>NC_058158.1:25507530-25854520 GCF_020080835.1 Cotesia glomerata | reverse complement strand
TATATACAGGATGTCCCAAAAGTCACGGACGCCATTGTAGCATCTGATGAAAAAAATAATTCTAAGACGAAAAGTCCTTAGCCATTTTTCAATTAACCGCATAGATAATTAATTATTAATTAAAAATAACGTCTCTTTATTTGTTAGAGAGAGAGCGCCAGTGTCCAGTAAAGTATGTGCCAAACAAAGACACAACTAACTGTATGACTAAATAGTTTCTATAGCTAACGTAGTCACACATATTTACTTACACATTCACACTTGCAAGCGTCTTCGTTGGAACGCACTTGACTTGACACTAGCGCTCTCTCTCTCTAACGCATAAAAGGACGTTATTTTAATTAATAATTAAGTATCTATGCGTCTGATTAAAAAGTGGCTAAGGACTTTTCGTCTCAGAATTATTTTGTTTATCAGATGCTACAATGGCGTCCGTTACTTCTGGGACACCCTGTATGTATATATATATATGAGTATATATATATATATATATATATATATATATATATATATATATATATATATATATATATACTAGCTGTTACCCGCCCGCACCACTGGGCACTTCATAGAATTGTATTTTTAGATCTAGATTTGAAATTTAATTGAAGTATTGTTTTGACTTGCACGGATTCTAAATTCCATCAGATTGGCCTGTACCTTCTATCTATGTGATTATTCTAGCTAATATTCATTGTAACTTTCAATGTGCAATCACTATAATATTCCCGTGGCTTTCTTCCGAAAATGAATAATAATTGACCCGAAGAAAGAAATTTGAAATGAGCATTGAAAGTTTCGGATAAAGTAATTGCAGGTCTCATAAGTAAAGTCGAAATCTGCCTAGCTTCAAGTGCGACGAATTTTGTCGTCAATAAAAATTTTCTCCATACTATCAATTTTTCATAGAAAATTATTTGTACATGTTTTTTACGAGTTCTCTTGAAATAAGAAGCCAAATTTCTTTTCCACAGCTCAAGTGTTTAAAAAATGCATTCATTTTAACCAGTTACATTCCCGCGATCCCGTAATAAGAACAATTCATCGGTTATTTGATCAGCGAATATAAAGTACTAGCTGTTACCTGCCCGCTCCGCTGGGCACTTGAAATTATATTTAAAATTGAATAGAATTGTATTTTTAGATCTAGACTTGAATTTTAATTGGAGTATTGTTTTGACTTGCACAGATTCCAAATTCCATCGAATTGGCCTGTACCTTTTATCCATGTGATTATTCTGGCTAATATTCATTGTAACTTTCAATGTGCAATACCTATAACATTCCCGTAGCTATCTTCCGAAAATCAATAATGATTGACATAAAGAAAAAAATATTTAAATCGGTTGACCTTGAAGGCCATCCCTGTAATTTCCTGTTTCTCTTAAGATTCTATCAAATTTTATATCTGTAGGAACTGTATTTGAAGAATATGAATTTTTTGACAATTATCACTCCCGCGCTCCTATGTTAGGGAAGAATTTCTAACGATCCTATTCGAGATGATTTCTATATTATAAATAAAAGGTTCCAACAAAACTTCGAGTCCATAGAAACTATTGTTTGAAAATGGGAGATTTTCACTGTTAACGCCCCCGCAATCCCTTTCAGGGTAAGAATTCGAGAAAATCCATTCTCAGCTGAACTTGACATTATCCACGAAGATTCCTACTAAATTTGGAGTCAATAGAAGTTACAGTTTAGAAATTAAAATTTTAGATTTTAATACCTCCCCCCGCAATCCCTATCGGAAGTAGAATTTTTTGAAATCCGTTTTGAGATGATCTCCTCATGACAAATAAAAGATTCCTACCAAATTTACAGCTTTTAGAAGCTATATTTTGGAAATTAAGATTTTTAACTTCCTGCTAAGAAAATTGAAGATTGTCAAAAATCGGGAAGTTATTGGTTTTACCCCATTTTGCAAAAATCGAGTTTTCATCAGATCTTGACGTTTGAAGGTTACAGGAAGCTTCCCTGACTACTCCCGCAAGGTCGTCACTATGTCTGTGTGTGTGTGTGTGTGTGTGTGTGTGTGTGTGTGTGTGTGTGTGTGTGTGTGTGTGTGTGTGTGTGAAAGGGCTTGGCCAAACTTAGATTTAGAGTATAATTTGGACCGATTCGGATCAGTAGATCTTGAGAAATCTTAAAACAACTAAGAAAAAAAAAATTTTTTTTAAATGTTGTTTTTTTTGGATAACTTTTAAACGGCTCCACCGATCGATTCCAAAAACTAATTCGCTCTAGACAATAAAAAACCACGTCGATCGCCACTTAGCTGATCGAAATCAGTTGATTCGTTCGAGAGATTCACATCTGTCCTATGATAGCGTAAATGCTTGACGGCAGGGTTTTTCCTTGCCAGCAAACTTGGCTGTGTATTTCCTATGTGAGGGTAGGATAGATATACGTGCGTGTATAGCTCTTTTGAGCCCAGGAAACGGCCTCTTCGGAGGTAGGCGAAAGCCTCGCCATATATTCTTCGTTCGAGAGATATCGTGAACGAAAGATAACCGAAAAAAGTGTTTTTCCGGAATCATTCCGAAATTTTCGGTTCGATCAATTAAAACCTGAAAATTCTTTATGGGGCTAATAAAACTGCGTCGAATGCTGCCAACCGCGTGAAAATCGGTTGATCCATTCAAAAGTTATTGCGGTTTGAAAATTCCAAAAACAGTGTTTTATGAAACTTCTATCAGACTTTTGAGCTCGAAAAGCTCAAATGCATAGAAATACTATCTCTTCAAGCTCAGCGAGCTCAAAATATCACATAAATTATATTTTGAGCTCAAAAATCTCAAAAACATCATAAGTACAATTTTAAGCGCCCAGGTATGGAATTAGCGGGAAGTTGCAGGGATGGCCTTTAGGGTGAACCGTTTTACTAATTTTTTTATTGTTAACCCACCCCCGCAATCTTTCTAAAGGGTGGTTCGTCGTAAAATCTGCTTAGATTATTTCTCCATCACATATAGAAGATTCTTACCAAATTTGGAGTTTATAAGAGCTATTACAAAAGGGAACTTCTCATTGTTAACGCCCCCGCAATCCCTTTTGAAGTTAGAATTCGAGAAAATCCATTCTCAATTGAACTTGACATTATACACGAAGATTTCTACCAAATTTGGAGTCTGTAGAAGTTACAGTTTGGAAATTAAAATTTTAGATTTTAACACCCACCCCCGCAATCCCTATCGGGAGTAGACTTTATTGTAATTCATTTTGAGATGATCTCTCCATGAGAAATAAAATATCCCTAAATTTCGAGTTTTCAGAGGCTATATTTCGAAATTAAGATTTTTTATTGTCAACACCTCCACCCCCGCGATTCTTATTAGGGGTGGTTCGTCGTAAAATCCGCACTTAGATCATTTTTAAATCACAAATAGAAAACTCCTACCAAATTTGGCGACTATAGGAGCTGTAGCTTAGAAATTAAAAAATTTTAATAGTTTACACCCACCCTCGCAAACCCCTGTGAGGTGAGCTATCGTAAAATTCGTTCCTATATTATTTCTACATCTCTAACAGAAAATTCCTACCCAATTTGGAGTCTATAGAGCTATATTATGAAATCGGGAATTTTTCATTGTTAACGCCCCCGCAATTTTTTTTAGGGTGGGATACGGTATAATTCGTTCCTGAATTATTTCTACATCACATATAGAAGACGGCTACCAAATTTGGAGCATGTAGGACCTATAGCTTGGAAATTTAAAACTTTCATTGTTAACACCCACCCCCGCAATCCACATTGGGAGTAGGTTGTAGAGTATGGTTCTAGAGTATCGTGATGAGTGACTATATACGTGGAAATCTCATATATATATAAATATTTATAGGGTGTCCCAAAAGTCACGGACGTCATTGTAGCATCTGATGAAAAAAATAATTGAGACGAAAAGTCCTTAGCCATTTTTCAATTAACCGCATAGATAATTAATTATTGATTAAAAATAACGTCTCTTTATTTGTTAGAGAGAGATCGCCAGTGTCCAGAAAAGTATGTGCCAAACAAAGACACAACTAACTGTATGACTAACTAGTTTCTATAGCTAACGTAGTCACACATATTTACTTACACATTCACACGTGCAAGCGTCTTCGTTGGAACGCACTTGACTTGACACTAGCGCTCTCTCTCTAACGCATAAAAGGACGTTATTTTAATTAATAATTAATTATCTATGCGTCTGATTAAAAAATGGCTAAGGACTTTTCGTCTCAGAAATATTTTGTTTATCAGATGCTACAATGGCGTCCGTTACTTCTGGGAAACTCTGTATATATATATATAACAAAAACGACGTAACTTTAGCTTTTCAATTTATGCTAAATTATTCCAGTAAACTCATCCAATTTTATCAAGATTATCAAGAAGTAAAAGCTTGTCATTGGTATGTACAATAAATTATGCTTATTATTTGAAAACTAATATTATTCGCATTTTGCGATCATAGCTCTCCACTCAAAGCTATATCTATAATTTTTAATGTATATTTGCTTCGAAAACATTCATTCTGCTTCCACTAACAATGCGTACTGGGCTAACAAAGAAACAATAATAAAACAGATAAATACTTCTTTCTGTTGATATATATCATCATAGCTTTAATTCGAATAAAAAACAAACAAACGAACAAACATGCGAACAATAATTAAATAACATATTTTCGTACATAGACGAAGACTATAGTCTTCCAATAATGGAACCCGAAAGAAAGGCAAATTTTATTAAGCTTGAATTTTATATTTCGAATCCCACACATATACGAAAAAGAAAATATGTTCATTAAAAATAACAAAAATTTGTGAATTAATATATCTCAAATCTTGAACCGGAATAACTTTTTCTGCCCTCCGGCCGGAAAGTGGCAACTTTCTGGCCGCTGCGCTAAACAAAGTTGCCACATTCCGACTACGTCGAGCAGAAAAATAGTATACACACCTTGGCCAGTAAAAAGTAAAGCCTCAGACCACATGTTTGTCAACCTCGGCTTCGCCTCGGCCAACAATTATATGTTATCTACTGGCCTAGGTATGTAATATACTATTACTGCAACATTTTATTCTTTGTTTTTTTTTTTTTTTTTAATACATAATTTTTACTGTCTAAAATTTTTAAAAAATTTGAATCTATTTTTGATTGTATTCATGAAAAAAGTTTAATGTTCGTTTAATCAACATACTTTGGTTTCAAAGTACATCCACGAACGAATGTTATCGATTCAAAATGATTTTATTGACTGGTAGAAAAGTTCCAAGACGAAACACAATAATACCAATCTGTGAAAACTAGTATAGAAAAACTGTTGAAAACATGAAAAAAAATTTATCAAAGAATAATTAAAATAATAAAAAAAAAGTTATATTATACTCTATTGATTAACTTTTTAGCCACATCCTTTCAAACCCCGTTGATCAGAGTGAAAAATTTCTTCAAAATTCTGGTACTTGTTATCTATTCGAAACACGAATATACGTCTTTTTTCTTTATTACCATTTTTAAGCTTAGCCATGCATATACAGATGTGTGTACGTGTGTGTGTTTAAATTTCATACTGCAAACATACGAAAATCATGCACGTTTGAATATAACGTAAATCAACTGATGAAAATAGTAAATTTCATTTACGTATCCCAAAAGCATAATAAACGGGTACATTATTATATAGATAAAGCGTCATTTCACTACACCAAACTTACGATAACCGTTTGCTACCTTGATAACTGCATTTCATACCTAATATAACATTAGTTAATCCTACATAATTCCCTCATTTACTCTCGAGGCTTCAGACTTTAAAATGAATATTCAAAGTAGCTAGAATAAATATTAAAAGAGCAATGAGTGTAATGTGCACACACACATATACAAATAAATTTCATTCAAATAAATTTACTACAT
Source organism: Cotesia glomerata (assembly GCF_020080835.1). Classification (NCBI taxonomy): domain Eukaryota; kingdom Metazoa; phylum Arthropoda; class Insecta; order Hymenoptera; family Braconidae; genus Cotesia; species Cotesia glomerata. Next base: position 25,848,612 of record NC_058158.1, on the reverse strand, counting down.
TTGCCCGTGTTCTACTTAAAAAAACTCACTAAATTTGGTAATTCTTGTAATTAAAAAAGTAACGAGTAAATCACAAATTTTCATAGAAACTTTTCAGATTTTATTTAATAAAAAAAACTACTCCGTTTTAATGAGCTCTTCAAATGACAAATATAATAAATCATAAAAAATCTATTTGAAATACCGAGGGACGCTCCATTTGCAAACTCAATAAAATTATTATGTTGCAAACTTTATATAAGTAAATTTACGAACGTACGTGTATACTTTAACATCTCCATGTATATACAATATACATCCTTAATGTATTTGTGTGGACAAAGATGAGAAATGATGGTGATGGAAATCCACAAGGTTTGCTAGGATGATTCGATTTATTTATTTGAGCCTCCGATCGCGGTTGAGTAACGCACGTAGGTGCACGCATACATAATCTCGGCCAATGTTTGCTCGAGTCGAAGCCTCTACTCAGGATTTCTTGCTTCGAAGCGGCAGTCACTCATCCATGTAGATATCCTAGATATCATCATACTGAATTACATGATATAGATTCTAGCTATAAATACATTTTGATCCATACATTACCTGTGGAAAAAAATTTATTTTACATACTGAGAGAAAGAAAAATTACTGTCCACAAAGGATTTGTTGGCTCAAGAATTTATTGGACTAAACCATTTGTTGTTAAATGAATTTAAATATCTGTCTTCATTGTGATAGATGAACATACAAATAGCTTTATTTGAATGGAGTAAGATCTATTTTGATCAATCGACCAATTTTTGAATCAAGGAAATATATTCTCCATAATTATCAAGAATATATGTAAGAACATATATTCTTGTGTCAAGAGCATTTTATTAATGTTAGCTCACTCGCAAGATATAGTTTGTGCTACACTGATAAAAAAATTAACTTCACTCAAGAGCCAAAATCTTGAACTAAGAACACCACTTTGAAGAAAATGATTTTCTTGAGTCAAGAGAATAAATTCTTGAGACAAGAAAAATTTACTTAAATCAAGAATAATTTCTTGACTCAATAATTTATTCTCTTGATTCAAGAAAATCATTTTCTTCAAAATAGTATTCTTGGTTCAAGATTTTGGCTCTTGAGTCAAGTTGATTTTTTTATCGGTGTATATATTTCTTTCGCTTTTACTCGGTGGTGATAACTTTCTCACGGACTATCTCTGATTCGCTTTTACTTTTGATTATTTTTGTTTATTTAACTAATTTCTAAATTTTTACGGTTATATATTCCACACAGAAAAAAAATGTTCTTGAATCAAGTATATAATTTTAAAGAACTCAATCTTCTTGATTTGAGTAAAAAAATTCCTGAATTAATAAATTTTTCTTGATTTAAGGAAATTTTACTTGATTCAATAATCTTTCGTCTTGGTTAAAGAATTTTCCTCTTGAATTAAGTTAATTTTTTTTTCAGTGCAAGTATATTATTCGAACAAATATTAGTTTTTAGGTAGATTTGTGTATAAATCTAGCAATTGTAGCCAGTCTCATGTTGAAATTTAAAGGAAATTTTGTTATTATACACAGAAAAAAAGGTTCACTTGAGCCAAGAAAATATTTTTCTTCCTAATTATTTTCTTGAGCGAAAAAAAAATTTTTTTTGACACAAGAAATTTCACTTATTCCAACAAAATTAATTCTCTTGTTTTAAGAAATACGTATCTTGATCCAAGAAAATTTATTTAAGTCAAGAAAATCTTCTTGTTTTGAGAAAATTCAGCAACTTGCTCCAAAAAATTTAGTTCTTGATAGAAGTAAATTTTCTTGTCTTGAGAAAATTTCTTTCTTGCTCCAAAAAATTATATATAAAGATAGAAATAAATTTTCATTAATATTTTTATTGATTAACATGTTAAATGGGGAGATCAAATAATACTGAATCATTTTTTTCCATTCAATATGTATAATTGCACGTTAAAATAATATAAAATGGGTATCAAATATTCAAGAGAAAAATTTTCTCAAGGTGAGAAAATTTTTTTTTCTCAGCTGGAGTAGGTGGCGCTGCTTCCCTAAAGTATCTAAAAATCTTGATCAAATATAAAAATTTATTGTATCAAGTATTTATGATAATTTGAATGAAGAAAAAATTACTTCCACCAAGAATAGAATTTCAAGAAAAATTTTTACTTCGACCAACACAACTTCGGTCTTCCTTCAGGCACCCGAAAATTGTCTTGAGCCAAGAATTTTGTTCTCCAGTCAAGAAATTTTTCTTTCGGTGTATGTTTTATTTTGTCAAGTTATGCCGAAAAATAGCATTGGCTCAGAAGTTTATAGATGTATTCATATATATGTGATATAACGCGCCATGTCGGCAGGATTGCGCCCACAGTTCTCAACCAATCTTTGTAAAATTTTGTAGGCTTATTTTATAAATTAATACGGAGATCAAGTTTGAAGATGGGCAAAATCGACAAGTTAGTTTAGGAGTTATGGTGTTTGAAAATTTTTTTCATTTTCGAAAATTTTTTAGTTTTGTCAATTTTATTGAAATATTATTTATACCGTCTAAGATAGTTCAAATATATTGATTTTATCCCAAAGTTCACTTAATTATCTTTAATTTAAGCTATCAGTTGTCCACTTTTGGTGATTTTTTGTATTTATTTTGTGACTCGAAAAATTTTGATAAATTCATCAATAAACATGTTCTTAGCTTTTATCTTCTTACAATTTGATAGCCGTATGAGATAGCTAAAATATATCAAATAAATCGTTAAATTTATACAATTATATTTCATTTAAGCTATAATTCGTTGACTTTTGAACTTTTTTTAATTTTTTCAGTGGCTTTGAAAATTTGAGAAATATTATTATCCTATATTCGTCAAATAAATCCATGTCAGGCTTGGCAAAATGGCACTTTCTTAAAATAATATTGAAATATCATCAATGTCGAATCAATAGAAGATTTAATTTTCTCATTCTTTTATCATGCTACACAAGAATGTTATTTTGAATTACAATTGTAACGTTCCGGTAAAATTCAGGGGCGGGACGTAATTTTGGTAAAATTTAATTGATAAAAATTTATTTAAAATTTTTTAATGACTCTGGGAGTGATTCGTTACTTTGCGTCAGCAAAGTAACGGAAATCTCCAATGATAAGAGAGTCGCCGGGCTGTAGTCTAAACACCAGCGTGAGAGCTGGGCCTCGACCACTCTGCCAGGGTGTAATCTGAGATGCAACGTCAACGATTTTGATTCGTACTTTGTATAATTATTCTGCGGATAGTCAGTCCAGGGTGAGTCCCGAAGCTGTGAGGACTGACTCCGCTCTTGGCTTTTTACTTATTTTCATTAAAACTTAACTATAATTTTAAACTATGAGTTTTTATTTAAATAAACTCACAGGGGTGCACGCTTAATAGCGTGGCTTCCCCTGTTTTCGTACCCTGAACGCTGAATTTCAGCGTTCAGTTAAAATCCTTCACTCGCGACCAATGACAGGCCCACCTGGGATCTATTGATACCTTCACGAGACCAAATCTGGACTTAAATTATTTAAAATTAAATAACCCAAAATTTGGGAATTTTACACAATTATTTTACGTTCGGTACAGTCAATTGATTTCAAATTTTAACAACGTAATAGCGTATGTATTATGTATTCTATTACTTTTATTTTAAATCTTCAAGATTTTTTTGAATTTGCATTTGTGAGTGAACTACTTTAATAGAAGGATTTTTTTTTTCTCAATGCAAGCTTTTCGAAATCTGCATCTTCAGCGTCAATCTGTCTAATTTTAATTGACGAATCAATTTTAGTTTGAAAAATATTTGAAGTTTAATAAATTTTTTTTTTTGAGATAAAAAATGATTAACTTTAGGTAATTTAATTTCTTTTGCAATGATTAAAGGGTATAATTCGATAAACCATACCGAATTATTAATCAAATAGTAATTCAGAGTAATCATATCGAGTAAATGGATCGCTGTGTGACTGCAGTAGTATTGTACCTAGTTTCCAAGCAAGCTGAACAACCAATAATTTTTTTTCTCTTCTATCTTTTTATCTGACACAGTTTTTTCCAAGCCAAATGGACAATTCAGCCAATTATCTCAGAAGTCTTCCTTAGCTCGAAAATTCTAGTCTAGCTGAATTAATCGAATTTCCTTAGTTACGTGTTTGCTTTTATTTACCATCGCGTCTTGAAGAAAAATTCGACAAAGTTCCGCGTCTTTAAAAACTTTTTTCTTATTTCATTAATTTCTATTTCTTCAGGTCATTGTAATCACTCAAAACAGTGATCCTTATCTAAAAGTGCCGAAAAGTCAAGCTTAAGTGATTATTGAGTTAAAAACCAATGTCACATTTTTTCAGCGTTTCAATGAACATTGGACGACGAATTAAGCGTTGATGTAAATCAACCGTTCCCAATCGATCTATTGAAGCAACTGCTATAATATGGATGTCACGGGTGACATGAGATGATGATAACTAGCCAGAAATTTCGGAAACGTCTATATTTAGGAATTGTTGGAGACAGAAAGGCCATTCTCTAATTAGTAATCATGAAACTACATTACGTGAAACAATACATTTCGTTAATGAAATAGAATTTAATTTCTGAGTTAACTCATGTGCAAATTTTCTTCATATTCATTCATGTTGTGTGGCTTTAATTCAATCAAAAATCCAACACAAACTATTTTAATAAAGAAACTTAGCAGCTTATATTTATTCGACTGTAAAACCTTTGCATACATGCAAAAAGTTTAATTTCAATAGTTTTTTTTTTCGTAATTTATTTAATTTTTGTTTAATTTTATATTTATGTTATTTAAAAATTTCACGAAAAATTAAATAAATCTAGCAACAAATTATTCTAAAAATATTTCATTTTCAACGAAATACGTAAATGGATATTTATCAAATTGAGTGAATTCTGTGTAGAATTAAAAATAAATTTTTTCCACTTACATATCTATACCAATATAATGAAAACCCTTTTGTTGGTGGTACAATTTAATCTGTTGACTCTATTTATTCAAACTTTATACAATAAATAGTCACGTTTCTGATAATAACTATTTTGAATTATAAGTACAAAATAAAATTAAAAAAACTGAGTTATTTTTCGACAAGAAATATTTTCATCAAATTATAACATTTTTTAACTATAAATGAAGAATTTTTTCAATTAATTCCGTACTAAATTAATATAAGAAAACTTTTTTATAATCAATAAAACAGCCCCTCTGAATTTTGACTTCCCAAGCGGTAGTATTGGTATGACCTTATTGATCAACGAAGATACTAAACAAACGAAAAAATTTTATTTTATTTCTGTTATTATGGCCTCAATAATTTAGAGGTTTGATAATGAGTTAAGCTTTAGAACTACACATTTGCCGAACAGAGTGATGACTAACCATACAACAACTTAAAAAACTGAACTTTACGCTGTAGCTGCAAACTTAGAATTTTGAACTCTTGCAATCTAGATCTTAATTATAAGATGCTTCTAATTCTACAGCCTACATCAATATACTATTCTCGAAGCAAGGTACAAATAGTTTGAATTCATTTGAGTTTCAATTCCACCAGTTGAAAGTAATAAGCTTTAACTACAGAAAACAATTTCCACCGAAATTCAACAACAAGTTCATCTAACCCCACGCAGGATCCGGAAATATGTAGCAAGTTTCAATGTCAGGTCACAATGAGTGTTTCTGTATCATGCTAGATAATTACATCCAGATATTTGCTTTTTATAAAAATGATCACAACGGTGTTTACGATCAATAATTAATACTTTTTACATTATCATTTATCATAAACAATAAATTAAATAGTTTTTTGTACTGCACATTTGTAAAGAAAAAATATTCATTAACTTTCGATAGAACTTTTTTCGATTTAATCCACTGAGTTTAGAAATTAATATTTAGCAAAAAAATTTTTTCAAAAATCATTTAAAATCGAAGGATTGACATTTAAAAAATTTTTTTAAATATGTAATGTCTTGAAAAAAATTTAATTGTAAAAATTTTAAGCAAAAATGAGTATTCTCGAAGTTCATAAATTAAATTTACTTCAAAAAAATTTTTGATGGCCAAAAATAGTTAGAGTCGCGATTCTAAACAACAATTTTTGTGCTTGTAATTGAAGACTTTTTTTGAATGACGTAAAAAAGAATAAATGATAAATTTTTAAATAATGGAACTGAAAATAATAAACAACCCCTGAGATTTTATCTATCAATTTAAAACAGTAACAATAAAAGATAACAGAAACAATTTTATATCTGTTGTTTAAAAATACTTTAACGTAAACTCATTGTCGTTTCAGAGTTAAACTTTATATAAGTTATTTAAGTGGAGAGTTTCTCGTAAAGTGGAGACAGAAATACCAATTCGCAGCATCGTTGAAACGCTGATAAGAAATCCTGAGTTCAATCGATTGGTCTAAAAAATAGGACAACAGCTGATTAAAAAATTAAAAAGCCAATCTCATCTGAAAAATGAAAGCAGACAAATACATTTTTAGTGCATATGTATAAAAATAAAAGGACAAAAGTTAAATTTTAAAGTTAGGTAGTGTAGAAACGAAGACCTGCAAGTCGAGATGATACCTTGATTATTTAGGCACCAATGCGCCGACGTATCGATTTCATTGGAACCCGCGCTGTTAACGGGTTTCTTTAACGATCTCTTCAGTTTACTATTCTTCCAAATAGAACCTTTATACGATAATAGTGACGAGCAATAAAAACTTTTTTCGATGCTTATTGCTCAACTGGACGAAATACAATTTAACAAGTTTCTTTTTTTTTAACACCATTTTCTTATCTTTTTCTATTTCAGGCTTAATGAAGTTACGAGAGTTGGTGAAATCACCAAAGTTTCAAGAACTTGAAGTATATATGAGACAAACTGATCCTAATTCGTATAAGGATGTCTTGGCTGATATCAAAACCAAAGAAATTCATAATTTCATTATTGACACTAAGCCAGAACATATGCATCACTTCTTACGAACGGTATTTTTTTCAGTATATTTAATGAAGAAAAAAATTTTTTTTTTTAAGTCGTCAATTAAAAAAAATGCTTTTCTAGTAAACTGTAAAAATCGACGAGTAAATTTTAAGAAAAAATTTTTGTCTCTCTGAATTACCGATAAAAAGTTCGAAAAAAATCACCACGTAAAAAAAAATAAAACTAAAGTTTTTATTGGGTTACTGCTAAGCATGTTAAGATATAAAACTTTTTTTATAGTTTTGAAATCAAATATTTCGCAAACGGCAATAACTTTTGTGAAATAGCAATAAAATGAGACATAACCTTAAAAAAATAACTGCCTATTCCAATTGACGGGTAGGGTCTTTTATTTGTGACAGCTCATTTATACAAGAAGACCCTGGATGATGTGAGACAACATTATTAATCGAGCGAAAAACATTTTTCTTATTCGATATTTATTTACGGTTTTCATGGAAAAATAAGATCATTAGATGGCTTTAGACAACGTAACTACACTGTTAAACATTTTTGTAAAATTACAATCATATTACAAAATAAATAATAAGTAAAATTACAAATCAGTGTATAGCAATGCGAAATAAAATACAATTCATGTAATTTTCCACCACCTGTCAGGAAATCTACTAAGATGTATTGTAATTTTACAATCTTCATGTATAAACCTAACATGCATTGTAATATTACAGAACCGTTTGTCAATTTTTAAGAAAAAGCTTTTTAAATTTGCAAACATTATTTGTGATCTGATTCGGCATAGTTGTATGTAAAGTCACAAAAAAATATTGTAATTTATATTACAATAATCTCATAAAAAATTTAAAAAGCTTTTTTTTATTTTTACAATTTTTATTGTAAAATTACACAGTGCAATGTAATTTTACCAGACAATTATAATTATATTACACAAATTGTTATTCTACTTCACTGTTTTCCAATTTTAAAAATATTACTTTTCAGTTTTGCAAAAATGAGACTGATGTATCAAAAAACAACAATGTCCTTCATATTTATTTTTACTAATTTTTAGTCTATGGTTGTTTATTTGTAATAATAAATTCGAGGCATCATTTATCTTTTATAAATTTTAATATTACGCTCAAACGATCATTTCGAAATCAATATATTTTAATGAGTATATGTTAGACTTTAATTTTTATAATATTCAATGAATTATAAATAATGTAAAAGTTAGTTATTTTCCATCAATAAACAGCATAAAATAATACAAATAATATAAATAATAAATAATAAACCGTAAAGCTCAATCACCACAAAGGATTAGCTTATAACAATAATAAGATGTTAAATCGCCTATCGGTCGTACGGCGTAGAGCGTTAGGTATCGGTCTGGCAAGCGCGCGGCTCGTGTTTGATTCTTAGGGTAAATATTATTGCACGCCTCATAGCGCGAAGCGCGTGAGTTTGTGCTTTATACTCGACTCGTCAAGGTCAAGCAATTTTGTGATCTTTAAATGCCTCTATCACAACCATATTACACTTATACAATGATATAAGTAGATGTACACCGAAAAAACACTTAAATTAAACCATTTTTTACTTTCTAAAAAAATCATTTCATGTTGCTATTTTGGAAAAGAAAACGTTTTGAAAAAAATTTTACGTGGACGTCCGGATGTCACCCCATTTCGGATGTACCAACGATTACTCCCGAACAAATTGATATTTCAAGACCGGACCTTTTTTATTAGTTTAAGAATTCGATGAACTGGGTCCGTATTTCATATAAATGGCCTAGTTTACGTATTTTTTTTTTCATTGAATTTTTATTAAAATTCACTACGATACAACCGTACAAAGCCAAACGAACTTTTCTTATTTGTCACGTGAAAACTATGGCGCCACTTGATCAAGCTAGATTTTTTAGACTACGTGCGCATATGACAAGAAAAAAAGGCGCCGATATTTAAAAAAAAAAATAAAAAATACTCTGTAAGAAATTACTTAATTATAATTTTTTTTTAATCAATTACAAAGTTAATTTTTTTCTTAAAAAATGAATGACCGTTATGAGGCGTGCACTTTTGGATTTTCCAAACTTTTTTTCACTTTCTATGATCAGAGTTGTAAAAATTAGGTCTACGTGAGATGCAAAATTTAGTCAGCGCTTCATTAAAATAAAACGACAACAAATATTAAATCAAATTTTTCTTTTTTATTATTTCAATTAAAGTAAAATTCAAGGAAAGTATTGTAATTTTACAAACTTAGCTAATGTAAAAATATTTGTAAAATTTCAAAACCTTGTAAAATTAGTAACCTCACATCTATATATGTTTTGTAATATTACTATACCCGATTGTAATTTTAAATAAATGTTTTGCCTATTAGCTTCCAATACATTTCTTGTAAAATTACAATAGAAATTTTTAACAGTGTACTTTTCAATTATCAAAACTTTTTTCAATCCTCTATTTAGTTTTCTTCAATTGACAAAAATAAAATAACGCTGAAACAAAATTTTTGTTCAATTCGAGCCGTAAATATCTAATTAGATAGTCAGTTTATCTCTGTTATTGATAAACATAATCAATCACAGATAAATTATTATCTTTTTGAACCCGTGAAAAATTCTAATGTTTTTGTGAAACAATTTTAAATATTTTCTTATTCCTTCTTTTCCAAGTTTCAAATGAGTATTTTCTATGATCGCGATTTTAAAACGTTCCTTAACTTTAAAAGTACCAAAAATAATATTAAGTAAAAAAAAAATAATCCATTACATGTCTCTAGACATTTATAACAAAATTGTGCAATTTAGAGTGCCTTATTATTTCATTTGTTGACAATTTTTTTAATAAAAACTGAAATTTTTGTTTTTATGATAAAAAATTCAAATTCAAATTCAAATATTTTTGATAATAAAATAAATCGAAGAATAAATTGAATTGACACTCAATAAAAAAAGTGAAAATTCTGCTAGTATACTGTAAATATCATTCGTTATATTATTTAGAATTTCGATTAAAATATTCACATAAAAAAAAAATTGACAATAAAATCAATCTGTTATTGATACAAAAATCGAATCACAGCGATGCATACACCGTATAACAATGATGGAAATTTTATTTTTAAAAATACAAAAAGTAATACTCTCCAGAATGAAGCAATGTTTTTACAGTATAAGATTTATATCATTACTTATATTAATTAATATATCCTGATATTTATTTTCTAGATACTACAACTACAAATGAACGATTATAAATATCATTACCTTTTTACCACTTTTGTAAGTAATAAAAAATGAAATCGATAACTTAAAAAAAAATTTTTTTAACAAAAAGTTAATATTTCATTGCAGGATATTGAAACCTTCGATCTAGAAGACTTCAAGTACAATTACGTTAATATCACTGCCTTTCGATTAGTCGACGCGGATGACGCAGCAGTACGAGGAATTCTACGCGACATGGAACGCTTTCAGCCATCTGGAAATACAATCCTCAATAAATCACACGTTATTCAGGTGAACTTACTATAAACTATCATTTTAATTTATCAAACTGTTAGTGATAATTGAAGTTAAGCCTATTTTAATTCTTCGTTCGCAGATAGTTATCCAAGTATTTCAAATAATACTATTCACTAATTTAAATTTATGCTAAACAACTAGTAGCATTTATTGCCAATTAAAACCGCATGGGTTTAATAAATTAAAATTTTCAACGCTCCGTTGAAATGCTCACTGAGTAAATACAATGAACAACGTGTGGCTGAATTGGTTTCAGTAAATGTCACTACTATGTAGTTTGTTATACATGATTTTTGAATCAATAGCTTCGTTTCGTATGGAGTATTGTCTTTTTTTGTAAAAACAAGTATATAGACAGCAATGTTTCATAAGAGCTAACGTATGAAAAAATATCGACATATATGAGCATATCAGGGGATAAAAAATTATATATAGACATTTCAGATCATATTAGAAAATTTTTCACGGTAAATCGTTAAATGAAAAAAATCAACTTGAAAAATAATTTTGATACAAAATATTTTCAACTTTGCTTGTAAATAATTTAATAATAAAATCAATACAAAAATATTGTAACTTAAAATCAAAATTAAATTTGTTTCAAATTTCAAACTCTTCGTTAAGCATTGGAGTCATTCAAAGAACGTAAGGCTCATCAGGGTGTATATAATAAATTAGTTTTTATGATCACTAAATAAAAATAGAATTGTTTTTATAATAGTTAACTATGTTTGCAGAATAAATAAACTTGATGTATATCTCCATAAACTCCGTTTATTTCCGCAAAGAGTATTCGCTTTAGCTTATTCAATCAGGAGATCGTGAACCGAAATTATGTCAACACACACACAAGCATGGTAAACAAACAAACTTAGACCTCATATTCGTAAAAAAAAAAAAAAAGTAAGAAACGCTTGTATTCAAAACCGGCATCTGTTGAATAAACGGCTCCTGAAAGTATATTCTGAGCAAATGACAACGAATAATTTTGCTTTTTTTTATTTTCACCGCAGGAAGTTTAAGCCATTTAACTCTAGCTTGTACTATAACTTCTCTTTGTCTCTTAGCACAATGCTTGAAAATATTTTGTTCGAGTACTTGAAGTTTCAATGCTTGAATAGTCGGTGAAGTGAACTAATTTCAAACCAATGCACAGACAACCAAAATTGTTTGACTGTAATTGCAGGTTAGTTCACAAAATTGTAGTTTAACTAGTACTGTTTCAATATAGTAAACCACACACTGAAAAAAAAGTTTTTTCCACCCAGAATACATAATATTGTTATACAAGTTTTTTTATATCCAATACACGTTTTTTATTATAAAAAAACATATTTTTCGCCTGAGAATACCTAAATTTTTTCTAGAGCTAAAATTTTATGCTGCGTTACCATAGCAATCGCAGCGGTGGCGCCACCAATTCTCTGATTTCCCTCCAATTTAACAGTCCTGGCGTGTTTGTTTACATCATTAAAAAGTTGTACTAGTTTTTTATTTATTAAAAATAATTACCTAGCTGTATTACAACTGATATTATAATTTGGATGGATTCTTGGGTATGAAAAAAGTTGTTCGAATGGGATTTACCATCTCTGCAACAAATCTTTGAAGGTAATTGTTTTTTTTAATTCATGTTTTAAAGAGTTATTCATTATACAAATTTGATTCAATAAAATAAAAATAGAAATCAACCCGTTGAAAGTAACTAAAAATTCAATTTTTTAATAATTACTTTAATTTTTTTAATTTATATATAATTGATAAATTAATAATTACTAATTTATTAATTATAATAAAAAAGGTTGACCGTATTATAAACACCCCATTTGCATCTGTGTCAAATGAGATTAAGTCGGCCATATTTTTATTTTGGTGTTTTGCTGAGGAAGAAACCGAGTTTTTTAAAAATCACTATACTTCTTAGTGTAGGAAAAAATCTTTGGTATTCTCCACACAGGTATACCAGTTTCTTTTTTTTTCAGTGCATTTTTTTATTTATAAAAATTAAATACTAATTATTACCGTAATCGTCTAACCTGTAAATTAACATTAGCTTATTAATTTTTTTTAATTACTTGAAAATGCATGGAAAAAAAATTATTTATCAATTTTCTGTTAAATCGAGATAGTAAGAATAACTGGAAAGCAGACTTAAGTGATTTGAAAATTAGATGTACAACAAATATCGAGTCATTTTTTTATATTACAGCAAACGAACGTTGATGAAATTGATGCTGAAGTCTAGGAAGTCTATTCATTTTTTTTAACCGAAAAAGAAAAATTTTTACTCGAATTAATACATAATAGATTTACTTCGAATATAGTTAAGAAGCTTATCAATAAAATAAAGTTAAGATGGTCTATTGTAGACCGGATATTACTAAAGATGGGCGAATACAATTGTTAAATTATAACATATGTGTTCCAATCTCAGCCTGATGGAAGATCAAAGAATATAGAAAGATTTTTATGTCAGCCTGATAGGTAAGATCCGAAATGTTGAGCTATTGATCAGTACATTAGCATGAGTAGCTAAATCAGTATATTAAGGTTTCAATCAATGCTTAATTGCTATGACAAGACCACATTCAAATCAAGAGAAGATCACAGGATATTGGAAAATTTTTATCAGTCTGATGATCAAAGCATGATATGGAACTGTTATGTAATATATACACTGTATAGTATACAGTTCTGGAACCTTTGTCGCGAAACACATTAATAGTTATTGATACATTGTTACACTTTAGTGTATTAATAACTAATACCTATCATTTGTGACAATTGTATGAGTATAAGCTTGACGTTTGCTTTTTACTCAACTGTTCGGGACGATATCAAATAGTTAACCGAATACAAGTAACAGATCCTTAGCAATGAAGAATATAGTGCAATGATATACAAATTGGAAGATCTCTTCAAAAAGGATAAGCTGACAATAGTGACACAAAAAATTTTTTCTTTATACCTCGGTCGAAAGTACGCAAATTTTGCACCTTTTTAAAGCAGAAAGTTCAACATTCGTGCATTGGTAAAGCTGCATATTCACACTCTGTAACAGCGGGAGCAAATATTATTTCATTATCCCGACTGACATTAGTCATTTGTTACTATGTTTTGTTTACGCTGGTTATTTACGATTGATGACAGTAAGATACAGTGTTTGATAGTGACGGGTGTAAAATAGATAAAATTTATTTATTTAAAGTATCATTGAAAAAAAAAAATGATCTCAACTGACGAATCTGCAGACGAAGAGGAGATAGTGAGAAATTTCGATAATGAAGCGAAACTAATTATCCAATCAGATACATTGCCAAAAAAGTCCGCTGATCGGTATAAATTAGTTTATGAAAATTATAAAAATTGGCAATTAACTAATCAAGGCTCTCTATCAAGTTCAGAAGAAACAAATTTAGTCGTATATTTTAAAGACTTGAGTAAAAAACTTAAACCTTCCACTTTATGGAGCATGTGGTCGATGCTGAAAAAAACACTCTAAACACAAGAGGATATTGATATTACTAAATTTTATAATTTAAAAAGCCTAATCAAAAATAATTCTAAAGGTTTTAAGCCGAAAAAATCGTTGACCCTTAAGTGGGATGAAATTTCAAGATTTATGAAAACAGCTCCAGATAACAATCATTTTGTTTCAAAGGTTAGTATTTATAATAATTTTTATCAATTTTTTTTTTATTAATTTATATGTTAATTTTTCGAATACTTCAAGGTTATACTGATATTTGGAGTTTGTGGAGCTCTGAGATGTGACGAGATCAGCAAACTTAAAGTGCAAGATGTCGAAGATCGTGGTAAAAAGTTCCTGGTTTCTATCAATGAGACAAAAAATGATGTCCCTCGCCAGTTTGTCATCGGAGAACCCTTTTACAATAGAGTCAAGCAATATATTGAAAAGAGAGCCAAAGAATCATTCACCGACAGATTTTTCATCAAATATCAGAATGGAAAATTTTACCAACAAGTAATCGGCAGAAACAAAATTGGGGAGACACCGCGCGCTATAGCTTCACATTTGAACTTACCTAATCCCAAATTATACACCGGACATTGTTTCCGAAGAACTGGCGCAACTCTGTTGTCTGACTCGGGTGCTAATGAGACAATGTTAAAACAACTCGGAGGTTGGAAGTCTACAGCAATCGCTCTAGGTTACTTTTTATTTATTTAATTACAAAATTTTATTTAAAAATCTAAATAACACCACCACCATCTACATCAACTGATCCACAACCAACTAAACCATATACATTAACAAGTTCATCAACAAACATCATTGAAGCTGAAGTGATAATTCCAATGAATGATAAGACATCTCCAGATGGTGAAATGGAATGCGATCACTTCTCTGATGGTTTTGAGATTAACGAGGAGGAGTTACTTGAAATCGATCAACTAGAACAACCTAAACTTAATTGCAGATCACCTACACCTGTTTTCACAACAGCTAACAACAAAAAAATACTTGTAATGCACAATAACCGGTCAACAAAACCTACGCACTTTTTGAAAAAACCACCAGTTACAGTTTTCTCAGAAAAATCAGAGAATACGCCACCAGGAAAACAAATCGAAGCTATTGGAAGTGGAACCCAGCATCATTTAAATAAACAAAAATCAAAATGTCTTTCTGTTGATGAAAATCCACCTAATTTATTTCAAAACTGCGTATTTCATGGCGATATAATAAATAATTTTTATTATACTTGTAACCATGGCGAAAATGAGAAAAAAAATGTACGCAGTAGCAAAAATTCAATTTAATTATTATTAATTATTGTTAATTTTCAGTTAAAATGCTCTTTTTTTTATTTTTATATTTGTTGAATTCCAGAAATTTCAGTTTTATTTAAGCTAAAAACGTTTCAAATAAAATGTTGGTCAATTATCTACATTGATTTTTTTATTTGATGCCTGCCCCCCCCGACCAGCAGCACTCGCTTCGCTCGTGCCGCAAATGTCGGGGGCAGGCATCAATTTTTTCTCAATCCAATACATTATAATATTTACGTACTTTCGACCGGCTATAAAGAAAAATAGTATACACCACACGGGCAGAAGTTTGAGAGCTCTGAACTGAGCGCCATGATGCCCTCGGCTACGCCTCGGGCATCATGGCGCGCAGTGCAGAAATCTCAAACTTTCTGCCCTGGTAGTGTAATATACTATTAAATTATCGACTCCTCTAAATCATGCTGTGAAAACATGCTCGTTTCTCCGTTTGAGAAAGTAATGACTACGCAGAATAATCGAGAAAAATAATCACGAACTTATAAACAACAATAAAAGGTTTAAAGCCAATGTATAACAATATGACTTCATAAAATACTTTTAACTATTTTAAATCATTGAGCCACTTTTAATGAAATTATTTTTAATGTTGTTGACAAATATTTTATTAAAAAAAGGAATGATGTATAATTTAATAAAAAATAAAAATAATAGTGATCACATCTTTGGCTTTGGCTCAAAATTTGCGTAATATAAAGTAGAATTTCGGGAAAATTTTTTTAAAAAATCAAAAGGATCGAACTTTTTAACGTCTGTAAAGATGGCATTTAATTGATTCATTCACCATTGACAATCAGTATCTCGGTCATTATTCAAGCAACAAACCATAATTCTAGTATTGAATTTAGGGCTTATTTGTTGCTAATTAGTTGTCCTAATTAGAATTTCATTCATAAAAATTTCCATTTTGAGTTATAAATGTTGATAATTGTTTCGATAATAATCACTCCAATGATAATTACTTCAAACGGAGTTGTAACTGTTACGGCCCAAAAGTAATTTTTTCATCGTACTAACACAAAAATTTGTTAATAATCAATCAAAGATGTGATTTTAAATAAATTTTTTTTAACAGTTGAAAAAATCTTTTTATCTGAGTATGTTTCCTTTTATAATTCATTTCACGTGATTTTATCCAAATATACCCATTTTATGTATACTACCTACACTTTTAAATAAAATGAACCAACATTATATAAACAAAACTTTTTACCTATCTAACTCATATAATTTATTATCTCCCAACAATAACACAGTAAATTTATCAATAGCGAAAGAGAGAGAAAGAGTTTTAGTGCTGGCGTTAATTTTTGTCACGCATGATATTCTACATTTATGGTTATAATTTAGAAAAAGGATTTACGCTAAAGAAATTGTGAGCGATGTTACTTTTTGAATAATAGATTTATAATCGTTAGATTAGGTAGTAATAATAATAATCAAATTATCAGCTATTCACAGGATAATTCTCCTTCAATCTTGAATTGAATTAAAATTTTCAGTTGACGAGTGATAATAAATTTTTTTTTGCTCGACGGGCAGAAAGCGTCAACTTTCGGCCCGCTGCGCTAAACGAAAGTGCCGCTTTCTGCCTTCGTCGAGCAAAAAAATAGTATACACTCCACGGGAAGTAAATAAGAAAGCCTCAGATCACATGTTTGTCAACCTCGGCTTCGCCTCGGCCGACAATTACATGTGATCTGAGACATTTCTTACTTTACTTCCCTAGGTGTGTAATATACTATTAATTTCTACTATATAAATAATTTCAAATTTACCAGACGTACTGATAATAATAAATGTTATTAAATTTTCAACACTTGGCTACAATAAAAATGTATAATAACTCAGTAATCTAAACTACATAGCATATAATTTATTTTCCAATAACTGTCATAGTCATAATGAGATAACAACTGTTAAATGTAGTTCCTCAGAATAATTTTTCTACTGCTTATTCTTCCGAATATAATGGGACATGGGTGAACTTTTTTTTACTTTTTTCAAACCAACCCGAGTTAAACAAGCGTGTTAGCCGCCGGAAATGATAGAAAAAATTGCGGTCACAATCAGCAAGGGATACTTGCGGAAAGAGTAGCGGTTGCTAGTATAAAAAAACTAAAGTTGGCAAACCATGCTCGAAGGATATACATGCGGTTACGGATCTGGAGTTTGGTGACAGGTTACTGAAGGACACACTATTATCTTCCGGAAGTTTTGCTATAAAGAAAAATTTTTCTCGGGGAATGTCAAATAAGACATTAAAATTTATGATTAACACGTGACGTTCAGTACAGATCTATAAATTTTCCTATAAAATTTTTGACAGTTGTAAATAACCTTCACGTTTAATATATGATTTATATGAAAATAAATTATGCTAACTCAGATACTATAATACATATTAAGATTTAATTTTTAACTTCCCGCTAAGAAAATCGAAGATTTTCAAAAATCGGGAAGTTATTGTTTTCACCCCGTTTTGCAAAAATCGAGTTTTCATCAGATCTCGACGTTTGAAGGTCATAGGAAGCTTCCCTGACTACTCCCGCGAGGTTGTCACGGTGTCTGTATGTATGTATGTGTGTGTGTGTGTGTGTGTGTGTGTGTGTGTGTGAAAGTATGTGAACCGCTTATAACTTTTGAACGACTCATCCGATTTTATCGCGGTTAGTGCCATTTGGAAGGGCTTGGCCAAACTTAGATTTTGAGTATAATTTGGACCAATTCAGATCAGTCGATTTTGAGAAATCTTAAAAAAACTAAGAAAAAAATTTTTTTCAAACATGGTTTTTTTTGGATAACTTTTAAACGGCTCTACCGATCGATTCCAAAAACTAATCAACTCTAGACAATGAAAAACCACGTCGATCGCCACCAAGCTGGTCAAAATCGGTTACTCGTTCGAGAGATATCGTGAACGAAAGAAAACCGAAAAAAGTGTTTTTTTGAAATTACTCCGAAATTTTTGGTTCGATCAATTAAAACCTGAAAATTCTTTATGAGGCTGATAAAACTGCGTTGAATGCCGCCAACCGCGTGAAAATCGGTGGATCTATTCAAAAGTTATTGCGGTTTGAAAATTCAAAAAGTAGTGTTCTATGAAACTTCTATCAGACTTTTGAGCTCGAAGAGCTCAAATGCATATAAATACTATCTCTTTGAGCTCAGCGAGCTCAAAATATCACATAAATTATATTTTGAGCTCAAAAATCTCAAAAACATCATAAGTACAATTTTAAGCGCCCGGGTATGGAATTAGCGGGAAGTTGCAGGGATGGCCTTTAGGGTGAACCGTTTTACTAATTTTTTTTTCTTGAGATGGAGCGCAAAAGTTAAGTTTTTCGAAATCATAAAATTTCAATATCTTTTTAAGTTCATCTAAAATTAAAAAAAAAATCTCACGATCATTACAAAAAAAATTTAATTGTTTGAAAACAATTTAGGTAAAAATAACAAAGTTTTAACGTAACTACATTAAGTGTAAATAACAATTAAGAAAATTTTTATAACATTTTTCGTTTTCAGTAAATAATTTCACTTTTAATTCTTGCATTAGTTTGATTTTAAATATTTTAAATAATTAATCTAATAAATACTTTTGAATAGGACCGTCATTTTAGTAAAAGTAATATTGAATTCGCCCATAATTACTTTGCTATGATTGATAGATAACAGTAAAACTCAAAACAAAATGACAATAGTCTTACACATGCAAAAAAAAAAAAAAAAAAAAAACAACAAAAACAAAATTTTGTTTCATTAATGATGTTTTATTTATATACAACTATATTGACAATTGAAAGGACATCTCGTGGAAACTGAAAACTAAAAGCTTATTTTGTTATTCATTTATGAAATGACAAACATTAATTTACAACGCTACAATGTATTTTCCATTAAAAATAACATAAACCAGTATTTATAATTGTGTATTTATATTATTTCGGACTATTAGAACATCTAAATAAACTTTCCAAAAAAGTCTAAAACTAGTAAAAAAAAAAACGTACAAAAATAAAAAACATAATACAAAACTTCCTTGCTACTACGCTACGAAATAATGAGCTGCATACTGATTTAGTTTAACTTCTTTAGCATGTACATAGCCTCTCTTGCATTCACCTCACTTTTCTGATAAGTTATACACAAAAAAAAATTAAATGACAACAGAAACTTAATTTTTAAAAATATACATTATAAAATATTCATAACTTGATTAATAATGAGAAAAATTAAATAGAACGATGAAATATAATAACAATATTCAACAGTTGGAGTAGAACAATATTATAAATTAATAATTCCGATAAAAATTTTTCTTAACATATAATAAATATCGCTTATATTTACTTAACTATAACGAAACGAACAAGTTCTGTTCGTTAAATAAATTTTATTTACTTCAAATTTAATTAATATTTTTTGAAAAAGGAACTTTTCAATCAGTATCAAAAAAATTTTTTTCATTATTTAAAAACGGAAGAAATAAATAATAAATAATTAGTAACAAAAACAATGATAAAAATTGTTAAGCTCATTAATTACAAATGCTAATCAAGAAAATACTGTTGAGTAGATAAAAAAAAAGTGATTAAGAGTCACTTAAAACCAGCGGGCTAAATCTACAGTAACACTACTTGTGATGCAGACACAACTACCAATGAATCACCGAATTTCCTCTCGAGTCGGTGGATAACCTCTGGGCATTTGCATCGTAAATCACACTATCTCATACTCTAACCACAGGTTTTATTATTTTATTTGCCAAGGTAGGTATGTACTCATCCGGAGAATAGTCGACTATGGATGATACAAAGTAAAAGAGGAGTAAAGATATCATGCGCGTATGACTTGGCAGCGATACACTATTCTGAAGTTGTACAGATGATAGACTTTGTTAGTTAGTTTATACAGACTGTTGCATAGACTATAAATATATGTAGGTAGGCTCCATAAATTAAATTCGTACACACTGCTCTCGAAGTTTATCATCCATTTTCGATTTATTTCTGCGTTAGTATTTTATTTTCTTGTATTGAGTCATAAAAATTACGTATTCAAATTTTTTGTAAGTACAAGAGTTAAGTCAGCGAGAGAATTCAATTCAGATTATCATAAATTATTTATAACAAGTAAATTAAGCTAGTGATATGTATTCAATAAATGTAAAAGTAAAAATTTCCTTAGGATTTGTTCACTGCTATCAGCATTTCGTTCTAAATGGTAATTTTTCCTTGGTATGATGTGTGCAGTAAGAAAAGTATAAAAATAAAAACAGTAAAAAGTGAATTCTCATATGTATATCTTGGAAGCACCTAAACAAATAACATACTTCAAACATGATATGTATCAAGTGATAAGACAAAATCTACTGGAAATCAAACGAAATTGAAAATTTAAAAACAAATCTACTTGGATTTCGAAACTATCCGTAGAAATGAAATTTCAATGTAAATAACTACTGTTTGTGCATGCTTATCAAAGAATACTAAAATTATAAACATAAAAAAGAGTAAATCTGAATGCAGATGTTGTTCTTGGATTTATTTCATACTCATGAATTTTTTAGAACATTGCAAATTTCTTGAAATTGGGTTTTTAACAGTGTGCACTGAAGAATTACGTTTATTTTATAATAATAATTCTTGTCACACTTTTAGGTAAAAAAATAAGCATTTTTATACCATCCTAGGTTCAATTTTCAACATATTAAATCTTAAAAAGTAGTTAAAGTCTACTTAGAAGAAAAAGTACGCAGTTTTACAAGATTTAATTCGTCGTACTTACATGTGTTTACATTTACATTAATTCCTTCAGTAGAATGCCCAAAAAAGAATTTTAATTAACATGACTGGCATATGTATCATTCGCATTTATTTCAAGTTAATTAAAATTTTTAAGTGTTCCATTTAAATCTATGTATTTATTCAAATTAAAATTGATTAATTTTTTGTCAGTCAATTGCTAAACAAATAGCAAACAATTTCTTTATAAATTATTTTCACCCCCTGAAATTGAATCAGTAGCAAATAACTGAAATTAGTAACCGAATACTGAATGTCCTTACTAAGTTTTTCATTGATTTTATTTCAGAGAGAAAATAAAATGTTGAAACAAAAAAGTACAGATAATATGATTTCTAAACACTAATTTCATGAAATATAAAAGGTAAATCATAAAATTTTTTTTTCAAAAATTATATCTCCTGAGACCATCAATTGATTTCAATCAAGTTTTTGTATAACGTCATTTGATTGCAAAGTCGTTCCGTAAAATATTACGAATTAAATTTAAAAGTGGTTTATATTATTGAATGCATTACTAGGCAATGTCAGTATCTATAGTATTATATCTCATGGAGTTTCAACCCAGAGTGCATGTGTTTCATGAGTACAATTTTATATACGCCTTTTTCATGAGGTGCTTATTACTGACGTAAAATACGTCAAAACTAGATGAAATGAAATATTATTTATCAACAATTCTGCTATCATAATTCGTAATCTATTAGAAGAGACAAAATGTAACATCAAACCAATTGCTTATTTGTCATTGTATTCTTAGGCTTAAATTTATCTATAACTCTCATAATGGAGATTCGTATTTGCTGACCTGCAATAATTATCAATGTACATACCGAAACCTCAATGCTAATTGAAAGCCGCTTATTTATATAATAAAATCTTTAGTTTGAAATAGGAACTCTGCATCTAAACTGTCACGCCCACTGGTGATAAAAATATATGAAATTCGGGTAAAAATTTTAAACCTTCCCCTAACGGTTTTGTAAATGCCGAAAAAATGTCGCAGTTATACAGTATTAATGCAGTATTTTTTCAGCATTTTTTCGGTTGTTTTGGTCAGTTTTTTCATCGAAACATTACATGTAACTTTACGTAACAAATCACCCGCACGACATGTCACCCGCGACAATTTCATGATTTTTTTAAATTTTAATTCAAATTTGATATAAAAAAAATTAGCAAAACGGTTGACCCTAAAGGCCATCCCTGCAACTTCCCGCTTATTCCGTTAATACCTGGCCGCTTTTTTTGAGCTCTTCGAGCTCAAAAATACAATCTGTGTGTTCTTTTGAGCTCTCCGAGCTCGAAAAGATACCTTTTCCATGCTTTTGAGCTCTTTGAGCTCAAAAGTCTGATAGGAGTTTCATAGAACACTATTTTTTGAATTTTCAAACCGCAATAACTTTTGAATGAATGAACCGATTTTTATGCGGTTGGCGGCATTCTACGCAGTTTTTTAAGTCTCATAAAGAATTTCTAAGATTTAATTGGTCAAACTAGAAATTACGGAGTAGCTCTGAAAAAACACTTTTTTCGGTTTTCTTTCGTTCACGATATCTCTCGAACGAATCAACCGATTTTGACCGGATTGGCGGCGATCGACGTGGTTTTTCAAGGTTGAGAGCTGATTAGTTTTTGGAATCGATCGGTAGAGCCATTTAAAAGTTATCCCAAAAAAACCACTTTTGAAAAAATTTTTTTTCCTATTTTTTTTTGAGATTTCTCTAAATTTCTTAAAATCTATCGGTCCGAATCGGTTCTAATTAAAGGGAAATTTAAGTTTGGCGAAGCCCTTTCGAATGGCACCAACCGCGATGAAATTGGTTCAACCGTTCAAAAGTTATAACTAGAGTCAGGAAGTTAGCCCTGCTAAAAAAAGCGCGAGACAGATTTTTATAACGACAATTTTGATTGGCTGGGAGAATATTTGAGTAAATTATTAAATTCGATAAAAACAATTGAAAAATATAGATTCAGAACAATTTTAAGTATTAAAATAATATTTGTAATTGATTTCTGACATTCTTCGCAAATAAAGTATAAAAAAACATTATTTTTACTCAAAAAAAAAAAAAATGGAGATAAAATTTAGAATAATATGAAATAGGATATTTCGGAGGTTGTTTTGAAGGACATATAAAGGATTGTTCGCAAAGCGATATTTAGGCTGGTAAGCAGCATGGACAATAAGGTTAAGATATCTTGGTGGTGAAACTCATGCAAGAGGATAATCGGACGGATATCGCGCTGGACATTGCGCTGACGGTCTTGCTAGAATCTCGTTGACGGTCTCGCTGGATATCTTGCTTAATATCGCGCTGACGATCTTGTTGGATATCGCACTGACGGTCTTGCTAAATATCTTGCTTGATACCGCGCTAAAAATCTCGCTGGATATCTTGGTTGATATCGCACATACGATCTCGCTGACGGTCTCGCTGGATATCTTGCTTAATATCGCGCTGATGATCTCGCTGGATATCGTGCTGGCAATCTCGCTGGATATCTCGGTTTATATCTCGTTGATGATTTCGCTAGATATCGCGCTAATGATCTCACTGGATATCTCGTTGACGTTCTCGCTGGATATCTTGCTTGATATCGCGCTGACGGTCTCGCCGGTCATCTCGATCTATGTCGTGCTGGATATCGCGCTGACGGTCTCACTAGATATCTCGCTGCATATTGCACTGACGGTCTCGCTGGATATCGCGCTGACGCACTCGCTGAGGATCTCGCTGACGGTCTCTATGGATATCGCGCTGACGGTCCCACTGGATATCTTGCTTTGAATCACGCTGATGATGTCGCTGAATATCGCGCTGACGGTCTCACTCGATATCTCGGTAGATATCGCGCTAGAGATATCTCGCGTGAGATCATCAGCGCGATGTCATGCAAGATATCCAGTGAGACCGTCAGCGCGATATCAACCGTAATATCCAGTGAAATCACCAGCGCGATATCCAACAAGATCGTCAGCGTGATATCAATCAATATGTCCAGCGAGATCGTCAGCGTGATATCGAGTGAGACCGTCAGCGCGATATCCAGCGAGATCATCAGCGCGATTCAAAGCAAAATATCCAGCGAGACCGTCAACGAGATATCCAGCGAGACCGTCAGTGCGATATCCGTCCGATTACCCTCTTGCATGAGCGTGACCACCAAGATATCTCAACCTTGCTGTCCATGCTGCTCACCAGTCTAAATATCGCATTGCGAACAATCCTTTATATGTCCTTCTAAATATCCTCGGAAATATCCTATTTTATATCATTATAAGTTTTATCAACATTTTTTTTTTGAGTAGAAATAATGTTTTCTCATAATTTATTTGCAAAGAATGTCAGAAAACAATTATAAATATTATTTTAATACTTAAAATTGTTTTTAATCTATATTGTTCAATTGTTTTTATCGAATTTAACAATTTATTCAAATATTCTTCCAGCCAATCAAAATTGTCGTTACAAAAATCTTTCTCGCGCTTTTTTTAGCAGGGCTAACTTCCTGACTCTAGTTATAACCCTAGTAGAAATGGAATCAAGTATCTGGCCAGTAACTGGCTAGTTTAACTAGACTTAAGCTAGGAACTGGCTAGTATAATATCTAGTAACTGTCTAGTTACTGGCCAGTTTTATGAGACATCAAATAAAACATGATGTCACTTGTAGATTTTGAGGTTATTTCAGATTAAATATGGATAAATTTGTTACAATTCAAAAAAATAATAATATTAATAATATAAATAGTAATAATTACTTATAGTAATAATTAATTAACGGAATAATTAAAAAATTTATTTATGAATTTAACAGTCAACTGGTATAAAAGTTTCATTTATAAAAGTATTAAGAACTATGAAATAAGTTATTAATTCATTATATTATATTCTTAAATATAAAACTAAAAACATTAATAAAATAAAAAAATAAAAATAACGGTTATTTTTAAGTGTTTTTACACGTATTAGCAAATCTAAAAGAACTCCACGTAAAATTTTTAATAATTTATTTAGATGACAGTCTGGAGTATTTGTTTTGATTGCCCATTACCGCATTTCGGTTATTATCTCAATTTTTTTAAATATATTACAGATTATTTTTATGTAGAAATACTCAATTTTTTAAAATTATTTACACTGTTTCTTACTATTATTATTATTATTATTTTAAATTGTAACAAACTTATCCATATTTTATTTGATGTTTTATTTGATGTCTAGTAAAACTGGCCAGTAACTAGACAGTTACTGGATATTATACTAGCCAGTTACTAGATATGATCGCTAGCCAGATACTAGATTTAATCGAGTAAAAACTTGATCATTTCTACTAGGGAAGTGGTTTACATACTTACACACACACACACACACACACACACACACACACACACACACACACACACACACACACACACACACACACACACACACACTTACACACATACTTACACACATACTTACACACATACTTACACACATACTTTTACACACACACACACACACACACACACACACACACACACACACACACACACACACACACACACACACACACACACACACACACACACACAGGCATAGTGACACCCTCGCGAGAATAGTCAGGAAAGCTTCCTAGGACCTCAAAACGTCGAGATCTGATGAAAACTCGATTTTCGAAAAACGGGGTAAAACCAATAACTTCCCGATTTTTCGAAAATCTTCGATTTTCTTAGCGGGAAGTTAAAAAATATTAAATATAAATACGCTATAAATATTATAAATATCCCGGACATAGTGGCCGGATGAACTGACGTATCACGACATATATAAATACATCAAGTCGAAAACGTCAAATTGACCAACTTATGAAATTTCATTATTTTTCGCTCAGTACTAGTGGTACTCTATAGAAAAATGATAAGCATATGACGTGTGTTATGTTTAGAGGCAGAATTGAACTGTGGAGGTTATGTTTACATGGATTTTTGATGTAATAATGCTGAATTTCTTCCATTATATTTAATATGTACGGCCTTAAATTTTTTTTACCCTGCTGAATTGTTCTTGCTTTGAATACAACCGATGATTACTGGCTAAAAAGTATATTTTATTGATTTTTACAAATTTTTTGAAATATTTTATTGCTCGGTTTAATATTTTTACCCGTTTTATTCATAAATTCAACAACAGAGCACGTCAGTTTCGGTAAAAGTGCTGCCTCTATATTTGCCGTACGGTCCCTATAATAACAAGTTATAATGTCATAGTCTAATAAGTGAAATAAATAAAATAAATCAATTTATATGTAGTGTTCTTAATATTAAACAGTCGATATACGAGACAGATTTTATCTACTAATATATACAGAAGAAATTACCGTGGAACTTTTATAAGAATTATGGAAAATTCGTTGGTTAAGTTTGAAACCTACAATCTTAACAAGCTTAGTTAATGTTTCCTGCCAATCCAAACTAACAAACAATCTTCTTTTTTTTTTTTGCTTTTTATTTTCTCTCACGGTTTCAAACCCTTTGATTGATTTGGTGAGCGCTAAAAAGTATTACGTGCAGGTTCCAAGAAATAAACTAACTATCCAATTAGTTTCTACAGTAGCGCAAAGAATTAATCGATTGAAGCTTAACAGCCAAAGAATAATAAAATAGTTTACCACGGTTAAATAACTTTAGTGTTACAATTGAAATTACCAGATGTTTTTACGTTGAAAGAAATTCTCACAATATGATTCAAAATTATTTTGTCAAGTGAATATCTTTAGAAATTTTATAAAAGCATAAGAGCTTTTTAATATGTCTACACGGAGAAAAAAATTTTGCTATAGGAACTCTATAGTAGTTAGTTAGTTGTAAAAAGTTCCAGTAGGTTAGCGTATTCCTATAGTAACAATACCGTTTGGCTCCTGCAACTCTACATCGTTGAGCTCTGAGAGCTAAACGTTATTTACCTCTCACAACTCTACAGGATCGTTCTGAGACTATAACAAATTTTTGGAAGTCTGCTTAATATTTTTTTTTTACGATTTAGCATTGATAATTTAATAAATAAATGCGGCAGAACGAATTTATATTGCTAACAATAATTGTATATGACAAATAAGAATAGTATTATAATAGAAATAAAATAATAATAGAACTTATATTACAAATAAAAATTATTTGTAAAATAAAAATACGGTCATCACAAAATTATCTTATTTTATTAATTATATCAATAAATATTGGACATAAAATCACTACCGTATATGCACAAGAAAAAATAAATAAACGAAAATAAATTTTATTTTGTGTTAAATGGGGTCCTTTTAATGTCTTCCGATAACTTATTATTTATCACAATATATTAAACTAATAAATTAAATTAACAGTCACTGCAAATGAACCTCGAAAAACCGTAAATACAAAACTGTTCTAACGAAATTCAATTTGACAAAAAAAAACCTATTTCCTTAAATAAATAAACTGGAAACTTAATTGTTCTCATATATTTTTAATAATATTTTATTTTATTTTATTTTATTTTATTTCAATAAACAAACCCAACAGCCTAGGCCATTAACAGGGTTAATAATACAATCGTTAGTACATAAGAAAAATAAATTTTTGATGTATAACAAGATGACTTATAGCTAGCATAGTGACTTCATTCATTTATACTCATAAAAATTGCTGAGTAATTATTGCTTATTACTTATTAATTATTACCTATTAAAAATTACTTATTAACTATTAATTCATAATTGCACATCTTTAACGCCACTTAGTTGCTAGTTTGCCAAGTAACGCAGTTACATAGCCATTAGGACAATTCAACATATCAAGTGCAGGTTCCCATTGATAAAAGCGATTCACTGTATTAGAGATGCGATAGATTGGCGCTGCCTGAGATAAGTTAGATTTAGCAATAGGTATGTACATTGGAGTTTGATTTCTCAAACCTAAGACTGGTATCTTAAATTTAAACAGTGATAGCAATTGAGGACAATCCACCAAGTTGTTAAATAATTTAGTTGCAAAGGAGAATTCCGCACAGATGCGTCTTTCATCGAGAGTAAGATATTCGCATTCTTTGCATAGCGTGAGATCTGCAATTCCCCGAGCCGGATAAAATCCAGTTTTTTTCCAAATTAAAAATTTTAAAAACCTTCTTTGAACTCTTTCAATCTTAGTGGACTGTCCTGATTGAGTAGGAGACCATACTAGCGATAATATGGATGAGTAACAAAATAATTCTGTTTGTCATTTTAGAAGGTTGTGAAATATGTCAGCGCACTCCACTACTGCGCAACGTAGAGCGCTCCCAACTATACCGTTTGGCTCTGAGAACAATCCCGTAGAGCTCTGAGAGCTCAACAACATTGAGTTATCAGAACTAAATAACATTTTGTTACTGTAACTCTACAACGAACAGTAAACTGTGTATAGTTGTGGTAACTCTACAGTTACGTTACCAGAACGAAATTTTTTTTTCCGTGTATATGTCTATTTTTTAGTTTTAACTCAACTCTTGCTTCGAAGATCGCTTAGCTACTTTAACTAAATAAAACAGTGCTTTTGATGGATAATTTATAATAACTTCATAAGTAATTTATTTATTTATTAGTTAACTTGAAGAAAAGAGATTGAAATTTGTTGCAAGAATCTGGCACAAGCAATGTCACTCTTTAATAGTCCTGTTAGCAGGAGTATTGAGGCACAAATTCTTCTTTCTTCAAGAGTTAAAATATTAGCATCAACATACATGGAATGGTAATCAAAACCTCTTTCAAGATAGTTACCATATTTTTTATAGATGTAGTAATTTAAGAATTTACGTTAAACTTTTTTGATATTACTAATATGAGTTTTGTTTTGTCGAAACCTCGTCAAAGCGCCGAGATTTCGTGCTTCAGTTTTTCAGAATTTGATTTTGATTATTAGTGTAGATGGATAGGAAATTTAAATAAATTACACTCGATGTTTGGGACAACAGGAAGAAATTTATTGTCCCAGAGGAGGAAAAATCTGATGATCAGATAAAAAAAACCTCCTCGATGATAATTACAAGAAATAAATGTGTGTGAATGTGTAATTGTTGTTTAGTCAGGATCTGGCCTGAGCTATTGTTATTTCGTCAGGATAGGACCTGAGCTATTGTTGTTTCGTCAGGAGCTGGCCTGAGCTAGTGTTATTTTGTCAGGAGCTGGCCTGAGCTATTGTTATTTCGTCAGGAGCTGGCCTGAGCTATTGTTATTTCGTCAGGAGCTGGCCTGAGCTATTGTTATTTCGTCAGGAAGGACCTGAGCTATTGTTATTTCGTCAGGAAGGACCTGAGCTATTGTAATAATAACTATCTCTTGGTGAGAATAGCTTAATGCGTATTGCCAAATGTAGGCGAATACTGATGACTCTTCTGGAGAGTGCTATTAGATTGTATGTGTGTGAGAGAGAAACGATCAAAGCCAAGGAGGCACGATCAAAACCACGGGCCGTCAATAGCCAAAAGAATGAGAGAGAGCTCGGATGTATGGCGTTAGTCCGAATTACCGTGTTATTTCTATAAAATTGCGTTTTACCGAAAATAATTGAGTTCGTGAATATGATTCGAATGATAGTAAATAAAATGATGTTAAACGATGTGATTTTTAAGAATGTCTCAATTGTACTGTATAATGCGTAATATGCGAGAACGATTGCGTGAAAATTACTTCTGATTCAAGGGCCTCAGAGCAACTGGTGGTATTGGCCACCGCACGAGCAAAATTGGTTTTTCCTATACGGCCCCGATCGGCGCTATACCGTTCTGCGCATCCGCCGCAACTTGTCGCCTACGATGTCTCCCGAAATTGTTCGAGAAAATTCTCGTTGAAGCTAGAGCTAATATATAGATATAGTCATCTGATTTCGTACGCCCACGCTCTCTCTCAACAGATATAGATGTAATTGTATAGTACAATACATGCATGATTCTACTCTGCACACACACACGTTCATGGTCTATCGTATAGGTACGATTCGACTCGACAAGTTTTGTAGGTCGGTGACCAAACAACTGATGAGTATTCAAGTTTGAGTCTCACTAAAGCTACAAAGAGGGTTTTAATTCCATCAATGCTTTTAAAGTTTCTAGTTAATCTAGTTATGAATCCTAGTGTTTTAGATGCTAATAGTATGAGACGCTGATAGTACGAAGTAATATGACAAAATACATTTCCCAGACTCTTGATAAAATAAGCCCTACCATACACGTCAGCTCCAGAATTCTTTATCAATGAGGGAGTTTTTATTAAATTAATTAGTAATGATCACGATTACTAATTTCGTATAGACCAAATGTGAGTAACGCTCTGTCGCTTCCAATATTTATGAATAGGCAAGTCTAATTTCGCTGTGAGTAAACACGAGTGATCGTTAAAGTATATGAATCGTTTATTTGAGAAACCACATAAGTCATATGGGGTTTCCATATAACTTGTGGGGTTTCTCAAATAAACGATTCATATGAGCAATTTATTAAACCAAGAAAAGACAGATAAAAAAAGCGATCCCCTATCTAGTAACGTCTATTTGCGTTGTGGTAACAGAGATAAGACAGAGTCAGTTACTACTTATCTTGGAGAAAAATTTGACTTAACTCTTTTGAAGATGATGTAATCTGAAATTCATTCCACTAAAGACTGGTCTATCGATATAAAATTACTTGTAATAATTATTATACTATAATGGATAAGATTAATAATAAGTATTACACGTAAAACGACATGCAGAAAAAATTTGGAGTAAAAGTTTATAACTTCATTCATTTTACACGAAAAAATATTGGTTTAAAAACTACACCATAACTGTACTTGCCAGTTCAAATAAAAGGTTATATTTTATTTTTTTTGCATTTACATTTCTCATAATTATTCTTAAAATAATAAATACATAAGAAATATATAATTTATACATTATATGTTATTTATACGATTATACATTAATTGGATAAAGCTTTGTAAAATTCACAATAATTCAAATTATATTAGACGCAATACAAAACTTTAAACTTTTAATAAAGTCTATTGTATTGCTATCGGTGGAAACTGTCAAAATAAAAGTTAGCCTTTTTTTTCTTAATTATTTATCAAACTTGTAAACATTAACAAAAATAAGCTAGGATTTTAAGACACCGAGATTTGAGAAATACTTGATTTTCAAAAATCAAACTAAAACCTATATTTAACTTTACGATTATTGAGAACTTTAAACTTTCACAGTGAGAAGCTGATAAAATTAAATTTTAGAATTAGCACCTTGTTCTTCATGTCGAAATCACATAACAAAGTTGTTTATATTGAATTACCAATTATGCAAAGAAATTTATTAGCTCTACATAACCACAGAAAACACCAAACTACACAAAGACAAACCTCAAATACAGATATACAATATCGAAAGGATACTTTATGTAGAGGTTATCTTGATAGAGTAGTTTGCAATCTTGCAATTTACACAGCAAATATACTGAGGTAATTGGTATGTCCGTGCGCTTGATTTCTATCTCTCTCACTTTCTCTCGTTCACTCTCTTACTCTCTCATCTCTATTTCCTTAACTTTCTTAGTATCACGCTTATTAAGTTTACTTGACTGGTTAAAATGAATAAATCATTTAGAAATAGTCCATAAATTTAAAAGTATAATAAAAATTCAATTTTTTAAAAAACACTTAAATTAAACCATTTTTTACTTTCTAAAATCATTTCATGTTGCTATTTTGAAAAAAAAAAAACGTTTTGAAAAAAATTTTACGTGGACGTCCGGATTTCACCCCATTTTGGATGTACCAACGATTACTCTCGAACAATTTGATATTTCAAGACCGGACCTTTTTTATTAGTTTAAGAATTCAATGAACTGGGTCCGTATTTCATATCAGTGGCCTAGTTTACGTATTTTTTTTTTAATTGAATCTTTATTAAAATTCACTACGATACAACCGTACAAAGCCAAATGAACTTTTCTTATTTGTTACGTGAAAACTCTGGCTCCACTTGATCAAGCTAGATTCTTTTAGACTGCGTGCGCATATGACAAAAAAAAAGGGCGCCGATATTTAAAAAAAAAAATAAAAAATACTCTGTAAGAAATTACTTAATTATAATTTTTTTTTTTAATCAATTACACAATTAATTTTTTTCTTAAGAAATGAATGAGCGTTATGAGGCGTGCACTTTTGGATTTTCCAAACTTTTTTATTTTTTTATTTGCAGGTACACTGACAGAAGGATTTAGTTCTATTTAATAAGATTTAGTAACAGATACTAAATGATTTAGTAACAAACCTTTCATTACCAAATATTTAGTAATAGGTACTAAATCATTTATTAAAGCTCATTTAGTTCCACCAAATAAATATTTAGTGGTATTTAATAAATGATTCATTGGTACTCAATAAATCGTTTATTGGTATCAAGGAAATTAATTTTTTAACTAATTTTAGCGTGTAACCTAACTTTTTAACTTAAAATAAATAAAAATAATTAAAATAAATAATTTTAAGTAAAAATATAATGTATTATAAAGAAAAGAATCTCACTAAATTATATTTTTTCGTTTGAGACATTTATAAAATTTAAAATTAAACAAGTTTTTAACACATCAATAATAGACAAATTAAAAAATGTAAACTAAATTCCACTGAGAAAAGACATAAATAGAAGATATTTATTGGGAGTATGTGTGTTTTTAAAGGTTTAATAAATCTCCCAAAATCGAGCTGAATAAAATAATATGAATTAGTGAATAGGTTATGTATCACATAAACATTGGAATTAAAGCATAGGCATCTACCGACAATACTTGCCAAAGAAATATTTAGTACCTGTTACTAAATATTATTTTGTGGAATTAAATATTTATTTCCATGTAATAAGACTTTGTTCATATAAAGAAATCATTTATTAAACTGTAACAAATAATATTGATGGGTACAAAATATTCGTTTCTCCCAAATAAATGAATAAAAATTTTGTTACTAACCCTTTAGAGTCTGACCTTGAAACCCCACTCTTGGGTCTTACTACGGATTTGCGCTCTCCCCACTACTCTCAAGTGTAGACGTTTCAAGATCCTCTGACTCTAAAGGGCTAAATCAATTTAGTAATCTGTACTAAATCCTTCTATCAGTGTATCATTTAAAATTGTTTAATCTATAAATATGTTGCAAGAAAATTAAATTTTTTTATTATTATTTGTGTAAATATCTGAACATTTTTTAATTATTTTACAGGCTGAGCCAGCCCTAATTTATGACAGTGTCCAAGTATTTGCAGTTGGACTACGAACATTGGAGCAATCTCACGCATTGAGACCCGCCAATCTCTCCTGTGAGCTTGAGCACCCGTGGGACGGTGGTTTATCACTAATTAACTACATAAACTCGGTAAGTGTTCATATCAATTGACAATAAAATAAAATTTTGAAAATATTGGAGAATGCAGAAAATAAAATTTTTTTTTCGCTAAAAATTTACCATCTAAGCTTCGCACATAATGCTTTTAAAGCAGTTGTTGGGGTGAATTACTGTCGAAGAGATTTGGATTCTTTCCAATCCGAGCGATAACCAGGGTGTTCACTCTTCTGTAAAACAGATATAGTTATATAAAGATTAGTGACAATATAAAATCGATAAGAAAATATTATTTATTTTTATAGACGTACATATTTATAATATATATATTTGATTGATTAAAAAAAATGGTGACAAGATAAAAATAAATGAGAGAATTCAAACAAATTAATAATCAAAAAGGATTACCATAATTAAAATTAGAGAAATTATAGTCTATGAAAGTACGCATGGATGATTTTTAAAATAAATCAGCTTACATTACTTAGCGGAAGCTACATAGCATATACTTCTCATGCGGATTAGGTGAACCACATATAAATTGTTAAATACCTCGTAATAAATGGCACAAAAGCTGTCACCTACAGAAGCCACAAATTTTCATGTGACATCGAACAATCCTCTTACGAAATGACCTACGCACGCCTATTTTTGAACTGTTATGTTCGATTCTTCAAATGCTCAAGATCAATTTATTAAATCACTATACAATATTAATAAGATATTTATCACCATTATATTTAAAAATTATCGAAATTTTACAGATTTTTTCGTTTCCATTTAATTCATATGATATTTATCTTATCATTATATCTCATCAGTAGTAAATTAAAAGTTTCATCATCGTAATCAATTTTTTGTACTTCCGTTTTAAATTGGAAAATTATTTAAACTATTTTACCTCTTCATACGGTGAAATAATTGTTTTTTTTTTTTCAAAT
Source organism: Cotesia glomerata (assembly GCF_020080835.1). NCBI lineage: Eukaryota > Metazoa > Arthropoda > Insecta > Hymenoptera > Braconidae > Cotesia > Cotesia glomerata. The sequence goes on along the minus strand of NC_058158.1, from coordinate 25,814,163 downwards.
TTAATAAAAAATTCAGAAAAATTTCCTATTAATACATAACTTTTATTTGTTAAAAATTATATTTTAAAGTAGTAACTAAGCATGCATTAACATTTAAAAAATAAATTCCTGAAAAAATGTTTCAGTTGAATGTAAGTATAATATTTTAAATAAATTAAGGTTTATTAACGGCAAAATGTGAACAAATAAATGGTATAAGTTCACTGTAGTATATATTTTCCTTTTACTTGATAGTTAAACTACTAAAAAAAACTACTACACTAAAAAAAAAAAAGTTATAACTTAATCCAAGAAAAGTATTTTTAGGAATTTCATCGTTTTGAATCATGATGTTAAAATATGACAGTAAATTATTGAATAACGTAAAATTTATTTACAACAAGGAAAGTTTTTTAATTGAAAAAAATTTTTTTTTTATGATTAATTTTTATTTAGAGTCGGTTTTAACTGCTGTGGTCATAACGCCGAATTTAACTGTTAGGAGTGGTACGTTGGGGTCTTTTTTGGGTCGTGAGAATCTTAACCTACGCGGCAAGGGTCGAATCTCAACCAAAGCTGGTTTCTACAACCAGCTTGGGATTCGAACCCACGCCTGGCCGGTGAGTTAGTTCGAGTGCTCTTTAGGCCGTGCGCCTTTGACCAATCGGCTAACATCGCCGGTTTAAAGAACTTTTCTATTTAATTGAAGACAAAAATTTTTCCAAAATAACTTTCTTGATTGAAGATTTTTTCTCTCAAAATTTTTTTTTTAGTATTTTTTTCTTATAAATCAACAATATAAAAATAATATTTTTTTCTCTCGATTCACGGTCTATAAAACTCGAAGTAAAATCCTCATTTTGTATACAATGCCGATAAATTAAAAAAATGAACTTGTTCCAGATAATAACAATTAAATACTTTTCTCATTTTCTTTTAACAAAGCCATTATAGAGTCTATTAATATTTCATGATCATTGAATCCTTTCGTAATAATATATAAATACACAGCAATCGTTATTAATGAGTTTTCAAAACTTAAATTATTACTTTTTATATTTCGATCAATTAAGAATTAATCAGTCTTTATAAATAGATTCACATCCTCATTCTACTCTATCATTGTCAGTATTTAATTCTTAAATATGTCATTTTTCATTTCTGTAAGCAAAAACATACTTTTTCAAAACAAAAAAATACTTATGTTATTATATTATAAATAAAATAAAGTAGATAATTAGAGAAAAAGAGTCACTTCATTATATTAAAGCTGCTGGAAGTTTTTTTCTTAAAATTAAATATATCTGGTAATCTAATATTCTACAAACAATATAATAGCTATGTTTGTTTCCCTATATATGTTTCCCACCCTATATTAATATTATGGAGATGTTTCTTCTTAATCCTTTTTTTCCAATAAGTTTTTTTCTCATAATCCATATGATTATAAGAATAAAAAAAATTTTGTCTCCGGCGTATTTATATGATAAAATAGGTTTTTTTTTTTATAAGTTTAATATCATCGGAAAGGTTTTAACCTGGCGTTTTCAAGGTTTGATATTTATTTCACTGAAAGTCTTATCATCTAAATAATTAAAAAAAAAAACAAGGAAAATATTTTGACGGATATATTTTTATTTTAAAACGGATTTTTATAGTTTAAATCAATAAGATCTTGACGTAAATTAGTATATTTGCACGATTCCATTCAATTTTGCCGATAGTCAATTTTTTGCATCAAGTTTTTGGAGCAATTTTGAATAGTTTGGTTCTATAAGTTTATTTAATGTCACATTTTCCATTAAATTTCCATTAAAAAAACCCAAAGCTCTTTCATTGATAATTCACAATTGCTGTCAGTCACATAATAACTGCAGGTTGCTAGTAAATAATAATTAAATTAGAATAGTTAATTGAATTTGGCACTGGCAGATTATCGTCGTAATTTATCCGATATTATCAATAACACAATTTCGTAGCAATTGAATGCACATCTTGTCGGGTACGTGTTAGCTTTCAGGAAATAATTATAGTTACGAACTCACACAGATGTCAAACTAGATAATGTATTCCATCACAGTACAAACGTGTTGATCGAACGTATAGAATAGCAAAACGTGTCGGAATCTTGAGTGCGTAGCATATAACAACCGTGATATATAGCGAGCTCACTAAACTCCAGAAGCGTTAGTTGTGACAATCATACTATTGAAGCATATTGTACCCTTTGTGTCAGCCTAACATTCATATTACTATATATCGTCCAGTTTACAGTTCATACAGGGGATTATCGAGGATAACACAACTGTATCAATAGATCTTTCAGTATTAACAACGCTTCCTAATAGCTACAAATGTAGATTAATAGTTTATAGTTTATTAAAGTTATACAGTTTTAAGACACTTTCAATGATAACTTCTAAGTTACACAATAGTTTTACATGATTTATGTATGGAGTTTAATAGTACTATTATTTAATCCTATCTCTAACCGGGGCTCAACCATGCATTTTCTTCTTTTAGTTTTATCTCGGAATAATCTTATACGCTCATTGAAAATCTTATTTCGAGTGCAAGAAATTATTCAGCTAAAATGAATATAACTGTATTTTAGTTACGAGGCTTGCACAAAAAAATTACAACAAACTTCTGAAAAAAATTTCTTTCACTTTTTATATAGTCTGTACACGGAAAAAAATAATCGGTAGAGGCTACCGATTGGCGATCGGTAGCAGCTACCGATTTTTTTCGGTAGAGGCTACCGATTTTTTCGGTAGAGGCTCCCGAAAAAATCGGCAGCTGCTACTGAAAAAAAATCGGTAGAGGCTACCGATTTTTTCGGTAGAGGTTCCCGAAAAAATCGGCAGCTGCTACCGAAAAAAAATCGGTAGCAGATACCGATTGTTTTCGGTAGAATCTACCGATTTTTTCGGTGCAGACTACCGATTACCACACGGAAAGAATTTTATGCTAACGGTAACCATCCTTATTTTGTAGCTTCTACTATGCAGGATGGTTATTAATTTTTGCAAAGTTAAGATGATAAATGCAACTATCCGGCGATTGTAATTAGTACAATCAATATATATTAATTCCCACAATTATGATAATACGGTTTATTTTCTAGATAGTAACTTTTACCATCGGAGATAGTTAAAATCATCATGATTACAATCATATAAAAACTGTACAGGAAGTATAAAAAAACTACACTTTTTTGATTTTAGAGTCAGAATATAATAACATTCTAATGTTTGACATAAGAGTGAGTATTGAAAAAAGTATATTTATATTATTAAGAGAATAACAAAAATTTTGTCTCCAGGATAGTCATATGATAAAATAGGGTTTTTTTTAGTGAAATTTAGTGTCATTGCAAAGGTCTTGACTCGAATTTGCGCCTTTTTAAGGTTTCATATCATTCTCATCGATAGTCAATTTATCATGATAAGTATTTAGGCTGTATTCGAAAATGCTTCATTTCTAGACACATAATTAAGAAATGACCTTTTATCTTAACTATTGACATTTTTAAAGACATAAGCTCATCCCGACATTACACTCATCGAGACCTTTCATTTGAGTACCCACATCAACTTTTCATACATTTTTTATATATATATATATATATATATATATATATATATATATATATATATATATATATATTGGGGTGTGCCAAAATGTAACTTCCGTGGAGAACATTTTAAAATTGGAATTTTGAGTTCCACTTTTAACAGCAGCTGTGTTTCGGCATTTCCTGCGATGTTTCAGGGTGAGAGGATTCATTTAATTATTTATAGGATTTTTAACAGGAGATTTAATTGGGCACTTCCGGCCAAATTTTGAATTTTCGCCGGAAATGCCCAAACTAAGCTTCTGTTAAAAAATTCTATGAAAATCAAATACATCGTTTCACACCAAAATATCTCAGGAAATACCCAAATGCAGCCCCTGTTAAAAGCGGAACTAAAAATTCCAATTTTAATTAAAAGGTTCTCCACGGGAGTTACATTTTGGCACACCCTAATATATATATATAAAGGTTGGCAATAGCCTAATCGGCTCGGTACCTGCATTTCGAAAGAGTGGGACCAGGGTTCGATTCCGGCGCGCACCAATATTTTTCAATGATTATAAACTAAGAATATGTGCGTTTCATTGCCAGCCTCTGTACCGGTCGGGTTTTCTGTGGTTTTCCCATATAGTTATGGAGGTAAAATGTCATTATAGAAGTACCTCCATACTATTTAAGACCGTAATGCAAATGCAGGTACTGATTATAACACGTAAGTCGGCCACAGTCGCAGCACATGTGTGTCGGGCATGAAAGAAAAAATCCCGACATGCAGGGGGGTGGGGACGAAAAAGTGGTTGAGACTTATAATGACGGGGTTGAGAGATTATATTGCGGAGAAAAAAGTGGAGAGACAATAATTCCCCACCCTCCCTTGTAAAACACTCTACAGTGATACAAGTAAAACCATCCTCAATTATAACCTCATTATATATATATATATATATATATATATATATATATATATATATATATATATTCACATACAAAATAATTAAAAAAATAATTTTTTAGGACTTGGATGATGTTTCTCGGTTAGTTTCTAAACAGAATCTATACCGATTTTTTCGATTGCGGCTATCAAAAGGTATTTAATTTAATAAAAATTTATAATCAAAAAATATCTAATAAATACTCCTCATTTTTAATATTTTGTATTTAAGTAAGTGTTATTTGTATCTCAAATGAAGTTCCTTTTTTTTATTTATCAAGAAGTGAGAATTTAACTTCTCGTTAAGAAGATAAGAAATTTTCAAAAATTGGTAATCGGTAGCCTGCACCGAAAAAATCGGTAGCCTCTACCGAAAAAAAATCGGTATCTGCTACCGTTTTTTTTCGGTAGCAGCTACCGATTATTTTTTTCCGTGTATAAATTCAAAACTTAATTATTTCTGTGTAAAAATGAATACAGTCTAAAAATTGGTATTTATTAATCAAAATTTTAACTTTTTTCTTAATGCATAGTTGAAAAATCCCATAATAATAAGTTGTAAGACTATAGCTCGGGTTAAAGTGTAAAAGTAACATTTTTATATATATATCAAATACATTATTTCGTGTACCTCATTTACTTTGAGTAAAGATTTACGGAAGAGAAAAAAAAATTTAAGATAAAATGAAGTCTATAAACTTCCAGGTGAATTGGTAACTATTTGGAAACCCGAAAAGAATTATTTTATCAAAATTGTGATTTATTTTATTTTCAGTTAGGTTTTCACAATAAACTTTTTTAACTAATACTTATCAATCTTCGACCGTTCAAGTATTAATCAACAGACTTGATAGAGTCTGGCGCCAAGTTCCGTTCTCAAGCCAGACTATCGAGTGTGTATATACCGTAAGCAGAACGGTTTTTTGAGGTTACAAATTTTTTTTCAAATTTATTTTGATTTTTTTTTTTATATGATATTTTATAATAGTAGTTCATGCTTTTTATTGCGCGTATTACTTTATTATTATCAATTATCTTTATAATTTCTATTTAAAATTATTAAAAATAATCAGCACAAACTATAGCGACCCAGATTTTTAGATTTTAACTTTTTTCTTATGTAAAAAGCGGACGGCTAAAGACTAAATAATATAAGGATGCATGCTAATCTTATAATAGATGGGAAACTACAGTGAAAAAAAGATATTTGACAACTTGCAATTACACACGCCAGGCGGCGTAAGAATAACTTTTACATGAACTATAGCTTAAAGGGGATAGTTTGCCACCGGAAATGAATTAAATTAAAATTGTCAATTTTTATTATAATTACAAAAAATACTGAAATCCGAACAAAAACAGTTTCACTGTAAAAAAATCACGCCAAGTCCACGTTCATAAGACTATTAAGAAAAAAAAATTTTATTTCTTTACAAAAAGATATGAAATAAAAAATTAAAAAATCCAAGTAACCGATATGGTTGTATATGATTTTCGGAAATTAAAAAAAATTTTGTTGTAAATTTAAAAATTAAAAGAAATAATTTTGGAACGTACTTGGTGTGCGTCATTGTGTACTTCAATTTTTTTTAAAAGTCCTAGTAGATAGATTTTAGGAATTTCATAAAAAGTGAAATTTTTCGTAACCACGTACACTAAATACGTTCCAAAATTGTTTCTTTTAATTTTTAAATTTACAACAAAATTTTTTTTAATTTCCGAAAATCATATACAACCATATCGGTTACTTGGATTTTTTAATTTTTTATTTCATATCTTTTTGTAAAGAAATAAAATTTTTTTTTCTCAATAGTCTTATGAACATGGACTTGGCGTGATTTTTTTACAGTGAAACTGTTTTTGTTCGGATCTTCTAAAACTTACGATCGTTTGATTTATTATTTCTATATTTTTCACTGTTAAGAAATATTACGTTTTACTGAACTAGATTTCTCAATCTGTTTTAATACATTCAATCTATAATAGTGATTACTATTTAAAAAATTCAAAGCATTTTATGTACCTCAATATCAAATATTTTACTGCGAATTATTATTTAATAATGACTTATAGAAAAATTTTGCCAATCAATAAAATATCAAGATGAGAAAATGACGAAGTATTTTTAATCAACAAAACAGAATATACAATCAAATAAATCTTATTTATTATAAATTCTTCGAAGATTAATACAGAATGAATCAGCAAACAATGCATATCACATATATTGATGTACCAATAACTGGTACAACTATTCTTGGTTCTCCATTGACAGTCATTCATATCTCTAATCAATGTATATTATTATGAACATTATAAATCTCAACCAGTTTAGCAAATAATTGCGGAAATTTAATAACCGTGATTGCTAAAAAAATATCTTCTTCATAATCATACCCAAGGGAATCACTTTCCTCTGAAGTCACTACAAGTTAAAACTCAAAAATCTGGAAAAAAAGAATGAGGTTAAATTTCTATGACAGAATGACATATAACAATATATTTTTGAGTACAAATTAAATTTATTTATTTTAATTTAATTATAATACCGTCTGATTTTCAACCCATACTTTGTAAATAATCATAAGAAAAATAAATTTGGTAAGCTATCATTAAAATTTTTTGAGGCATTATTTAATTTTGATAATTTAATTCGATTTGGAGAATCAGCATTTTTTTAAATATTATCAATCTGAGCAACGATCTTGTCGTTATCAAATCCTCGTCTGGGTAGATTTTATTTTTGTAGCCTTGATTAAATATTGAAAAAACAACATCAAAAATTTCAAATAAATATTGTTGTAATTAAAAAATAAGAAAAAAAGGATCTACCTATACTAGTAATTTGTTTTTAGAAAAAAAAAAGTTCAGTAAATGACGAGTAGCTCGATTACTTGGCGACAAAATTGTGAAAGTTGTGTACTGTCTTCCTTCGTTGGCGTTCCAGATAAAAATAAGATCTATAATCACATTTTTTTCAAGCACTTCGATTTTGAAAATTTTCTCGAATTGGTGGAGAAGGTAGTAGGTTTAAATGTCTTCCGTAAGAAATACTTCAATAATGATCTTTCTTAAATTTGTAAAATTGAAGTGAAACTCAAAAAAATTGTAAATAAATCATTTCTAATGACTAATGACAAATGATTGAATCAGCTTATTAGTAACTAAAATTTCTCGAAGTTGTAACAGATCGCTCTAGTAACGATACAGTACTGCTGTTGTAGGTATACATATACACAGAAAAAAAGGATTATTTGTTTCAAATAAATCAATTTATTTGAGTCGTTTTTTTAAATATTTCTTTATGACAACCATATATATTTGGTACAAGTAAATATAACAGTTGACTCGAATTATTTTATTATTTGTCAGAAATATATCATTTATTTGTGGTAAAGATTTAAAATGCAATTTTTTAAAAATAATTTTTTAGAATTAATTTATTTGTTGAATAAAATTAAAAATTGGTCAAGTGACAGCTATCTTTAATGTTACAATAAATTTAAAAAGTTCATTATTGTCGTCAACTATGATTTATTTACTACAAATAAACCATATCTTTACCATGAATAAACTATTTATTTGACGCAACTAAATCGCTCAAATATATTATATATTTACCAGAAATAAATATTTATTTGGCCATATCCAACTTATATATTTGGCTCAAATAAATCTTATTTCGATCAAATATTTCTTTTTTTCTGTGTAGCTACAACAACAATCTCTCCTACCCTATCCTTACTCCCTCCCTCCCCTCCAACCTTGAAGGCACATTATACTGTTGAAATGTTTTTTTTTATTTTAATACTTTTACTTTTTACCATAGCCTAAAATAAGATAAAGCTCAGCGAAAGCAAATCGTTTTTGGAACGAGTGACTAATTAAAAATATAAAGCTTTGTGGATAGTATTATCATTACACCGAAAGAAAGGTTCACTTGAACCAAGAAAATATTTTTCCAAGAAAATATTTTTACTTCGGCCAAAACAACTTCGGTCTTCCTTCGGGCACCCGAAAATTTACTTGAGCCAAGAATTTTGTTCTCGAGTCAAGAAATCTTTCTTTCTGTGTAGGCAACAACCAAATTAGACATTAGATGTTTTAAGAACATTTTTTACTTAAATTATATGTAAAGTGTTATATGAGTGATTCTCTGTAAGAACGTCTTAAATCTGTACAAAATTGTCCGACCAAATTATTTTTGATTTTATTAGAAAAAAAATTAACAAGGGTTACAAAACTATCAGCTTAATTATAATAAATAAACAGCCGATTTAATTTTTGCTTTTTCGATATTTGTGTATCTTTTGCCATATAACATGACAGGGGACTATTTGCCAGGGGACTGTTTTTTTTTATCAAATTGAGAAAAATCAAGCAAACTATTTCAATGCATTTAACTTTTCAAGTCCTCAATGAATATTTACATTAATTGGAATAATATTAAGACTTATGGATCCAATTTAATAAATAAATTATAAATAAAAATAGTTGCCAGGGGACTGAGTTTTGAAGTGGCCCGGACACATATTTCCAGCACAAACGGTGTTTTGACACTAAATAAAATAGTGATAAAGCGCTAACAGCCCTATGGTTATAAACTTAAGGCTAGTTAGATCCTTATAAACCTTACAAAAGGTAAAATAACACGCTGGATTTTTTTTTTAGCTTTGAACTTCTGGCAGTGGACTGTTCTTAAAATGCCTGGGACAAACTTTGATTTAATGAATTTAATGAAATAAATTAGTTTTCGGTACTTTTTATTAAAGAAGATTGTTAGTTAACTAATTAAGTTTATAAACATTATGGACCAAATTATATATTATGGACGAATAATTTAAAATTTAATCTTAAACTTTTAATTTTGGGAATGGGACAGCCCAGGGGACTGTTATTTCGGTGGTTTACGAATTTATAGCAAAAAAACCAAAATTTAATTCATTTCAGTTTTCAATGCTCCATATAGAAATGTTTTTTTACTTTCGTAACAAATTTTTTTTAGTAACAAAATAACAATTTTTCCAATAAAAAAATGCCTGGGACAGCGAAAAACATCCTTACAGAGAATCACCCATATGCATGAAAAATAAATATTTTTTTTTTAAACCAAAACAATAACAATCTACGAATTGATGTTGGGCAAAATTACATTGAACGATTTCGTTGCACACATAGTTACAGGTAAAGTTAATAAAAATGTGCCAAAAGTAATAAATAACTGATAATCATAATACACTTTGATAATAAATAATTGTAATTACTCATTATTAATTGACAGAATGGGGTTGTTATTGCAAAATTAATACCCCTAAATCTGCCGACTAATTACTATAATACCCAACAATTTAATTGGGCTAATGAAAACGAATTGCTCTACAGAATGGACAACAATCTTGAAACATGTAAAACAAATTCTAAGATTATTCACCCATTGTTTGTTTTATTTTATTTATCTTTGTTAGTAAAACCAAAAATTTGTGTAAATATGAATCTAAAATAACGCAGAATATTGATGTAACCACAATAAAAACTAATTAACCCCGTAAACTATTAAAAAGGATAGATAGAGAAACTAAGAAGAGTATTTCTTTCACTGAAATGAATAATTATTTTTATTTAATGGTTCATGTTTAAATGCAAGATTATAAAATCTATTGAATATTAATAATGAATAATGTCGGGTGAAATTGTATAAATCAAAGGAAAATTTTTCAGGCGTTACATTGGGAGCTCACAAAATATAACAAAGAAAGATGTGCATAAAGTGTAAAAATATAAAAAAAATTAGTATTAAATTTCTTTCATCTCATTTGAATTGATAAAAGAAACTTTAGCTTTTTTCTCGCGAGAGAATGTTGAAAAACCGGCATATAGAATTGAATTATTCTTTCCCTCACAATTCATTAAAAACTTTAAGAAAACCTTTTAGGAAAAAAACATGATAAATGTGTTTAGTCAAACCCAAAGTCTCAGAACAGTGTTCGTGAATCAGTTATAGTCACATACAGTCGATTTTATTAAAATTATTCCAGTACAAGCATCAACTAATAAAAAGCATTTAAAAGAAGAGTTTACATTTTTTCTCTCTCTCGCCCTCTATTGGACAAACGAAAGTATCTCTGTCATACTTGTACAACAAATGGAATCTTAAAACGCATTTTATGCATAAATAAATGAAAATTTTCCAAAAAAGCGTTTCGCTCTTCGATAGATAATTAAATTATCTATCGAAGAGCGAAGCGTTTTTTTTCGAAATTTTATCACATACATGAGAAAAACACGTTTGAAAATCAACTATAAACCGCTCTTAATATTAATAATATTGAAGGGGTTAAATGGGTTTACTCCGAAAAAAGCATATTTTTAACAATTTTTATTTTTATGTAAATAATGAAATTTTTAATTTAAATTTTTTGTTAAATTTAAGATACACATTTAATAAACATCATCTGAAATCTTCGTAAAAAAATATTTATTACTCAGCCATCGCGACGGCTCTGCGGAGACCCCTCCTCCGATCAACAAATCAAATTGAGACTTTTATTTAATACCTAAAACTAGAATCTGGATGTACGAAAAAAAAAATTCAAATTTGGATTTTTGAAAGAGTTAATAAAAGAAAAAAGTCTGGAAAACGGTTGACTCTGCAGGCCTTCACAACTCCACTGCACATCAAAAACACAACTTTTATTCTTTCATTCTTTTCCGAGCTCGAAATTCTAATGGTTGTTAAGAACATACTTTTTTGAAAGTTTTTAATTTCAAGTTATCTCAAAAATACTTTTTTTGAGAAAATTTTATTGTTGAGATTTCTCAAAATCTACGGAACCAAATTGATTCAAATTCACGTAAGATCTAATGGCAAAAAACTCTTTCGAATGCTGCCAATCGTGTTTCAATCAATCTATTACCGGATCGCGGGAATGTAACAGAGATTAAAATGAATGTATTTTCTAAGCACTTGAGATGTGGAAAAGAAATTTGGCTACTTGTTCTAAGAGAATCCGTTAAAAACATGAGCAAATAATTTGCTATGAAAAATTGATGTCACGGAGGAAATTTAAACTAACGGCAAAATTCGTCGCACTTTAAGCTATTAGGCACATTTCAACTTCACTTATGAGACCTGTAATTACTTCAACTGAAACTTTCAATGATCATTTCAAGTTTTTTCTTCGTGTCAATTATTATTCATTTTTAGAAGAATGTCACTGGAATGTTATAATTAGGTTGCACATTGAAAGTTACAATGAATATTAGCTAGAATAATCACAGGGATAAAAGGTACGGGCCAATCCGATGAAATTTGGAATCTGTGCAAATCAAAACAAACTACTCCCATTAAATTTCAAATCTAGATCTAAAAATATAATTCTATGAAATGCCCAGCGGGGTGGGTGGGTAACAGCTAGTATATTATAAACAAAACAAAAAAAAAACATGCAATAATTTAATTTTTTCCTTTTCAATCTTTAACCTGAAATTGAATTTGTTTTTCCATTGAAATTATTATTATAATCATTATCAAAATCATATCGACCATTATTTGTAATTCAAAGATTGTGAAAATGATAATTGAGATTTATTTATATAGTCTGGGAAATCGAACACAAATCTTAGAGTAAACCTTGGAAACAACAACCCTGTTAAGCTCTACATTGAATGCTTAGTCAATAACTATTGTGTCTTTGTTCAGAGAATCTAAATTTGATTCAACAGTATAACTATAAGGATAGCTCACAGCACTTGACACAATATCAAAGGACCCGGATTCGATTACTCAACTAAACAAATATACCACCTTATCAAAAGGCGTCGGTCCAATTCTGCACAAACCATCATTATTTTTTCAACAAATTCTCAAGGTTTTTGATTATGAATAAGATATAAATGTTACATTTTGATAGAAAATAATGGAAATATGAGCTAAGTTTACTGTTTATTCCTTTTTCTGATTGCTATTACGTCACTTACTTCTTTTTCGTGTATTTTTTTTTACCGATTGTCTACCCTGGGGACTGAAACAGAGTAAAATCAACATTCTACTGCAGAATGATTTATGGTAGTGAAACTCTTCGTTGCAAAATACTAAGATGATTTATTGTAATATGATTTAAATAAGAGATTCAGCATGAAGCAAGTGGGTTGACCACATCTTCAGAGTAGAGGCAAATGAGCTGTGTAAGTTCAGATCTTACCTGCGCTTACCTTACTCAAAGTTAACAACACCTCTTGAATGTGGATATGGACTCTGGAGAATGGGGTTTCCTTAAGTAAGTCGTCGGCTTATATATTCAACAAGAAAAGTCTCTTAATTTATTGAAGTTGTTTTAATCTAAGTTTCAATTGCGTACCTTGCATTAATTCGTACTTCACATTCAATGCCTTAGAATAAATATACCCGTCAAAAAATTTTAAGATATAGTCTTAAATGGTATAATCTATTTATATATGCCCATATCAGATTATAACGAGGATAAAAAAATTATGATTTGGATTTTTTTCTACAATCTCTTCCACTTTAATCAAAATATTGTTATTATGTCCGGATTTAACTGTCAATAATAAAGTTTTATTGATTTGTTGATGTTCAATTACATTTTTCGAATAACTGAGGTTATATTCCTGTATCATTGTATTTTAGTGCAGCTTTTTTATTGTGAAAAAAATTGAGCTCTGAACGTGAACTCGTATGTAACATAGGTAGAAATCCGCCATGCGAATCGAATAAAAATATATAGGTGAATACATATTTATGTCTTTTTGCAGAAAAAATCATTGACCTGGTATAAACCGGTAAAATCAAATCGGTACTTTTTTACGAGATGTCACTCAGAAAATTATTTACTTTAATAATTTTGATTTTAAGTATTATGAACATACTTTATATTTGCATTCAGAAATTGTTAGTGAGTTTATTTGACTCATGTGAATATCAACAAAATTTTGATTAAAAATTCCAGATCAATAGCTTTGCGTCACCACCCACTACATTTATAACAGTCAAAACAATATTGTCGTATTTTTTCATCTATAGCAAATAAAAAAACTTAAAACCTGAGCGAATGGCCTAATGGAAAAAGTTAATGCTTCTTTTATAATTCGATAATTTACATAATTAAGATTAAGATGATTGAAAACCACCCGTACTGAAAAAAAATATATGCCGCATATACGGGGGCAAAAAAAAAGTATGTGGCTTATAATATACTAATATATTATAATATATAATATACTAATATTATATAATACTTTATATTATATTTTATATGTGCGACGTATTTATATATTTTTTCAGTGTGGGCATTTTTCAATCTAAATCTTATCTCCATAATCAAAAGCGCTTAAAAGTTCCGGAGACTTAAATTAAATTTAATGATCAAATTTAAAAGTATGAAATAAATTTGCTGTAACTCTAAGTAAATTAATAATAAATAAATTAACAGTCGATTCATTAATCATCACTGATGATTCATCAGTAACTCTTAGAAAAAATTATTCAACTGTGCAATAAACAATAGGCACTTTAACTAACAAGTATTTGACAATATAAACTTTCTTAAAGTTAAAAATCTGACATTCTGTGTTCACCGGTAAGTTGCCACAGTTACAGAGCAGCAGTACTTGTTGACCAGTCTCAGCTGTTCCATTGTTATATACGGTTTACCGCAAGTGAGATTCCCTCAGAAGAAAGTCGTTTAATTAAATAGAAAATAGAAGAGTATTAACAATGTTTGGTTATCGAAATATGCCGTGAATTAGAGTATACTAGTGTATAATTGTTTCTATTTACGAATTTAAAACAGTGTACTTGAAAAATAGTATTTATTTCTGAGTGTTATAATTAAATTTTAGCATTAGCCCTCCCCTTACGACTTGTATCAAACGCATACTATCGAATGACAACGATACTTTTTCACTACAATTTTTTTCTATCTACAAAGAGTCAAGAATATTGAGGTCATAAATCAATCTATAAACTCAAATCAACACATTCATTGAAAAACTACGCTTTTTAATTTCAGCGTCACTCTTTCGGTCCTCGAAAAAATATAAAAAACGTTTTATGACACGACTCAAATAATTAAATCTGTAAACGATTAAGTATCGTATTTTATGAGTTTTTTATTTTAGTCACGCGATAAAAAATGACGAATCCTTAAACTTGACATGTTAATAAACTAAAATAAAATCATTTGATTATTCCAAGAGTATAATTTCTGAAAGTTATAATTTAAAAACAAATTATACAGGGATAGTTGTTGAGTTGTGAGGTTCTATCGTTTTTTTATCATAAAAAATCGAATTAGCGATAACTTTCATTTCTTTCATTTTTTTCCTTCTTCAAGATAATTTCACGAATTATTTGTTAAAAATTTATGTCATTCTATATTATTATTTATTTTCGTAGTTTAGACATAAAAAAACATGTCCTTATCTTGTTTTTCATTAAAATTTTTAAGAGGTTAATTTGTATATTATTATACTAATTTTGTCTTTTGAAGAGCATGAAAATCTGAATAAATTGTTTAAAAAGAATACAATGACATATAGAATTATAAAAAACAAACATCATTGATACGTCAATTTTTCGAATTCTCACAATTTTGTAGAATTTTATTTGATTTTATTTAGATTTATTGTATTGAAGGATTATTTTACACTTGTAAAGCTGGCATTGACTCGTCTAGCATTGACCATCACTACTTCGACAATTATTCAATCAACAACATTTATTTGTGGTGTTAAATTTGTTGCTTTTTGATTCCTAATTAGTTACTCTAATTAGAATTTTGTTATTTGATTAGATTCCAAGCAACCATCAATAATGTCGGTCAATGCTAAATTGTATCAACGGTACCCGAGTCGAAATTTAAATCGTAGATTCAACGTATTGAACGTTCAAATCGTAGGTTGAGCGTATTAGACGTTGAAAACGTAGGATCAACGTATTGAACGTTGAAATCGTCATTTGAACGTAATGGACGTTAAAAACGTATTTTGAACGTATCCAACGTATTATAAATGTGAAGAGAACCAATAATGAGTGAAAATAAGTAATATTAAAACTACTCAAATAACTACACATGTTTGAAACGTAAATAAACAAAAAAAAATTTTTTTTTAGTTTTGTTAGGGAGATTTTACATTTCTTAGCTTAAATTTACCATTTTTTTTTTTTGACGGAAATGCTTTATCGAAATTTTTTACCGTCGGAATGGTTTCCAAAATTATGTAAAATTTTATAAAATATCATTCATACGATTTTATACCAAAAATGGCCTCATAAATCTGTATATAAAATGATAACTTTTTATCCAATTTTATAAAATTTTGTACCACTGGATTTTTACAAAAAAAAAAAATAAAATTTTCAACTTCCCGCTAAGAAAATTAAAAATGTGTAGTTATTTGAGTAGTATTAATATTACTATTTTCACCCATTATTGGTTCTCTTCACATTTATAATACGTTGGGTACGTTCAATATACGTTTTTAACGTCCGTTACGTTCAAATGACAATTTCAACGTTCAATACGTTGATCTTACGTTTTCAACGTCTAATACGCTCAACCTACGATTTAAACGTTCAATACGTTGAATCTACGATTTAAATTTCGACTCGGGTATCTTCACAGAAATTATTTCTAAGAAAGTGAATTTCGTAGAGTTAAATAAGTTTTAATATCTTAATTTCTTGATTTTTTATGGTTAAAAAACGGTGAAACTCTGCATCTAGGCCATCACCTAAATAATTCTTAGATCGCGTTTAAAATTCCTAATTCAAAGATTTCACTCGTCATTATTCGTTATTTTATCAATTTAATTCTAGCCTAATAAAATATAATCATAAAAATTACAATCTCAATGAAAAAAAGTCAAATACATATTCTTAATAGATAGCATATAAAAGTTTTTATGTAGAAATGTATCGTATCTATCTACCCTGCAGTTAGCATTAAATTTCTCAGCGTGCTTTTCCCTTTACGTGGGTGTCAGACTATGAAGAAGATCACGTAGAACAAGTTTACATTTAAATCTAGGAAAGAAGCATACCCATCTCGGAACCTCGTTATCCCCTTCGCTCATATTCTTACCGCGTATAAAAGATATACCTTAAATAATGGAGTTAGGTGACAGATTGCCACAAACTTGCCAAAACTTGTAACCAATTATTGTTCATAACATGTTTTTCTTGCTAATACCATTCGTGTTAACACTGCAGATACTCATTTTCCTACTCACGGAATAAACTAAAAAAATTCTTTTATCAACTTCCTTATCCATTAAACTTTGTATGCATACTTCTCATTAAAATTTTTACTCACTTAACTGACTTGAATTAGCTGTCGCTATTAAGGAGGTACTGTGCAAAATCACTTTTCTTACAATATTCTTCAATTTTTGAATACGCGTACTTTTAAGTGTCCTCTATATGAATATATTTTTTTAAATAGTCCTTGCGGTGCTAATTTTCGAAATATTAGCAACTAAAAATCATACATTTAACATGTATTCCCTATCCTGACCGTAGTTAGAGTGAACATTTTATTGAATAACAACCATACTTTTCTTAGGATTTTTTTGAAAAACTGAGAATATTTAATTGAAGTTATAACAAGTATTTTTTATTAAAAAAACACAAACGAGCGGTATTCCTTTTTTTTATAAGAAATGTTTGAAGTTAGTGGCTTTCGATATTTTACGTGAGTGGAAGTAAGTGAGCGATAGTCTGTAAAGAGCGGCAACACTAGTGTGTGAGAAAGAAACTAATAGCCCTAACCTATTGGTGTCTTTTTTTTGGGGCAATACTTCCTTAAGCAAAAAATTTGGTACAAAAATTTCGTAGGATCCAATCACTTTTTACATGAAACTCAAATACCTTGAAACTTGGCGCATAAACTCTTGTCATCTTTCTGAGCTCACTATTATGAATATTATGATGTAAAAATTATAAAATAAAATAAAAATCAAAGAGTTTTATACGAATAAATACCAATATAATAATAATAATAATAGTGATGATAAAACTGCAACGAGTTTAACGTTGGCATTTACATTAAGAAGCCCGAAAATTTAACATGGAAAAGATTATAAGAAAATAATGTGAGATAAAGACTGTTAAAAAAAAAAAAAAAAAAAAATCTTGCACTTCTCTTAAGGTCTTATTATTGCCACAGTAGGGTCGTTCGATTCAAATTGGAGTTTCTGTCGCAGAACCCAGTGGCAATGGTGTCAGTGATAACACCATTACCTTTGCTCAGGCGATAAAGGAAGTGGTAGTCTGCCTCTACTTTATCAGAACGATTATTTTATGCATATGACAATGCTTCAGCAATATCATTCTGAGCAAAATAAATACACCATTGGGAATCATGATTGACTAAAATTTCACAATGAACAATTGCAATAATATTTTCATTCTGTACTTTTATTTGATTTTTTTTACTTATTGTGTTATCAAATAAAAGCTCGGTGGTTACTTTTAGAGGAAGAATTTTATCGCTCGAAATATGTTATAAATGCATTTCTAAAAGTCATCGATATTCTACAAGGATTCCAGGCTATTAACCATTTTTTTTTCTTTTTTATAGACTTTATTCCCGTTATTGACTTTGATATGAAAGATAGAAGTGTATCAGAAGGATCATCCATTGATAGCTCCTTGGTATTTCACTTACTTTTTACACTAATCGATTCTAAGTGTATTAATAAATACACGGAGAAAATTTTATAGTAGAGTTTACTATCTAGTTATGGTAAAATCTATTAAATGAATTCGATAGTAGTAAATATTATTTAAATAATTATGTAAACCATCTGAATTGTAGTAGTTACCATCCTGATGGTTACTACTACTATTATGATGGTAATCAGTAATAATAGCTATTATTATTTTGACTAGTTACTACTATTATCAAAATCGTAATTCCTAATATAAACTGATGGTTACAGTTACCATCAGTAATAATAATAGCTACTATCTAAGCTAGTAAAAAATATTAAAAAAATTAAAAATTTGCGTTAGCGTGGATGCATTTCTGAATTAACTGAAAGCAGTTGTAGCGCAGTGTAGTACACAAAAAATCGAGATTAAATTCGGATTGAATGTATATTTAAATTTTTATTTGTCTAAAACAAGTTTCAACGCCAAATTAAAAAAAAAAAAATTTGAAATTCCCAAACAAATAAAAATTTTCAATAAAATTCAAATTTCAAAAAAATTAAAATTTCAAAAAAAAAATTTTAATCTTACAAAAAATTTTTAAAAAACATAATTTTCAAAAAATCTAAGATTCTCAAAAAAAAAAAATTTGAATAAAATGAAGCTTTAAACTAATTATTAATCATAATTATCTAATTATTGTAATTAAAATTTTCCATTTAACAATTGCAATTAAAGAGAGCATACTCTTTGCTCCAGTTGATGGTATCGTATTTTGAAATGCACCGAATCAGCTTGACTACATGTAATTTTTCTTCTGCATTGAATTAAATGATATTCTTAAAGGTAGCAGATGAAATAAACTCATTGACCTGTTCAAGTTATGCATTCTGTTGAAGAAATTCAATGCACAAATTATCAAAACTAGCAACCTGCAGTTCCTATGTGACTGCCAAGAATTGCGAACTATAATAAATAAAATTTTGCTTAATTGTATAATGATTTTCGTTAAAGTGTACTTTACTTGCTTAACTATTGACATTTATAAAGATATAAGCTCATCCCGATATTATAATCATAACGAGCTTTCATTTGAGTATTCACTTGCATTTTTGATATATTTTTCATATATACATATATATATATATATATATATATATATATATATATATATATATAATATATATATATAATATATAAAAAATGTATGAAAAGTTGATGTGGGTACTCAAATGAAAGGTCTCGATGAGTGTAACATCGGGATGAGCTTATATCTTTAAAAATGTTAATAGTTCACAAGATACAAGGTCATTTCTTAATTATTGATATTCTTAAAGATGTAAGATCATCCCGTTGTTACACTCATCAATAGCTTTCATATGAGTACCCACATGAATTTCTATATATTTTTCATATATATAATATATATAAATATATGAAAAATTGATGTGGGTACTCAAATGAAAGGTCTCGATGAGTATAATAATGTATAATAATGTCGGAGTGAGCTTATATCTGTAAAAATGTCAATAATTCACAAGATATAAGGTCATTTGTTAATTATGAATCTAGAGATAGAGTATTTTCTCTTAATGATATTCTCTTAATAATATAGATGATAGGATTGCAATTAATTCAATTGTAATGGAACCATCAAATGATGTTTCATTATTTTATCTTGTGAAAAAATATTAATAATTGATAATAATAAGACTTTTTTAGTAATCCAAATCTTGGATGATTGCTATTTTGATAACCATAGTCAATCATTCAAAATAATCAATAACAGCTCTAATATTTGGAAATTTTTATCATATATGGATTTAAACGATTGTGTTATTATTTGTTTTAATATTTTAAAGGAAAAAATGTTCATAACTAAAATATGGATGCAAATAAAGAATTAAATTAAATAAATTTATATTATTTTTTCTTTCAGAATTTTTACAATCTGAGATGGTTACAGTTACCATCTTCGATTATAGCAGTTATAATTTTTAATAATTACAATTATCATTTTCGATAGTAATCGTTACCATTATTAATAGTAACTAGTACAATTGTCAATGATAACACCTATTATTTTGTGACTAATTAATTTTATTACCATTTCAGATAGGAAGAGTTAATATTTTCGTATAGTAAATACTACTATTAATTTTTCTCCGTGTAACGGAAATATTTTTTGGTAATAAGTTAATGTTCAAACAACTTTATTAAAAATATATATAATTATTAAAAATATAAATAAATGATTTTTCAATATTAGATAATTGAGTAAATTTTTATGAACAGTTTATAAATCATTTATTAAATACGGAATATAAAGGTTTCTTAACAATTATTAACAAATTATTGATCTAATACAATTAATTAACGATTAAAAATATTTATTCATAGTCAATAAATATTTGTTAATTGCTAATAGATATACTTCTTCCTAAAAAAATCTGAAAAGCAGTTGACCTGCAAGCCATCCTTGGAAAAACGATTATTTAGAAATTATTTAAATGGCTATAATTTTTTAACACGCGTCGGAAGTTGAAAGTTTACTCAAAGTTAAAAAAAAAGTTTAAACGCTAAACGTTATCAGTTGTCGTAAAAAAAAAATTTGATGAAACTAAAGCTCTTTTTGCGTACCAGTAGTAAACGTTACACTCACGTTATTGTTCAGGATTGATATTTAAGGTTTCAAAGAGAAAAACCCTGAGTGCTATACCATGCCGCAGTAGGCTGAAAAAAATTTTTTAACCCTTTTCGATTTACTTTAATACAAATCTGTGTTTTCATCATAGAGCTGCGTTACTCTATCGTTATATACGGATTGTGTTAAATTAACACGAAATTTGTGTAAAAAAGCCAGCAATTTTTCTGTTTAATTGGACGAAAAAAATTTTACGATGTATATATTCTAAGAATATACGGCCAATTCAAATAAATTTTAGTTTCATTACAAATTTTATTCTTGAATTCATATTTTGAAACAAATATAAATTTGTAATGAGTTCATCAAAAAGACCATTGCAATCGCTTACAATAATGTATAAAAATTTTTTTGCAAGTAAATATTTTACGAAATAATAATACTATAAATTCACAATTTCTATATACAGAAAAAACACTTACTATTAGGTCATTTTCGTACTTACCTTATTTCAAGTTCAAAATGAATTATGCACTGTTTTAGTATAAATCTCTATCAAACAATAATGGGTTCTTTTTTTTCATATCCTTAATGTTTGTCACATAACGAAGGTTATCGTACGTTTCGACTATAGAAAAAAATCCATCAAATTCGACGCACGTTGTTTTTTTCTCGAAAATTTTTCTAAGAAAATTGAAATATTTTTACGGTAAAATTTATTGTAAAATCATATTTTCAAAACATGTTTTATTATAAAATCACGTTTCAAAACATAAATTTAAGAATCAAATTTATCATGAGATAGCATTTTTTGCACGAGAAAATGCAAAACTTGGTATAAAAATTTCATCAAACAAAATATTAATTCCAGTAATGGTGCCTGAAACTTAATAGTTGCACTTGGTTGATTACTGAATTCACATGAACATTGTTTCAATGTTAACTTTACTCGCAATCTCAAGCAAAATTCTCGTCGCCTTTTATATTGTCGCACAATTATCACGGAAAACAGCGATGAATAAAAACTCGGTGCGCGCGAGATTTATTTTCTGTCTTACTGAAGTGTACAACAAAAACTGTAAATTAATGACCCACTTACCGAACATGTGTGGCAAAGTAAAATACATTTATGGTTGCGGTGTGAACTCTTCCGTTTAATGTAAGCGTTTTATTCCCGATTCGGAACATGGTAGTCATTTTTCAATACCTCTATTCCGAAGGGATTTGAAAAACTATGTCACATGCTTCAGAGTTTAGAGTTTAAATAAAATATTTGCCGTGAGGGAAAGTTCTGAAAAAAAAAAATTTATCAAATTCTCAGAACATTCATGTAAATAAATGCTCATAGGAGTAGACTATACGTGAAATATTGTTCTATATAAAACACGTTATTTGGCTATTTTCACTTCACGCCGATGAATATCGTTCAAAACAAGACGGCTCAGTATATTTATTTCCTTCTAAATGCCATCACCTTACACCCCGTCCCAGTGACAAAACTACGCGGATGATTAAGTGCTTTTATTATCACGTGTACAGACGATAATATTTTAAGCCCGCGTGACGTTTTTGAACTCGCGTTACGAAAATGTTTCGAATACCACATCAAAACGGTGATGCTTAATAATTGATTACTTTTTTCAGGTGGAAACGAAAGGCATTTCTGGTCCTATTGAGTTTAAGGAGGGTCGTCGAATCCAATTCAAGTTAGACTTACTCAAACTGAAACAGCATTCTCTCGTTAAGGTATTTCTGTTCAATTATTATATACTTATATTTTTTTTTAACCCTTTACAAGAGAGTTGTACTCTTGTAAAGGACTCTCAGTATATCTTTTCTGTATGGAGAGAAAATTATGTGAAAATTACAGAAAACTTCTGAAAGGAACTAATTAAGCAAAGTGACAAAGAAAATTTATCATTGTTCTTATTTTGAACGTTTCGATACAAAAACAGCTTTTATTACTTTTTTTTTTTTGCGGATGAATAGAGTTGTCCGTATTCTAATAAATCCTTTGACATTGATGGCTTACTTTGTAACAGGTGGGTGAGTGGAGACCTGACTCAGGTGTGAATATAACAGACGTCTCTGCATTTTTTGAACAAGGAATAGTAAATGTCACTTTAACAGTCATAACAATTCCAGTAAGTTTAAAATCATAACTTCAAAAGTTTGTTTAGTTTGCATTTTTTATAATTTGCTTTTCATGCAACCCATTGTAGTTTATATAAAGTTGATAATTTTTTTTTCATTTACCCACATTTTACGATTCAATTTCATAACTATGTGACTGCTTTTTGATACTAATATTAATATGATTTCCATTACTATTATTATTATTTTTATTATTATTATTATTATTATTATTATTATTTTTATTTTTATTATTATTATTATTATTATTATTAAGTTTTGCATAAATAATATAAAAGTCTCTAGCGATTTTCATACAACGGAATAGATAAAAAAATAACCATAAGTACGATGAAAAAATACTATGCAATAAACTTCCCTCTTACTAAAAAAAAATAAATTGAGTAAATCTGGCAATAGCTTGAGTTCTTGAGTTTACGACCATTCGCCGGAATATTACATACATAACGAAATAAAAACTGTTATTCACAATATACAACACTGTGAAAACATTTCAAGTGCTTTTCCAAAGCCTTTCAGTTTTCTACTTGTATACTATTCAGCGTCCCTCAGCTTTATTTTTGTATATATTATTTATATGCATATTTCTTAACCCTATTTTATTATTTCCATTCACTTTTACTGTTTATTATTTAGATAAATACTAAATAAATGTTATAATAAATTTTTGGAGAAATTTCCCGCGTGAATTTAAATCTCACATTATATTATTTTTTAAATAATTTTAAAGCGAAAAAAATTTTTAACCATTCAATTTTTCATTACGGTTACCTATATTTTTCATGTAATTAAAAGATCTATCAAATCAATAGATCAATGAAAATAAAAATTATTACTGTAAAATGAGACACTTAAAAATATTAGATTAATTAGCGAAAACCCGAGTCGAAAAAAAATCTTAATTTTGACTTGGTTTAACTTAATTTCCTTTGAGGTTGTAAATTTTCCGATGTTTTTACCTCAGATCTTGACTTTTATTGACTTTTCTTGTTTTAATACTTACTGAATCTTGAGTTTTTTCGACTTAAAAATTACTTAATTGCCTTAAATTTGACTTTTTCTGACTTAAGGTAGTTGTTGCGTGATAGGCATTTCAACAGAAAATTATGAAATTTTTTTCTATACATTAGTTACGTGATATTTTTAAATACATTAATAATTCACTACAAAAATTTCAGGTCAATTGACCGCACCGTTTTTGAGTAATTAATTTTCGAAATTGCATCTTTTACACGTAGAGGTATAGAGAGATGGTAAAATTAGTATGAAATCTTTGGTCCACTCGAGTGGTACGGAAGATTTCATACTAACTTTATCATCTCTCTATAGCGCTACGTGTAAAAGATGCAATTTCGAAAATTAATTACTCAAAAACGGTGCGGTCAATTGATCTGAAATTTTGGTAGTGAATTATTAATATATTTATCTTTCAATAAAAAAAATTTCACAATTTTCTGTTGAAATGCCTATCACGCTACAACTACCTTAAACTATTCAGTTGCCTTAAGCTTGACTTTTTTGACAGACTAGACATAGATCATGTTCGCTTCGCTCGCCTTCATTCTTTCAAAAATCCCGCCACTATCTCAGTCGACCAATCAACAACCGAATAAAATAGTCACAGAAGTGACGTAAAACGATACGACATCCGGCCATCAACTTTTTAGAAGAGGATTATTTCGTTACCTTAAATTTGAATTTTTTTTACTTAAAAAAACAACTCGTTATCGAGTCCAGAAATCTAGTCGCCTACTTTACTTATTTTTGCCTTTTTCTTACTTAAGGAGGTTCGAGCGTAACTTATGAGTCAAAATAAC
The DNA here is from genome assembly GCF_020080835.1 of Cotesia glomerata. Taxonomy (NCBI): domain Eukaryota; kingdom Metazoa; phylum Arthropoda; class Insecta; order Hymenoptera; family Braconidae; genus Cotesia; species Cotesia glomerata. Next base: position 25,789,392 of record NC_058158.1, on the reverse strand, counting down.
GTTAAAATTTTTCTTTTACTTTCAGTCTTCCCAATATTCGTCAAAATTCTTTATTTTAATTTTAAATAATTTGAACAATTTAATAATTGATGATTTTTACTTATTTAATAAAATAAAGTAATAAAATGAATTTCATATTTATTACTTGCCGAATAAAATAAACAGATTTGACAACAGCTTGTTCGATTATACCAATTACAGAGACGTGCATGAGTGTATGAATTAAATATTTCTCTCTCTGTAACAATATTTCTATCCTTTTCTTTTTTCTCAGTTGTTAACGCAGCGTTGCCAAATCTTTATAAACGAGTTAAAAACATAAAATTTAACTTTAAATATTTCAAAAATTATATCCGTAATGTATTATTATAAATTTTTTTTCATATTTTACAATAATCTAAGTTTTTGTGTATAGTTTTTTATTCGTTAAAGTTAGGAGATTAATATTGAAAAAAATTATTAAAGTCTCAACTAAAGTTTGTCCACCACAAGAGCTCGATAATAAAATAAAAAATGTGATTTTTGAAATTTAATATCTAAGTAACTAAACGATGATTCTTTTTAAAATTTTGGGATTCGATAAATGACGTATTTATTTATACGTATACTTAATTTAAAAGCTCAAAGCAGGAAATTATTTTTCACATTAGATTCGCTCGAACCTCCTTAAATTTAACGGGAGACTAGTAACAAAAATAACCAAATCTTTATGAGATAGAATAAGTCAAAATCTGTCAATCTCTTCGGTTGTAGAACATATGTCTTCAATGACGACATTCAAGAGGTCCAGTGTTCGAGTCCGATGGAAACCAGGAATTTAATATTAGTATTGCATGCCTTAAGCGCGAAGCGCGCAGGTATGCTCTACTCTCGCCTAAAAATCGTGATTTCGATTAAAACGTGATTTTCATAATTTAAACGAAAAAAATTATGGATAAAAAGCATATTGAAATAAATAATAATAACTAAAAAACACGTTAAAAAAATTTTCTTATCGATTAAATAAGATTTCTCAGAAAAAACTCGTTTTTCTGGTGAATTAAGTGAATAAGAGCGTGGTATTCACGGTAGCACTGGGCTTGATAACACCACAACTTTGTCAAAAATCACTTTCACGATTAAATTTTTTTTTGTTTTATTCCTTAGGAAGTTTGTCAAAACCCTTGTGAAATTTGTGTGTCAAAATAATTCCGTTTCGACACAGTTAATTCTTTTCGACAGTCAGTTCGGTGACTTTTTCTGCGATTTCGGCAGCCATATATATTATTTTTCATAAAACAGGATTGAAATAACTATATAAACAAGCAGAAGCTATACATACATGATGGTATAATTACTAACTGTTTTATTATCTGTTAAAATTTTTCTTTAGCTCGACCTACAGAGTGGATAATACTATTCGCGGGAAAATTTAAATAAAAAAACGAATAATTTTTGTTACGATCTAAATAATTTGTGTATGACATGAGCGCTTAAGGCATGCTCATTTGAATTTTCCAAACTTTTTTGTAATTCTTTCAGCTATTTAAGGGTCATGTATCTCTTCTCTTCATCTCCGCATATAACATGAGCAATGACAACTATGATTCAAATAATGATATCTGAATATTAAGAAATAGATGACCGCTGAAATACCCGTGTAAAAAAAATCACTGATTAATTGAAGTAATTTATTAATTTGTTTTTGAACACATGGTCATATCATAAATGATTCTATACAATATATTTTATATGACTTTCAATTTTTGTCTCTTTTATTTATAATTCACAAAACTATGTTAAAATTCATTTTATTTATACTTAGGCCCAGTTTTTCAATCCGGGATAAAATTTTATTCATTGCTAAAATATATCTATATATTTTAGGTACATAGATATACTGACAATAATAATTATATCTCGGATAAAATTTTATGTCGAATTGAAAAACCGGCCCTTAATTATGACTTTTTTTGTCTTAAAAAAAACTAACTTTGAAAGAAATCCAATTGATATTGACTTAATTTTGACTTTTTTGTGTTAAATCAATCTTAACTAAGCCCAAAAAAGTTAAAAGTAAGTCAAATGTTATGGAAATTTTACATTTATATAAGAAAATAAATAAGTTGAAATGTAAGGATTTTGACTTGAATTTTAAGTCAAAATTAAAATTTTTTTTCGACTCAAGAAGACCAACCTAAAATTTTCAAGAATTTATAATTATTGTTTCCCACAACCCTTTTGTTCTCTTGGGAAATCAGTTTCGTTATAGCTGCCTAATAGCACTGGTAGAGCTAATAACCCTATATCCTTCGTTTCCATATATTACATTGTCCGAATTACCAACGTTTACTTTCGATCTGTATATCGCTATTTGTGATACATTAATGAAGCTACGCTTGACTCCATTCGTAGTTTTAATATATACGACGGTAATCGACCGTCATATTTCATCTTCCGATTGTAATATTACATTATCTGCAATATGCGTAAAGAATTTTTTTTATCTAATCACCATAATCAATATTTATACTGTCAGAGTTAACCAAAGGAAAATACTAATTTTTATACATTTCTTATAATTTTTTGATTGTAATTTTTTTAATTTCCATTAATTAATATTAGAACAAAATATTCATTCAAATTTGATAAGAAGTATTAATTTTTTAACAAATAAAAATGAAATAAAAGTTATAAAAAAATTCATGAAGGTAATTTATGTTTTTTATATAGATATTTTTTGTAATTTCTGTCTTTGATCGGATATTACATATTTTAAATTTATTTGCATACTTAATTTACTCGATTTATTAGATAAAATAATCTAGCATCCAACATAAGATAATTTTTAAACAAAAAATGAACGATTATGAAAATAAAAAAAAAATCAAGTACAATAAAGTGTAATTTTGCAATCTATTCGATAAAATAATTTTTTTGTTACGAACCACAAGACGCCATCTAGCGCTCGAGAATTAAATATTTGAAGAAGTCTAACAAAAAAATTCTTTACGTAATTTCCTATAAAAATATAAAAGTGAAAAATTTTTCGACTTAAAAAATTACTCAGATATCTTCGGTGGCTCATACACAAATGTAATTACTATTATTTCGAGTGAAGTAAAACAGTAGAATCGTACAATAAAGAACAACTGTAAAAAAATCCATACTAATTTATTTGTCATGTAAATTACACATTGAACAATGAATATATTGACAGGAAAAGCCATATGTAATGATGCATAAGGAAAAAAACTACACGGGTAACAATCGGTTTTACGGGTTTTGCGTGGATTTGCTCGAAGCAGTGGCAAAAGGTGTAGGCTTCAATTACCGTTTGGAGCTTGTTGAAGATCGCAAATATGGCGCGAAAGATCCAGAGACTGGCGAGTGGAATGGCATCGTTAATGAACTCATGCGACATGTATGCCTTGGTTTGTTTTATTTAAAATTATTTCATTTACTTATCCAACAGTCATTTGTCATTCGTAGATTTATTTTTGTTTATTACTTTAATTTGCGGATCCCATGTATTTCCTCTTTGGTTCATTTTGATTGTTATTATTTTTATTTATAATTTATAATCGAATATTTGTAATAGAATAATTTATTGGAACATATACAAATATAATTGTAGTTGCACACTTAATTTGATCAATTAGTTATCGCAATAAAATTTAAAAAATAACTGCTTCTATTTTGAATAATTTATGATATTTGTGTAAGATTTTATGTAACCCACTATTATTATTATTATTGTTATTGTTATTATTATCATTATAAATAAAAACCCGTAAGTATAAAAATATAAAATAGAATAGAAAAAATTTAACAATGTCCGAAAATCGTAATAATAAAAAAAAAAGATTTTGTGAGCTTATCACCAAAAGGCAGAAAAAATAAAAAAAAGACGGACGAAAAAAACGACAGATTTTCTTTTCTTCTCGAACCGTAGGAACAGCCCTACGTTATGCTGAGGAACACCGGAAATTTCAGCGGTAACGAACGGTACGAGGGATTTTGCATCGACCTTCTAAGAGAGATAGCACGAATGGTTGGCTTTACCTACAAGATCGAGCTAGTGCCGGATGGCAAGTACGGTGTTTACGATTACGAGACTGGCGAGTGGAACGGAATTGTACGGCAATTGATGGATAAGGTAAGTTACTGAGATTAGATTTAACAGAAATCATCTCTCGAATTTAAGTTTTTACTTTCCATAATTAAGATAACTTTTATTTTTTTTTCTTTTCAAATATAAGTTTTTTTTTACTGATTGAATGCTGTTAATGAAATGGAAGAGAAATGTTTTGGATAATAGTTTCAATTGAATATAATGACCTCACAGTAGAATATAAATGTTGAAACAATAAAATTTTTTTAGGTTTAATCAATAAAAAATTTTCTGAAAACATACAACGGGTTCGAGAGCATGTTAGGAACAAAAGAAATATTTTTAGTCCGCTTTGCTTGTTAGAATTTGTGGAAAATTTTATTATTAATTTAATAATATTCTTTGATGTGTTAATTCAAAAGTTTAATTAAGTATGTATTATCGATTTTTTAAATTAATTAATTGTTAATTCAACTTTTATTAAAATTTTTTGCTCTATGATGATTACAAAAATTCAATATAAATTTTCTTTAGTTCAACATTTGATCAATATTAATTAGTCAATTTTATATTACCTTTAAAAAGAAAAAACTTCATTGGAATTTTTTTAGTTTATACCTTTAAATTATTTTTTAAAAAAATTGATTTATAGGCTGCATTATTTACTACAAAATTAAAAAATTTTTTTTCCATTAAGATGCATAAGTTTCCGAAGCAAAAATAAAATAAAATGTTCAAATGATAAAAAAAATATTCCGAGTGACCATTTAAAAATTTTCGAGGGAGGATCTAGAAAATTTTTTTTTCGTGTGCACTATAGTGCACAATATCATTTATAAATGATTTTGAACAGAGCATGAAAAACAGCTCGGAAAATGACAGTTTAATTTATGTTATACAAATATATATTTACGTGAATAAAAAGTCAAAACTCTGTGCAGTGAGATCGAGTGTAAGCATTTTTGTTTATTTTTTCGAAAAATTGAATTATTTATATAATATAATAAATATGGCAGTATATCACTCTTTTATTTAGAAAAATATTGGAAGGATTTGAAAAAAAGTAACTAATTTGGTTATTGAAAAAAAAACAAAAAAAAAAAAGTACTTTATTATTATTTTTTTCTCAAACCAGCATGTCTATTGTTTCCGGGTTAGACCGTCATAATTCATAATGTATAAAGTCGTGGTCCCGTAGAGTGAACGAGAGCTTCCGTCGATTCAAATTTCAGATAGGTTGTCGAACCAATCCACGCCGTACTTCACGAACACTGAATACAACGTAAACGGGTGCGATGCTCTACCACCGAGAGCATGGATGCTTTTGCAATGCAAATGAATTCTCGAGTGAAACGCGGAAATGGTGCGGTACGACATCATACCAAAGGGTGGGTTTAACTAACGCCAGTGAATTGGTACATACCTGAATACCAAAATGACTGACATGACTCTCAAGATCAAACGACTTTTTATGAGTTTTTAAAATTAATTGTTATTTTCTTTTTCCAATTATTTTTTTTTTTTCATGCCTCTATCAGTCTATACCTACGCTGTTGAAGAATATTGTAAATTTAGAAACATTTTAGTGTACAAACATAGGTTAAAATTAAATATCCGGTCTAAGGAAATAATTTATAATTTATGCATAATACGGGAAAAAAATTTTAGGAACAATTACAATTGTTACATCGTGATCCAGGGCCAGACTTTCAATACGGTCACACTGATAGAAGGATTTATTTGTATTAAAAAATATTTGTTAATAGTTAACAAATCATTTATTAGAGACCATTTTTTAGTTTTAAACAAATATTTCTTAGTATTTAAAATCATTCGTTTGTATTTAATAAATCTGATATTCATTTATTAAATATTAATAAATCTTTTTAAATACTAAAAAATATTTGTTAAGGACTAAAAAGTGGTCTCTAATAAATGATTTGTTAAATATTAACAAATATTTTTAACTATAAACAAATCCTTCTATCAGTGCACTTTGATAAATTTACACTTTAAAATTTACGATTTAACATCGTAAAAATTCAGATATTTATTACTTTTATAGGCATTTTTACGATTTAACATCGTAAATTTTAAAATGTAAAATTATCGAAGTGACCGTATTGAAAGTCTGATTCTGGATTACGATGTGATAGTTCTAATTTTTCCTAAAATTTTTTCTCGGTATAGTATTACGATATTGTCTTGTAGACTTGAAATCTACTTATTAAATTTAATAATATTTGTATATTTATGATTTAAAAATCAATTTAATAAATATTCAACAAAACATATTGAAGTATCCGTACGAGTATTAATTGAAAGATATTTCATGAATCTCACATGAAGCGATAAATTGTCGCGATCTTTAGTAAATATGTGAAATTCCAATTTACATTCACTTGAATGACATATCATTAGGCAGACCAATAAAAACATGAAAAATTAACTTATATACAAATAATATTACTTTTGTGAAGAAAAAAAATTATTATCGTCATTGCTGTTATTTAAAAATTAACTATTATTTGATATCCATAGCGTTATGTATTGAAAAGATTATTTTTTGTCAAGTATTGAATATTTAAAATTTTAAGAGGGGTGAGTTTTATTTTTTCATCAAGTGCGAATGAATAATTGCCGTCGAATAAAAAAATTTTAATTACTCAAGCACGTCATCGCTATGGTGACTTTTGTTCCAGTATGGTTCCGAACTAAGAAAATAATTTCTCAATGCTTGACAATCACGTTGCTAACTTGCAATTAGAGAGAGCAAACGAAAGAGATAACTAAAGAGTACAAGAAAAGTACCAAAAGGTCAAACGTCTGAAATATACAAAACGTACTATATTTTTTCATTTCATCATAAATTATGGTATGAGCTATTGAAGAAAAAATTATTCATGTGCTGAATTTTTCCTGAATATTTTAAATTTTCATAATTTTAAAAATGAAGTTGGAGAAAAATTTATTCTCGTTATCATATGTAATAATTAACATTTTATCAATTTAATCAAGTGGAATATCATTATTATAATCACCATGATTTATAACTGCTGATCAAATAAATAACTTATATTTCATAATAATAAAATGCACCTATGGCACTACAACAAAACTTGAGATACTTCTTTTCATAGAGACAACAATGCAGCTTATTTAAAAAAAAACTTGAATTTCGTTACGACAAAACACTGCTACTCAAGATCAGTTTTAACAGTGAAATTACGATACCTTTACTTACAAAGTTTCGTCGTGGCGAAATTGTTTTTTTCTTCAAATAAATGTCTTGGTTGTTATGGTGAGACAAGAGATTTTGAAATTAATTTTTTTAGACAAAATTTAATGTTTCCTGACCGATAAAAGTTAAAAGCTTTAAAATCAATTAAAATTTAATAAAAAATGAATAACTTATTGTTTGTTATTATCAGTTACGATCGCAAATTTGATAACCTATATAAGTTTAATTATAAATCGCGGATAATAAAATTCTGTAGTACTCAGTGTAAAACTCTACGCATGAAAAGTTTTAATGAATTAATTTATTAAATTTACCAAGATTGCTTTATGATATCCACAAAATAATAAAAAAATTTTTTAGCTCACAGCCGGTTGAAAATAAACCTTTCTTAAAAATTTTCCTCGTTTTATAAATCTAAATTTCAACATCGGAAAGCTAATAAATATTAATTACACTCATAAATCGATAATTCAGTTTTACTGGCCTTCAATCAATTATCTTTGTCGCTTTCGCGTGAGTGAATATTCTAACAAATTGACGTCCACCGGTTAAAATCAATTTTTTACAGCGCTTATACTACTACTAGCGCTCTACTATTACACTTACTACCACTACTGCAGGATAAATACTTTTTAGTCATTTTGCCCTTCATTCATCCGAATATACACGATGCAGAGGAAATAAAAATACTTGTTGTCGTTGCGAAATACCTCTGTGCAGTGAGCTATACTGACGTTCATATTAATTTAGGTAGATGATCATTTATTATACTCGCGATATAGTGTAGAAGAATGAAAAATTGTTTATATAAGATACATTTGCTGCTATAAAACTTTTTATGATGGATAATGTTTTTTTACATATAATAAATAAATATATGTATATCCATCTATGTTGAATCAAATAATCGCTGGATTTTTCGAACGTACTATAAAAAACCACAAATAAAACTTTAAGCGGATTTTTGTATATACAAACAGAATAAAGCATACTAAAAAGAAAAATAACAATACAAAGCTTGTATTTTATGAGTTAAAAAAATTTTCAGCCGAAGTTTTGTTTCTAGATAACAATAAATTATAAAGCAAATCTTGAAGACGGGATAATTCAATTGATGAATGTAAACAGATTTTATTATTATTAATATTATTATTGTAAAAAAATTTTTTTATTACTACTTTTGCTTAATAATTAAATAATTAGTATAAATTATTTATTTATTTATTTATTAAACAATAACCCAACAGCCGAAGCCAATAACAGGGTTTATAAGGAACACAATTAAAAATGATAAACAAAAAAAATATAATTAGATGGCAAAAGATGCGCCCTTAAATACTAGGTAATAAAGGACAAGAAAATAGTTATATAAAGTTAACTATGACATTAGATACAATATTAAATATTAAATACTAAATATGTTGGTCGTAGCTTAACAACTATTTTACCAACTAATTATAAATAACTAATAACTTTAACAACTAATTATAAATAAAAATACCTAGCTTATTTGAGTAAATGCACGTTTGCTTACATAGGATAGGCATTTAGAGCCCAAATTAGTTTTTGCGTAAATATTTATTTTATTCCAGCACAAGTTTATGCGGTAAATAATTCATTAAACATTGTATCTCATCATTTTTGAGTTATTTTTTTGTATTTTATATATTTATTTAAAAATTATATGTGACTTTAATAACAACATTAAAATTACGTAATGAAGTAATTGAATTAAAGTAGAAATAATTTTTCCAGAAGGCTGATTTAGCAGTAGGTTCAATGACTATAAATTATGCAAGAGAGAGTGTAATCGACTTTACGAAGCCATTTATGAACCTCGGAATCTCCATACTCTTTAAGGTAAGATTTAGAGAAAACAAAAAATATAATAAAATATAAAAAAGTTGTCAGAACAAAATGTAAATGTCTGTGGAGCCTTAATCGCACAGGAGGAATACCAGACTATGCTATTAGAAGCCTGCAATTACGATCCTCTTGAGTGAACGTCGCGCATTTTAATCAGAAGCTTCAAAATAAATTTAAACTTTAATAATTGCTATAAAAATTACTATAGGTTAACTGAATATATGTTATTATTTTGATATTGTTAAAAATCCTTGCAAATAAAAAACTTTTTTTGTCGATTTTTATTCTTCTTTAAACTATACGTCTTTTGACTTGAAGGTTTTAAAAATTGCTTACAAATTTTTCGGAAAATGAAATTCCTCCATTTTTATATTAAGAATTATACATACATAGTAAAAAAATGTTGCGTCATTGTGTAAAATTAGCATTTTACTTGTTCTGCTGATAAAATTTAAATGTGTATAATTTGTAAATTTATTACAGAAAAATTAACATAAATTCGTATTAAATTTATTTTACGCGTGATTTGTGCAAATTTGGCACAAAAAAAAAAACGTTATTTACTATTTCATTATGTAGAAAAAAATTATATTTTTATGGAAATCTTTTTTCATCTTTTTTTAACAAAACATAATCTTTAAAGCAAAGCCAATATACAAAAATGATTAGCTCCATTGAAATGAGTTTGATTCGAAAGAAAAAAAAAAACATTATAAAAATTCAAATTGCAATGGCATCACTTACTATATATTATTTATAACTACTATAAATTCACGACTTAGTGCAAACACAAATTTAATGACAAGTCTATGAATTTAATTGAATTCAAATTGTGTTAGAATAATGTTATATTTAACTATCATACCATTGAACTTGACTTAACGACGACCATATAAAACAAGCTCTTGAGCACACACATAAATTCTCGTTGAAAGTGAGCAATCGCCAGCGTTTATCAATAGAGTGCACAGTGTATAGAGTGTTAACTTGTCTACACAAATTTGAGACTGATTTAATTTAATGAATACAACAAAACAATATTTCTCGAATGACACTAAACTAAGCACTGTAATTATTTCGGCTGTTTGCTTTGTAAAGCGTTGAAGAAAAAGATTGCCTCATTATATAATATCTAATCAACAAAACGTTAATAAATATTTTAACTTTGAAACAAAACTTTAGTTGCATAGATGTCTTTTAGTTTCTGTTAATTGAAACATTTTAACCCGATCGATACCTAAGCGAATGGTGTATGTGACCTGAATCTTGAACGGGGGCAATTACGCTCGTTAATTAACATGTTACCTAGACTTCCCTATAGCAAAACATATCTTTTTATAAATTTAATTCACATCAAATTATAACTTTAACAGTGCTCATAACCATTAAATATTATTATTATCATTAGTTATAAAATTATTAATTATATGCCTAAGCATATATAGTCTATTTTCAACTTTGTATTAATTAACAATTCGTGGATCATTTCGTCCCCCACTCTGAAGAAATACTTTCAGACAACTGTAAAATTACAAATAAGTAAAAATTATGAACATGATCTCATAAAATTTCTCTACATGGTTTTTACAAATGATGTACAAAAAATGTTTTCAAAGAAATCAATACAATAATATTAAACTAAATACACTATGAAAAATAAAAAATTTTATAAAAATTTAGTATTAAAGGCTAGTGACTTGCAAACTTACACAAAAGCTGGTTACTCTTTCTAATTATAGAAAATCGTTTTAGATATTATTATTATTATTCTACTATAAATCTGAATTTTTTTTTTGTTGGCTATCCAGTCTATTGCACGATTTTTTTTTATCTAATTATTTTATCTAATAATTTATAATATCGCTCGCCTGTATTCCCTCCATTATTATTATTATTATTATTATTATTATTATTATTATTATTATTATTATTATTATTATTAATTTTTTTGCAGTAAGAATTGAAGAAAATCGTTTATTTAATTAAAAGTAATAACATAAAATAAGTAATAAATTATTTTTAGGTGCCAACGAGTCATCCCGCTCGATTGTTCTCGTTTATGAATCCTTTAGCAATTGAAATTTGGCTATACGTTCTCGCTGCTTATGTCCTGGTCTCTGTAACAATGTTCGTCGTCGCACGATTTAGTCCCTACGAGTGGAATAACCCACATCCGTGCCATTCGGGCCCGACGGAAATCGTCGAGAATCAATTCTCCTTGGCAAATAGTTTTTGGTTCACCATTGGAACGCTGATGCAGCAGGGTAGCGATCTCAATCCAAAGGTATTTCAACCATTCTTTTTTCATCATTTTACCATTTATTCTATTATTATCTTTTCTTTTAATCACCTTTAAAGAATCTTTGTAAGAATTTACTAGTTTTTTAAATAATATTTTTGTGGAAAAAAAACTCAAAATTTTTTTTTATCCCCAAAAAATATGTATCTAAACAATATCGAAAAAGAAACAAGCTTACTTTATATGAATTCAACATATAAACGTACAGAGTAAATTTTAGTGGGAATAAAAGATAGATTCGCTTCACTGTTGCTTTAGTAAACAGATCGTGATTGATATACTGTGATTGGTAACGATCTCAATTTATGGCACTGACTACCGTTCAATCGTAGTTGTTTTACTTTGCTAATTTATTCGCTATTAATTTACGGTTTTTTTTTTTTTTTTTTTTTTTAAGAATCATGAATAAAAATTAAAAGTACTTAGTTTTTGATAACAAAATAATAAAAGTCTTTGACTACAAAATAATAAAAGTAAATAAATGGATAAAATTTATAAATTGCTTAGCGAACAGAAAAAGTTTCCATAGAATTTTTATTGGAATATGCTCACCAAACACTCGCATAACCGAATTGATTATTTTCATTCGAGAAAAAATAAAAAAGAAATATAAAATATAAGTGAGACAATTTTTCACAACTACATATATTTTTTTGCGGCAAACGATATATCTTTTGCACTCATAGAAACGCGATGCTTTGCATTTCTGTTGGTGAGTGAATTTCATGTTTCTATATTTTCTAAAATGCTTATACCTAAAAAAAACTCGTAAATTATTTTTATTGCCATCTTCTTGTGTCAAATCAATATTTTAATATCAAATATGTCCATTTTATGTCCAGAAATTTCTAACATGGTAAAATTCTTTTTAAAAATTCAAGAAAGTGAAGAAAGGATAAATTGATAAAAAAAAATTAATCGATCATTTTTATGTAATGAAATTCAAAGATTTATAGAACTTTTATGCCAATAAAATAATGATTCGATACTCACCTTATAATTCTCAATAAGTTAATTAATCGCTAAGCAAATCTAGTTTAAGAAAATAATATCATTATCAAACCGCATCGTGACTCAATTATCCTTAGCAAAAGGGCAATAAATCCATTAATGGAGCTCTATCAATTCAGAAGCACTAGGGATAAAAACAAACATTTTCTGTAAAACAGTATTCATTAAATAACACAGTAGAATCGTCATTTGAATTAAAATTTAATTTTTTATTCTTTAAAAATTAATTTTTGAAAAAAACTTTTCTTCAATGTAGTAAATAACATTTAAAATCATTTCAGGCAACAAGTACTCGAATCGTTGGTGGAGTTTGGTGGTTCTTTACCCTCATAATAATATCATCGTACACAGCAAACCTCGCAGCATTTTTGACTGTCGAGCGGATGATAACTCCAATTGAACATGCTGAAGACCTTGCTGGCCAAACTGATATTACCTATGGGACTCTCGACAGTGGTAGTACCATGACATTTTTTCGAGTAATTAAACTTAACTTGAACTTAGAAAAATTTTAAATACAATAATTCACAAAAAGTAACATAATAAAAATATAATTCCAAAGGACTCAATGATTGAAACTTACAAAAAAATGTGGCGGTTCATGGAAAACAAAAAACCTTCAGTGTTTGTTTCTACCTATGAAGAAGGAATCCAGCGAGTGCTACAAGGTGACTACGCGTTTCTGATGGAATCTACGATGCTGGATTATATTGTACAGCGAGACTGTAATCTCACCCAAATTGGTGGGCTACTTGATAGCAAAGGATATGGAATTGCAACCCCGATGGGTGAGATAATTGCTACTGTTAATTCAATAACCGCACAGATAAAAAAATGTTCTTGAATCAAGTGTATAATTTTGAAGAACTTAATCTTCTTGATTTGAGTATAAAAATTCTTGAACTAATGAATTTTTTTTTATTTAAGAAAATTTTACTTGATTCAAGAATTTTTCGTCTAGATTCAAGACAATTACCCTCTTCAAAATTATTTTCTTGGTTCAAGAATTTTTCTCTCGAATCAAGTTATTTTTTTTTTAGTGCGCTGATTACACAGTAAAAAATTTTTCGTCAAATTTTACACAAAAATTTGTGTTGATGACTTTTTTTACACAATTTCTGTTGAATCAACACTCTATTGTGTTGAATCAACATACTAAAATGTTAAATTCTACACACTAAAATGTTAAATTCTACACAAACATTTTTACACTTTACACAATGACGAAAATTTTTTACTATGTATATGTCTCGCGTTATCTAACTCATAAAAAGTAAACTTTTTTCTGACACTTCTTTTTATAACATGAAACTGTCTTACCGAAGATATATTTATGTAGATGAATTTATCTATTCGATGTAGCATTCAGAGATTTTAAATTCCTGTTATAAAATTCATGCACGTTGTGTTGTTTTCTTTTATTTCCACGGTTATGGTCATGAGTATTCGTCCTTCGACAGAAAAAATGTACTATACTTATTTTAGCTAAGAAAAAAAAAAATTGATATATTCATAAAAAAAGTGTTGTATATTAATAAACCTCTTATATTGCACGACTCATGATGCGAAGCATCAGAGAGTGCTTTACGATCGAAAAATTTTTTTCACCTCATTTCGGCAACTATTTTTATTATTATAGTCTTGTTAGTTCACGGAATCAAGATATTTTGCATACTATTGTCAAGATAATTTAATGGAGATTAATTTTACACTTTTCAAAAATTGATTTAGTACAATAGAAATGGAAAAAAATATCAAAATAGGTCAAAAAATTTTCCTGTCCGTCATGTATGAAACTCTGAAAACATTGTAACTTGCGAAAAAATGCATTAATTGAGTTAAATTTTTTTTTTTTAATGCTTTGAGAGAATTTTAGGTCACCGAATACGAATGGCTAAGTAATTCAGTGTCGTTTATGTACAATTAATAAATTAAAACAAAAACCAGAAGACTGTATATCTATATATATATATTATGAACATTTATCCCACTAGAGGCGCTTACGCATTATCGTGCTATTTTAGTTGTTTTATAAATTTTTTTTCAAATTCTTTATTTTATTAATATTTCATAATTAAATGAGCATTATGAGTCGTGCACTTTTGAATTTTCCAAACTTTTTACATTTAAAATTTTTGAGGAAATCAGTACAGTAGAAAATTAATTCATTTGAAATAATGTTAGAATTCATTTTCTTACTCTAAATGCTAAGTAGTGGAATAATTGATTGAATACAGAGAGAATATTTTACTAAAAATTACTTTATGAATTATAGAGAGTCTCAATCATTTCTTATAAATATATTAAGAAATTGATATTACATTTTCATCTTTGTATTTTCTAAGGCTCTGATAGGTGCTTTTACAAAAATATTATATCTTCAACAATGATGACGAAAGTTAAAATATCTATATGTAATAATTATAAATTAATTTTAGAAAATATTTTTTAAATCAATTTTTTTATTTCTTTCATGAACTAAAATGTAGTGCATTAAAAAATAACAATAAATCAAACATACACATTTATTTTTCATGTTACGGTGTTTAACGGTGATCGTTTACATAAATATAACCTAATGTACATTTTTATTGTATACTCTTATTGCCATTTGGTGATATTTGGCATAATATCCATCGATCTATCTTTCTCTAGAGTAGGGGAGAGGTGCTGCAATTGTAACAAGGGGCAATTGTAACACTCAATAAAAAACTATTAAAAAAACTAAAAATTATTATTATTCTTTTTTTAACTTTTTCAAAATAGTAATTAATTGATTAGATCAAAGTTTCAGTTATTAATCTTGTTCCGATATCAAAATATTGAGAATTGTTGAAAATACGCGTGAAAACTTTTTTTTGTACGCTTCACAATTTTTTTAATAACAAACTTGTTTCTTAATGTTATGTTGTGAGACTTGTATTAATACTTTAAGAGACATACCAACAGTATTATTAAATCGAATTTCATATCAATTTACTGATTTTTGTTATTATAATTAGATTTTTAGTAACAGATCAGCGTGAGCGTCAATTGTAACACTTGAACGAGTAGCAATTGTAACACTCTGAGTCGTGTATGGGATCTGCGCAAACTGGATGCGCCACAAATCTACTCTGGGATAGTGTAGTTTGTGTAGTTTTGTAAATGTTTAATAATTTATATTAAAGATCCAAATATATGATATACTATAAGTTTAAATACTTGGCTTTAAGAGTTAATGAAGTATAATAGTACGTATGAAGACTATGTAATAAAAGCAATTTGATGAAAAATATCTATTTCGTTCCGTATTACAATTGTCCCTGCACTGTGTTACAATTGCAACCCATTCGCGCCGCCATCTTGGTCTCTGACTTTAGTTAAATAAATTAATTTTTTAATAAGTTAACATTGACTTTTTACTAATTAACTATCAGTTAAGTCAGTCACATAAAAGATACTATCAACTAACTTTCTGACAGTTTTTAAGTTTACTATTTAAAAAAAAAACAAATGGAATTAAAAAAATAAAAATTTTTGTTACAATTGCAGCACCTCTCCCCTATTGGGAAAAATATCTTTTTGAAACGAATTTTAAAATTAAGTTTTTTAGACGATATACATTTTAGGATACATAGAAACATTTATTCGATGGTATATAAATAGAGAACAGAAGTAAACTGATTTTCATTTTTGTCACTTTGACGATTTAAAAAATCTTTATTCAATAACTAAATGGTTTATATATATATATAGCAGCATATATATATATATATATATATAGCAGCATATATACAGGGTGTCCCAAAAGTCACGGACGCCATTGTAGCATCTGATGAAAAAAATAATTCTGAGACGAAAAGTCCTTAGCCATTTTTCAATTAACCGCATAGATAATTAATTATTAATTAAAAATAACGTCTCTTTATTTGTTAGAGAGAGAGCGCCAGTGTCCAGTAAAGTATGTGCCAAACAAAGACACAACTAACTGTATGACTAACTAGTTTCTATAGCTAACGTAGTCACACATATTTAATTACACATTCACACGTGCAAGCGTCTTCGTTGGAACGCACTTGACTTGACACTAGTGCTCTCTCTCTCTCTAACGCATAGAAGGACGTTATTTTAATTAATAATTAATTATCTATGCGTCTGATTAAGAAATGGCTAAGGACTTTTCGTCTCAGAATTATTTTGTTTATCAGATGCTACAATGGCGTCCGTTACTTCTGGGACACTCTGTATATCATGCCTGTATGAGTTTAGTTAAAGTTTCAGTTCTATATGGCTTTTGAACATTTTACAAGTTTATGATCGAGAAAAGTAAAAAAAAAAAAATCTC
Organism: Cotesia glomerata; assembly: GCF_020080835.1. Taxonomy (NCBI): domain Eukaryota; kingdom Metazoa; phylum Arthropoda; class Insecta; order Hymenoptera; family Braconidae; genus Cotesia; species Cotesia glomerata. Next base: position 25,772,555 of record NC_058158.1, on the reverse strand, counting down.
ATTCGATACAACCAGCAAGCGTACTGGTATTAATTAATAAAAGTGATTTTTACAAATAACAGGTTCACCTTGGCGAGATAAAATTTCACTTGCAATATTAGAACTTCAGGAGAAGGGTGAAATTCAGATGCTATATGATAAGTGGTGGAAAACCCCAGGAGATACTTGCATGAGAACTGAGAAAGGAAAAGAGAATAAAGCGAACGCTCTGGGTATTTCGAATATAGGTATTAAATTCACTATTCGTTTATGATTTTAAATATTTACTAACTCTAAAAATTAAATTATGATTTATTTCAAATTAAAGGTGGAATATTTGTTGTTTTATTGTGTGGACTAGCATTTGCAGTATTAATTGCAATATTTGAATTTTGCTACAATTCAAAACGTAATTCCATATCCGAACGGGTAAGTTGCCAGAAAATATTACTCCGCACATATAGTTTTATACATTTTACACTTATACGTTTATTATGTAGCTTGCTGGCATGAATTCAACTTTTATTTACGTTTGCTATTGAATAATCACTCAAAAATTTCAACAGAAATACAAACACATTAATATATTAAAAAATAAATAAATGAACAGTAAAAAATACTTTTATTTATTTGCATGAACTGCATTAGCACGAACTTATCGACTGAAGCATGCTAATCATCAAATCACTCTCAAAGCATACATAGTAAGTAAAGGTAAGATTAATTTTTTAATTAAAATGTTCACGCTCTTTTTTAAGTATGTTTACAGTCAACGCTCTTTGTATTTGACTCGCCTGTACAGGACCATTCTCTGTATTTGACTCGTCCTTGTCCATAAGAGCTGTGTAAAATCGTCAAATACAGAGGAAGAATGTGGTCAAATACAGAGAGCGGTCAAATACAGAGAGGTCCAATACAGAGAGCGTCGACTGTATTATTTTTATTGGGTTAATCGTTTATTTATGCATGAAGATTTTGAAAATAACTTGAAGTAAACAAAAAAGAACAGCTTTCTAAGAATAAAAAATCAACTAAAATCGAAATATTTAACTTACAAAAAACTTGCATGAAGTTAATGAATTGAAATTGAAGTTATTAAACTTTCAAATGTACTCTGCAAAAAGTAAGAATATTGATTCAAACTTCTAAGAGTTTGTCAAATTTACATTTGAGTTGAATCGAATTCACTTAAATCAACTTCAAATAGCTTGCACTAAAAGTAATTTTTTTCAAATAAATTGCTCAGACGACTATATTAGTTTTTAGATTTAAACTTAACTAGTGTATTATATTCAATTGAGTTAAAATTTGAATCGATTAAGTTCAACTTCCATTCCTTGAAGAATAAACCTAATAAATAGTATTCATAATAATTATCTTCTGCACTCAGGTTAACTAAAAATATCTTTGTCGAAGTATAAACAATGCTTCAACAAAAGTATTTTCATTGTTGATCTTAACTCGATAAAAAAAAAAAAAAAAAAAAAAAAAATTACTCCTCCTTTCGAGTTTGAAGCTAATTTTAAAGAAATAATCTCATTAAACTAAAACATAAAACTTTTTTTTTAATTTGAGCTAAATTTACTTTGACAAAAAAACAAGCAAATAAAGTTTACAATTTAAAAATTCATAAATTTTTCTGTCACATTTATAAAACTGTTTTTTCCACATGTATAACAAAAAAGATTGAATAAATGAATAATTTTAAATGGATGAGGTCACTGCAAAATCTTGAATTTTGACAATTGTTATACTGAAAAAAAAGTTTAAGTCCTATCGCAATACGTTTAAGCGTATGACTTATACAGATGGCGCATTTAACATGGGTATAAGCCATACACTTAAACGTATTGCGATAGGACTTATACTTTTTTTTCATTGTAGTATTCTATTCTTATTTTTTGTTAACAAAAGAATTTGCAAAGAAATATTTCTTCAAGTGAATCGCAAGAACTATCTAAAAACAGAGTAAAAAATCTAGGTCATGCATGTAATTATTTTGAAGAATTGAAACAAATTATCAACTATAATATTCTGGAAAAAATGAAAAAAAAAAAAAAAAGTAAACACATAATGACCCTGCAAAGAATTCTTGAAACTTCTTGGTCGAATCAAAGACATAATAAAAAATAAAATTTTAGGCTCATTAGAGCGAACATAAACTCGAAGACAACGAGGAGTTCAAGAGGTGCCCTGCAGGGTCACTTATTCAACTCGTTTTTATAAAAGATTTCCATAGTAAGAAACATAAATATAAATGAGTAACTAACCAGTGCAAATTGAATTGTTAATACAGTCAACATCATCAGCACAACCACCTCCCACATGCTCAGGCTCGCTGCAAGCAATCCCGCAGAGTATGCAACAGCAGAATCAGCAGCAAGAGTCTTTATGCACCGAAATGATGCGTGAATTATACCGCGCGCTCCGCTGCCGCTCATCGTCTCAGAGGCGACGAGCTTGCGAGAAATGTTCCACTCACGTTGTGGGTTATCCATTGGACAATATCTCCGCAACTCCTTTTAATGGGATGAGATCTCAGGTAAATTTCAATCGACTCATTTAACGGCATGTAGGGTGTAGGGTAATCCGATTTTACTGACAAATGGAAGACTAAGCTGATTACTATAGTGACAGGACTTAATATTCACGATTATGTGTTACGTAGCACTGGTGATACACAATACTTACAATCATAGCACCCATAAGACTTGAGAAGTGATAAATCATGTTCGTAAGGCGACAAGAGCATTTTTTTTTATTTTTCTCTAATTAACTATAGTAGATTTCTCATAGCCTAAAAAAAAAAAAAAGCTTCTTCAAATCAAAACAATGTAGGGGAGGGGGGGGACAAAATGGGCCCCTTAAGAAAAAAATGTTGATATCCTTGGTGTTTTTCTCTGGTTTCACTTTTTTTTAGTCCCTTGCCAAGTATTTGACCTCAATTTGCTCTGTTCATTAAAAATAAAAAATTGAAAATGTGAGGCAAAATGGGCCACCAGAAAATTTTTATAATATGAGTTTTTCAGCTCGTTTTACTTTTTTTTGCCTTTTACTGAGTTTATGGTATTAATTTTTTTGTGTATATCGAAATTAAAAAATTGAGAAAGGTGGGGTAAAACGGGCACCCCCCCCCCCAAAAACTCAATATGTTTCTTACTTGTTTTATATTTTGAATTTTTTTTATTATGTATTCAGTATAAAAAATTAGGATAACAATAGACCCTAAAAGCCATCCCTGCAACTTATCGCTAACTCCATACCTAAGCGCTCCACATTTCACGCCAAAAGCAATAATAAATCAGGTAAAAAATGTCGGAGTAATTAAAAAAAAAAACGCGTTTTTTGAATTATTTCGACAACGGTACACGGAGAGAAAAATATAGGAATTTTTCCAAATCATTATGGGAATGGTTCCTATGATAAAATTATCATTATAGGAATCAATCCTATATTGATTATGGGAACTATACCCATAATATATTGGAATGGTTCCTATACAATAATGGAATAGCTCCAATATATTATGGGAAATATTCCTATAATTATGGTAATCATTCCTATAGTATTATAGGAATAATTCCCATAATTATGGGAATGGTTCCCATAATTATAGGAATGGTCCCTATACTATTGTAGGAGTGATTACCATAATTATAGGAATAATTCCTATAATTATAGGAATAATTCCCATAATATTATGGCAATGACGCAGATGATAGGAAAATGGTTGTTTTCATGAAAATAAATAAATAATAACTTCAAATATATAAAGTAATTAATATATATTTTTTTGTTGAAAATTAATATTTTACGAGGGTAGAAAAATTTTTTTTTTACGATGTTACTTCACGTATGTTTCTAATCTTAAATTGCTTATTTTAACTCAGTTAAAATAGTGTTTATTAATCTAGAAAAATAATGTAACAAGTCTAAAATTTTTCTTGGAAAAGGAGGATTTTCTTACTATACAATTACAGGAAAAAAATAGATGTGAAAGGTCATTGTTTTTTTTACAATTCCATTTTATTTTCGAAACAAAATATTTATTTACAGTATTTAAAACTAATTAAATCCATCGTTTAGGTACATAACTTTTATTATTTATATAAACAATGTTACTTATTTTACATATTTCAAACGTTGTTATTGGAAGACAAGTAAAATTGTTTGAATTAGTAAGTATTTCAAATGCTTCAAAGTGGTTATCAAATTCACAAATAACTTGAGTTGTAATGATAAATAGTTGATTGATATTATCTTTAATTATTAACTCAACAATGTAAAATTTAGGACCATTTTCTGAAGGCATCACCAATACAGATGTTTCACTAATCTTATGATTGCCTATCCAATCTACATAGTTGACAACAGTAAAGTTACTTGGACATGTTGGAAGGCTCAAACGGAACGCATGAAATTTTTTATGATTTTTCAACAAACTATTATCAATAGATCCAACTGTATAAAATGAATTTTCGTCATTTTCATACGATAAATAATAATTCAGTTTGAGTTGACTTTTTACGGCAATACTATGATTAATATTAATTCTACTTAAACAAACGCGAGCATATTTTCTAGCAGATTGATGTTTATTTTCGAAGTTCATAGAACATAAATTCCACGGTGGACCCATAGAACCATACATTCTCCGATAGTGCAAAAGGATATGGAATTTGAAGCTTAGTGGATGATTTGGAAATAATTCACAAAAATAATATTAAAAATTCTGATATTATACTTTCTAAGAAAATTCTGTACCACGGGCACAACTTTTAGACGTTGTGATATTGTTATTGTTATAGGTCCCTGTTATAGGGATATAGATATTGTTATACTTTAGGTTATTGTTATGGTATAGATTGTGGATCAAAACAAAACATTGACATATAAATCGAGTAGTCTGCCATCTATTGATAAGTACGAGTATGACGAAATCAAATTGTTGTGATGAGCTGCCTACGAGCATGCGCATTAAACCGCGGAAACATTTGAATATTTGAAATTCCAAAACCATTGAAATATGAAAAAAAAATTAACTACTACCACTGATTAATTATTATTATTATTATTATTATTGTAATTATTATACTTAAAATAACGATCGACATTACTACTGATGAATTTTTGGTCGTATTTGAATTATTAGAGAATCAATAAATTGAAAAGAATATTTTTAGTTAATTATAATTAATTACTTACCTTAGTATTCAATATGGAAATAAGTCAAATAATTAATAAAACATGTTATTGCGAGTGAAATAACATTGAATTTGGACATCACAAGAACTCAATTATGTTGTTGTAGGTTAGGAAAATAATTTTCGTACTATTGGATTAAAAAAATTTACTTAAATATTATAGGAACCGTTACTATAATATTATGGGAATAGTTCCCATAATTATAGGAACAGTTCCTATATATTATAGGAATAGTTCCCATAATTATAGGAATAGTTCCTATAATTATAGGAACAGTTCCAATATCATTATGAGAACTATTCCCATAATTATGGGAACCATTCCTATAATTATAGGAATTATTCCCATACTGAAGTGCCCATAAATGTGGGTATCGTTCCCATAATTATTGGAACCATTCCTATAATCATAGTAACAGTTCCCAAAAATTATGGGTATCATTCCCATAATCCAAGTAATAGTTCCTAGAATCCTATAGGAAAACATTTCATTAAAATTATAGGAAAAATTCCCATATTTTTCTCTCCGTGTATCTCTCAAACTAATCAATCAATTTCAGTCGCGTTAACGGCGATCAACGTTTCTAAGCTTAAAAACCGATCAGTTTTTCGAATCGATTGGTGAAGCCAATAAAAATGTATCACAAAAAAAAATTTATTTAGAATTTTTTTGACGATATCTCACAAATGAATTAACCGATTTAAAAAAAAATTAAAGGCATTATACCCGGGTCAAAAAATTTAATCTGTTTTATGATTAATGAAAATTTTTAATATTTTTCATTCAATTTAATTTTATTATGTGTATCTATTTTATATAAGAATTTAATCTGTTTTTGCCCGTACTATTCCCAATTCAGACCAATTTCCGATCATTTTTAATGTTACAATAAAATTGTTTTCTATTGTTTCAAGACCAAAATCAGACTTTTTTTGTCACAATCATTTAGCTGGTTTTGATCGCATCAAGGTCAAAAACAGACCAAAGCGTTCCATAATTTTTAGTCGGTTTTTTATCGCCTGTAGATAAAAAACCGACCTTTTACGAATTTGATAATAATAATATTAATAATAATAATAAAAATAATAATATATTTATTTATTATTATTTTATTCATGTCCTCGAAGATCCTCTACAGGGCACGGCCTTTTCATTCTCTCAAACTGAAATAGTGACCATTCACTATTTCGTAGTGCAATGTATACCAAACGGTATTCTTTGCACTACCAAATAGTGAATACTGTTTATTAAATGAGGCGTGAAAGTATAAAATTTAATATTAATCTTGTCATCTTGTCAACATTTTAATCTTGTCGATGTATTCATATTTTGTTTAATATCGATAACTAGAAAACTGTAGATTTAGATCGATAATCAAACGATGAGAACTATTTTATATACGCATGTTAATACAAATTTATTAGTTATCACATTACTCAAAATCTATTGGCCCGAATTACCTTAAATATTATAAAATATTTAGGGGTAAAAAAACTCTTTCGATTGCTGTCAATCCCGTTTGAATCAGTCGAGCCGTTTAAAAGTTATGAGAGGTTTACGTTCATACACACATACATACACACACACACACACACACACACACACACACACACACACACACACACACACACACACACACACACACACACACACACACACACACACTATCGCAAAAATAGTTAGGGAATCTTCTGTAAAATAAATAGTTTTTTAACAAAAAATATAGTAAATAATGCTGTTATTTAACTCGAGACCTAGTTCGTACTTTACCTATATAATTTTTTCTATAATTCAAAAATTCTAGAACACGTTTAACTGAAAAATATTCTTTGATTTTTAAAGTCTAATCAGCCCATTATACCTCCCAAACACTTCGAGAGTTGAAAACGTTGGGGGCCCATTTTGCCCCTAAATATTTTTGGATATTGAAAATTTTACGGGGCCCATTTTGCCCCCCCCCCTTCCCCTACCTACATTTCGAACTAATATAAACGCTTTTGTAGTATTAAGAACTTATACTTGCTAATTTATAATTCAAATTATAAAAACAGTTATTGGCCATAAATTTGGTTTCTTTTGTTTTTAATGTAAAGAATCAATTTTTTAAAAAGATGTATTTAGTTTTGTAGTCTGGTAACATATATTTTTTACGTTTTTTTCGAGAAATTTTTTTGTGGAAAAATTTAATTCAATCGTTGTTTTTTTTTTTACATGTTATTATTGATATCTAAGAGTGCACAAAAAAAAATTTTTTACTTAATTTTACAATGGTTTAGAATAATAATTATCATTATTGGACAAAGTTAACGCCACAAGAAAAAAATAGGTCGTGGGCCCCGGTAATTTCGGCTTTTAAAAACCCATTTGAATGAAAAAAGTCAAATAAATATAGATGATTGATCTATATTAGATTTGTCATTGTCGTTGAAACTGGGATTACAAAATTCATCAGAAAATAACAAAATAGCGGACATTGAAAAAGAACAGTGATTTTTTCCGACAAAATGGTTAAATATGAAAGTTTTTTTCATGCGGACCAATCGAAAAAACTTTATTTTGAGAAAAACGCGTTCAAAGTTTTACGAACATTCGGCGCGTAACCACAGAGTGTTATCAAATTCTCGTTATAACTTTGTTTTAGGCGCGCAGTAGCCCTATCGGATCCGGCCCTTGCTTACCAAATCATTGGACCGGGTTCGAGTCCGGCGTACACCAATGAATATTTTCAATATTTAAGTGTATTATTCTGCTCAGCCCAAAAAATAAAACGAGTTCCAATCTCAAAAGTTTACCCCCTACCGTAGTCGCTCATGACCTTAGTAGTTTATGCGACTTTAAACAAATTAAAAAAAAAAAAAAAAAAAAAAACTTTGTTTTCTTTCGAATTCAAGTCTAAAATTTTAGCAGTGATCTTACAATGTATTTTAATTTCGAAATAAGTAAGAAAAAAGAATCGATGTTTTCCAACCCAAGTTCTCAGACTACTACCTTCATAACAAAAACCTTTTTCACAGTTTTCAAATTTATAATTATGAACAATTTAACTTAAAAGTAACCTAAATTTTTATAAACAAACTTTGAATTTTTTTTTATATTTTTATCATTTATTATTTATTTTGTGTTAAGGGGACCCGGTGGTCTAGCTGCCTAAAATTAAAGCTATTTTAAAAAATTTTATTTCTACTTGAAGGTAATGATTAATGCTTTCAAATTTTTTTTACACTTATTCTGTTACTTATCAACTACACAAAAATGAAAATCAAAACAAAAAAAAATTTTTTTTTAAATTATAAAAATGGAGTTGAAGTCCCCCTCTCAAAAAAAAATGGACCTGACTGGTGGAGGTAGATTGATCTCTCCCTCTGATCTGAAATTAAAAAGTATGACTGATTTTTAATTAGTATAAGTATAGTTATCGTCGATACTAGAATGAAAAAAAAAATATATATTTGACAAAATGGCGCATAGTAAAAAATATTATTTGAAAACGAATTTCGGATTTTTACTTTAAACTACGCGCCATTTTGTCAAATATTTTTTTTTTTATTCTAGTATCGACGATAACTATACTTATACTAATAAAAAATCAGTCAAATTTTTTAATTTCAGATCAGAAGTCGATATCAATCTATGTCCACCAGTCAGGTCCATTTTTTTTGAGAGGGGGGCTTCAGCGCCATATTTCTAATTAAAAAAAAATTTTTTTTTGTTTTGATTTTCATTTTTGTGTAGTTGATAAGTAATAGAATAAGTGTAAAAAAAATTTGAAAGCATTAGTCATTCCCTTCATATAGAAATAAAATTTTTAAAATAGCTTAAATTTTATGCCGCTAGACCACCGGGTCCCCTTAAAGAAATATATTTACTCATTTTCATAACTATACATACCTTAATGATTAGAATCATCGATGTATTTAAAGCCTTGACTTTACATCACCTAATTAATTCAAAATATATAAAATAAAAATTTTTAACTTCTTCCAGCAAAGCAACCTAGGAGTAGCAAATGAATTGCCGCCATCTCACATTCACTTGCATCATAGTTGAATCCTTGATATACCTAAGAAAGATATCAACAATAAACGATAAAATTTAAGTAAATAAATCGTAATTGGAAATGAAAGCGATGCCAAAAAATTTGATTACTAATAATTTATAATAAAATAGACCAATGAACTTTATTCGATTTGAATAATTATAACATTTCTAAAAAGTATGAAATAAGAAAATGTTATACTCAGTCGACTCGAATTGTCTAATGTATAATAATTAAAATACATATAGTTAGCTAAATATAAGGGTCGGGTATCACCGACAGTGAAAAAAAAAAACAATGATTTTATTTTTATCTGTTAGACTTAGGTCTAGATCATACTTGGTTTTACGTAATACTGTATTTATCAATGAACAATTTTTGCACAGTGTTATTTAAAGTAATCACTAGCGTTTGTCTTGATAAATATCCAGACAAATTACAAATTATGAAGCATGCCAGATTTAATTGTAAATATGAATGCGTAAAAAAATATATATATAAATATTCGTTAAATGTATCAATCAATAATAATATTAATATATATAAATATAATAATAATAATAATAATAATAATAATAATAATGATACCAACTATTGATTTAGACATAATTATTTAACGTTTTGTATTATGTTTTTGTAAATAAAAATTTGAATCCTAAATAAATTAATAAAAATATATAAAAATTAAGTGGTAAATAATTATATATAGCATAATTTTTTTCTTTCAATTGTTTACACTTACTCTTGTTTGAAAAAATTATAAAATGACATCTTTACAGAGGTTGAATTATTAAAATTTTGATAATGTCGTCAATTTATAGTCAACCGTGCTCACCAATCAGAAAAATTTTGGAATATTCAAAACCTTTTTCACTTCCTGTAAAAATTTCAACCCTCGATGCCGGACACATAAAACAAATTGACAATTTCTATCAAGTATTTACTGATCATTTAATTTCAATAAAATATAACTATCATATAATTAAAGCAGTATTTTTATAAGGGTGTGCAATTACATCGAGAGCAATACAAAGATCGCACAGGCGCATCACATCCTCTTGATTATTTCAAAAAGAATTACGATGGATTAACATGGTCGTACTTTCAAGAATATCCAGTACCGTACATTAGTTATAAAGTACCGCTTGTATTTTCTCCAACTTATGATCAACCATTTAAGCTTCCCCTTCTTCCGGATCGAAAAAATTTGACTATTCACGACCGCTCGAACTGTATAAAATATAAGCGATAAAAATATAAACTCATTAATAAAAATGTATAAAATTAGATAAATATGTTTACTATATTATTATTTTTATAATAAAGTATTACCTTTTGATTTGAAATACTTACATTAATTTAATACTGAGATTTTTTATAGTATCGCGTTTTTTAACTGGCCCACATGTTTAACCACTTTATTTTTTTTATAACTTAAAAACTTCTTGTTTCACTTGTATTGAGGTAGAAAGCAAAAGAAAATTCTACAAGATACTTTTAATGAAATAAATTTTTTTGATTTATTACTTGCATTAAATACAAAAAAAGAAAGCTACAATAACATTTCTTACATACATTTTCATAGTTTTAATAGATTAAAATTAAAAAAAAAAAATACTATAAAGATAGCTCTGCATTTAAACTTATAATTTAAAAAATATAGCTGATATTACAGTTAACTTTTAATTCATTACAACTAATTAACATCTACATACTTTGATCTAAATATTGCACGATAAATTTATTATTGCGATTTCTTAGATATTTTAAGGTAAGATTTTATATTCAATACAAAACTTTTTCACTGATTTTCTGAATATTCTGTTATTATTGTTGATTTTATTACTTTTTATTTTTATTTTGTAAAGATTAAAATGATTTTTATTGTATTGTCTATGGTATTTACGAGTTTCACAAGTTTTTTGTAAGGCACATGTTTTAGTGAATAAAAAATAATCAACAAAATAATTTGAGTGTGAATATGATTATAATTAATAAAAATATTAAATTTATATTTAACTCAAATAAGTAATGTAATGGTGTGATTAAATTTTTAACTAAACTATATAACATTCCAAATTAAAATAAATTGATAAAAATGAAATTTTTTTTGCTATTACTCCCCTGAAAATATTTTTAATTATTCTGTCAACTATAAGTAATTTAAAAAAAATGTGGTTTTAAATAAATCAGTGAATTAGGTCATCATTGAAATATCTACCTGAAAAATAGCGTTGTTGATCATTTAACATAATTCATCTAAAATTTTAAGAAAGTTATATCACAAAAAAATCTTTTTTATCCTCCTCTTAACTCCTCAGCTTCGTTACCACTCCTTCTTCTTCGACCGCGTCCTATAAACAATTCAAATATTCTATAAAAAAAAATTGATTACAATGAAATCTAACAAAAATAATAACAATGCCGTAGTTTTACGAAAACCATAATAAAATAATAAATAAAATAAAGTATTTGACCGCATTATTAAATGAAATGCAGTTAAATAATGTTTCGTATTAGTGATTACTAAAATTTATAAATTTAATCAATTTTATGTATTTCGAGATTATTAAATTATATACACTGAATTATTTGAACACAAAAATAAATAATTGTCATGACTAATTAGTCGGGTTAATTTCTCACTATCGTTCTACAAATGCATTCAGCAGTAAAAAATATTTATTCAACAAAGCCATAGACATGTTAATAAATACAGAAAGCACTTTGTAGAATAAATTGTATTAGTATTATTTTTTTTTTTTTTTAATGTATTATTGACAATCATCAACTGTCGCTACCTCGAATTTGGTTCAGGCAGGCCAACATCCTTATCATAAATACAGCTGGTACTGTGATTGTATCTTTGGTCTCTTCAAGCATTACAGCATTACGTTTCTGGAGCTATAAATAAAAAAATGGCCAAATTAAATCAAAATTAATATTCTAAGGTATCATAATTATTTTCATTCTTGTTACTTAGTTTTTTTCTATTGTAAAATCTTGTTATAAAATTATGACATTTAATTTTATACTTTCGTATAAAAATGTAAAAAAATAGATCGACTTTAATGTCTAAAAATCCAGAGGAATATAAAATTAAAAATTGTTCTTTTTATCTATCAATTAAGATGAAATTATTTATTTAAATAAATTTTAATATCATTAACTTACATCTTCAGCAAAACTAGTGTTGAAATGAGCTTCTTCACCAACCGGCGTCCAAAGTTTAACATCGTAATCGATTCCCGAAGTTGCAAGCATTGGTAGGTATGGATGTGGTTGCAGACAATTGACAACGTGTTGATCAGCTTCCAGCAACATGCAAAGTTTAGCTGTTTCTCGATCCCAAATGAAGACATGACCACAGTCACTGCCAGACATGACAAAATCGTTGCCCCAAAAATTCGCTTCTTTGATCATAGTCCTAAAGAAACTAGAGTCAAACGAGGGAAGGACAAGCGATCAGATTCATTGGATGGGCTGATTCTAATTGGCCCAGTCCACTCGGGAGGTTTTTTACCAATGTTATCAATATTTTAAGTGTATTTGTCCAGATGTTGATATTATAGTATGTTTCTTACTAAGGGTTACCATTAAGCACTGATGAGTTTATCGTAATTAAGTTTTTTTAATCGCTCAACATACTGGGTATTGTTGTATCAAACATTGACTTGTTATCTATGCTAGTTTTCTTGTATTATTAATTAAGTAATAAATATTTACACATAAAAAAAAGAAGTGTTCTACGTTTGAATTGAAATAAACAGCCATACCTAGCATTACGGTGACCCATGTATTTTTGTCTTACATGAAATTCTTTTGATCCGTCAACATTAAATGATTGTTCACAGCCTAACGAAGATCGAGCGTTTGCCACAGCTTCATCCATTTCTGCTTCGATTGGATTTCTTTCCCTCCTATGACTAAAAAATTTTAAAAAATTTTTATTAAAATGGTTTCTATATTAATAGAAAGAAAATAAATTATAAAAAAATATATATATATTTTATTACCTTTTCTTCGACATTTCTGTTTCTTCATCATCACTATCAGTGTAAACATCTTCTTTCTCTATTTGTTCATCTTAAAAAATTAAATATATTTAACTATTAATTTAATAATTTTTTTGTTTTTTACAAGAAACTAAGGCGAATGCGTAAACTACTTACGATCACATTTATGATTGAATGCTGACTTATTATCATAACTACTTGATGGTATCGTTGATGTAACCAATTTAGAACTCAAATTTTGACTTCCAGATGGTCCTAAAAATATTACAATATATACAATGTTTGTATAAATATTTAATCTCAAAATATGTAACATTACCTGGATGATAGCTATCTCGTATGACTTCATTAGCTACTCCCAAAGATATAGTTGCACCGGTAGAACTTTTATCAGAGTAAGTTAAGCTTACTGCAGGTTCACTGCCATGTCTACAAAAATATCGATATAATCATAAAATAATTAAAAATTTTTCTCAGTAAAAACAAAAATTATAAATTAGTCAATGAGCAAACCAATAATCAATAAAAAGTTAATAAATACTTTTCTAAGAAGCCATCTCTCATTGATGTTAATCGATCTTGCAAATTTTCCATCATTGTTTCATCTCTAGTACTATCTACATTCATCGAAGTGTCATCGGCATCATCATCATCATTATCGGGATTAATTTCATCACTGCGATTATTATCACCATCTGTTATTTGATTCCTCGTAATTTTATCACGTGGCAAGCAAGGAGACACGTGTGACTGAATTAGATTTTCGGTTTGATTCGTTTCATTATTTATAGAATTATGTTCAGACTGTTCATTTATTATATTTATTTCGTCTGCGGATTCAGACGATGAGTTATTTATAACTGAACTTTGTTCAAGTTCATTAGCACTTACAACCTCAGAATTAATTGAATTTAAATTATTTTCTTCGCCAATTTCCATATTATTATCTTGACTATCTTCTAATAATTAAAATAATTTTAATTATTAATACATTAGTTTATTTAAAAATATTTACTAAATTAATTTATCAAAAAGTAGTACCTAATGCTGGATAATTTGATTCAGTTTCCATAACTTGCACTTCATTACTTCTTTCTTCATTAATTTCGATAGATTCTTCTGTTTGTTGGTTTTCGGTATGTTGATCAATAACTCCTTGAATATTATCACCGCCATCGCCGCTCAAAGCAGCTCTTGTAGCTGGATCATTCAACATTCTACTGAGGACATCAGTCATCCGTTGCATTAATGATGTATGTAGCATAGGCCGAGCTTGTGCTATTTCTGCAAATGATAATATTTACAGTTTATATTAAATTTTAACATCATTAATTAGATTTAAAACTCATAATTTACCTCCACTTCGACGTCCACCTTCACGTTCAGGACGAGCGTCTGGGCCAGTATCAGACCAATCTCCACGTAATCTTAATCTTCGAACTGGCTGAGGAGATCTTACTGGTGGTCGCTTATTTTTACTCTTTTCAGATAGACAATCTTTTTTCAAACAGACACTCCCTTGATGCTAAAAATGAATAATTTTTAATTAACAACAAAAAAAAAAAACGCTCCTAGTCTATCATCATTATAACTGTATCGACAAAGTTTTTATCAATAAAGTAATTATCTTGTGATACTTTGAGTGTATTTTTTAATTAACAATATTTAATTTAATTAATTATAATCATAAAAGCTATTTTCAATTAAAATTAATACCTTTGCGCTAAATAAATAAATATGGTCACTACTGTAACTGACGAGCACATCATTGCCATCAGGACTATAACACAAAGACGTTATCCGATATGCATGTCCTTCGAATTCTGGTACTGTGAACACTGATACTGGAGACGTCCAATTTACACTTTTCTCATCAGTCCAATCTTCAATTAAAAAAATTTTTTATTACTTAATAAATTAAAAAAAAAAAAATAACCGGTTAACGTAGTAAAAAAGCTTTATTTTTATAAATAAAACATACTTCTTTCGCCGATGCTCAACATTCGACGATCATAAATCCCAACAGAGCTATCGGAACAACCAATCGCTAAATAATGTGGCATTGCAGGATTTATTGACATTGCTGTTACTGGCCGTTGTCTTAATATTAGTATATCCTAAACGAAATTAAAATTAATATGGGAATTAAAAAATAAATTTAACAAATTAAATTTAAAAAAAAAAAAAAAAAAAAAAAAACAAACCTCTTTACATCTAGGCGTATTACATGCAGACTTAACACGAAGATCAAAATATCGAACACTACAGTCTTCTCCACAACTTAGAAAACTGTGTGGTTCACCAGGAACTGTTGCTATTTCATAAGTAGTACCATTGTGACACGTAAATTGATTGTGAAAAGTCTCAGATGTTCTCATTAAATCTAAAAATAAATTTATTAAAATTTAATTAAGTTATTAAATAGAAATTTAATCTTAATCAAATGAAATTGAATAATTTTTACCTGTATAAAGAATCATTCCATCCCCGCTACACGATACAATGCGATGATCACCATTATTTGGCAAAAATTTGGCACTAAATATGTTAGCTCTATGGCTAGTTTTATAGTCTTTCAAAACCTGTTTTAATAAAATGACAATACTTTTTATTTATTACACATAATGCATTTCTAGAGCGATAGGTATAATTAGTAACACAAGGAACATTCGTTAAATTTCATTATCCCATTTGGCAAAGTCCCCAATTTTTTATGCAGGTCAATGTTAAACCTTGACTACATTTGCCATGCATAACTTCCTTTATAATTTTATTTATTTCACACATATTATTTATCTATTTCTCTAGCTCATTAGAAAATTTGCACCCATCACTCATCAAGTAAATAAATAAAAATCATAAGATTAATTAAAAATATTATTTATATATCATTCTCTTGTGTTCTAAATCAAGTGACAAAATTTTTTTAAGACAAAAAAAATTTTGACATAAAATATGAATACTTTTTTTACCAAATAAATTGTGCCTTGCATTTTTTTTTTTTTTCAATTAAAATAATTGGCTAAGTAATGAATAAATTAATAAAAATATTTTTTTTTTACCTTATAATTATAAACATTAGTGAGGACTAGATGCTGATCATCACTGCCTGAGAGTATGTATTCACCATTATGATTCCAACATATTGAATTAACACATCCATTATGTACCTTTAGACGTTTCAAAAGTGACATCCTCTGCACCAACTCTAAACTTGCTGCAATGATTAAATTTAAAAAATTTGATGACTAATGATATAAAAATAACTTTCTAGAATATTCAAAATTTATAAATATTCAACAAAAGAAACATGACAAAAAATGTTATTAATTATAATCTTACAATTGAAAAAAAAAAAAACAATTGTTCTTACCTTTACAACTGTTATAAAGTTTAACTTTAGAATTGTGATCATACGGCTGATTATAAAGATCATTAAAAAAATTAGATTTTGTTCTTTTCATTTTATTATTCAACAAGTAAACCGATTAAATGTAATAAATAAATAAAATATAACAAAACAAAACAACTTAAGCAAAATAAACTCAACAAAATAATGAAAATAAAATATTTTTTAGTGTTAATTCAATTTTATAAATTATGTAGTATAGAATTAAGGTGGTCCACGACAAAAGTATTTGCTTGATGTCTCAAGTCAGGTCGTTACACTAAATGAATGAATAAAAACAGTCAGCCAAATTTTCGTGCTTGATGATGACGTTTGTCGTTGAAAGCACTCGCGCCATCGCGATGTAATATTTACACTATTATTGATATCGTTATCTTTATCTTGATAATCCGTATCAACAAAACCAGCAATTAAGTATTGAATATCATTTATTATTCACAGGAAATCCAACAAAATCAATATTTCTAGTAACCAACCGAATTCCTTTTCGACATTGATAACAATGATAATAATTAACAAATAATGTATAATGTGTGCCGAGCGAGCACAATAGTCTAATAATATATATTTATGTTCACATCCCCGAATTTTGTCGATGCCCACCGATTACTTAAGTGACGTCTGAATAAGTTGTATATAATTTAATTAGTTTAATTTAATAGTCTTGTAAATTATTCATTAAATTTATAAATAGAATAATTATTTAAAATTTAAATTATAATTTTAAGTCAAGAATTTTTTTTTTAAATAAAAATCTGTTTTTCAGATACCCACATGGAGGATACGATCCTGAACGGAACTTATAAAATCAAGTGTTGGAATTTTTTTTAAATTAAAACATTACCAAATAATTTAGTCACGTGTTAATAAAGACTAATTTTAAAGTACATAAACCATAACAATAACTATATTACTTAAGATAACATTTCTTAAATAAAGTTTAGATAAATTTATAAATAAATAAATACGATAAACATGATTGTCATTTAAATGCGTACCGGTTTCACAATTTAAATTATCATTAAATTTTATTATTGTTTATTTTTCGTATTTTAAAACTAAAAAGTTTTTTGTTTTTTATAATTGACATCATGAACAATTTTCTGGTGATACAATTTATTTATAGGTATGTATAGTAAAATTATATTTAAAAAACATAAACATAACCTAACTTTTATGTTTTATTTTTATACTTGTTTTTATTAAAATAATTTTTGTTTTTATTAAATGCTTTTTAAATAGTGTGTAATTTTATTAAATTTGTCGCTTGATCATTTTTTTCAGACATGCTATTTGTCGCGGTAAAATAAATCATCAACAACTATGCATGGCTCAGAGGTTGATGAGTTCTAAGGATTCCTCATTATCATCATCATCGTCGTCAGATTCTTCAGATTCTGATTCAGATCAAAGTAAAATTAAAAAAATTAAAAAAGTGAAGAAATTAGAAATTGTGGAAAGAAGTGAAACGGAAAAGAAGGAAACTGTTGATTTACTGAATAGTTTATTAACTAATATGGTAAATACTAGCAGACAATAATATAAGTTTAATAATATAAAATTTTATGAATTATGTAGACTAGTAAGTGATTTTACTCCATGAAAAAAAATAAATAAATAAATAAAAAAATTGACAACTATTTGTCGAAAAGTAAATAGTTCAGAGATATTTTGCCAGTGAGAGAAAGTACCATCACTGCCTAGTTGACATATTTTTTGCGTAGAAAATAATAAAGTTAATTTTGTTTTAGACTTCTGTTAAAATTGAAGACAAAACCATTCGTGCTGTTCCAAAAAAGCAACCTAAACCGAAACCACCAAAAGAGCCTGAATTAGGTTTGTATCGCAGAAAATAATCTCACCGAAATAATAATTTACTGTTATATTTTTTAAAAAACTATAAGATATTTTTTGTAAGCTTTTTTTATTCTATGTGGATATTGATTTGCAGAGGAGAAGATTATTAATGCAGCTAAGGATGTCGCAGCTGTTTTAGGAGGTGATCCAGAGAAAACAGAAGCTGAATTACTTAATAAAGTATTTTCAGCCGGTAAACCAACAGTAGCATTGGAAAACAAAGAAGATTCAAAACCAGTTCAACCATCAAAGCTTACTCTTGAGTAATTTTATTGACAAAGATTTTATTTTTTAATTTTTTTTTTTTAATTGTTATAAAAGAATAATTATTTAATTATTTTTTGCAGGGAATTGTTTTCTAAAATGCAAGTAGAACGCAAGCCGAATATCTTAAGAGAAATGATGCCTTTATCGAGATCAGAAAAGATTCAGGAATTGATTAAAAAGTCAAGATCTCCGAACAGTTTTATAAATCAACCACTCAGGTCATTTTTCACAGTATTTTTTAGTAAATTTCATAGAAATCTAATTATTGCATTGGTCCTCATAACCGAACATCTGAAAAATTTTGTAGAATATATATATGGTTCAAAAGTTTATATATATTACATGATATCACGCGATTTGTCACGACGATACCGTTTTCAGTCGATTACCGATCCTTTCCAAACTCAACATGCTTTATCTATTGATAAAAAGCAAGATCAAGTTCGAAGATGAGCTTAATCGGTCTAAAAGTTTAGAAATGACGGGATGTTAAAATTTTCAAAATCCTTAAAATTCATATTTTTTCACTTTCTTTCTTGAATAACTTTTGAATGCGATATCTTATCGGATTTTTGATAATTTAATCTCTTTAAATAAGCTTCAATTCCCATGTCTGAATATATATTTAAACTTAAAATTACCTCATCAGTTCATCATCATTTTATGAAATTTGCTATTGCATTACGCTATGCAAATATTGCATTCGTTTCCGAAAATATTTTCATTTTTTTAATAATTTTTTACGTTCTATAGGTCGACAATTGAATGTCGAATTCAAGTAAATTTCAAAAAATGAAACCGATCTAACAAATATTATCATAAATTCATGATTTTTTAAGTGTTTTCCTGAATAACTGCGGAACCAGTCATGATAAAAAAAAATTTTTTATTCTGAAATAAGTATGAACAGAAATTTTGAAAATTCAACTGATAAATCTACTTCCATTTCGACTGCTGAATAGTCTTTTTTAATTATTTCCTAATTAAACAATCATTAATTCATACTGATAAATAATATTTACTTGTGTATTTCATCATTTTTTAATAATTAATTATGTTATTATTCTAAACAGCTCAGAAAAGACGCAGGTTAACTTGTTTAGTGGAAAACGATTAAATATTTTTGATCCTGTAAAAGCACCAGAGGATTCTCAAAAGCTGAGCACATGGAGTTTATTAGAGAAGAAAGAAATAAAGACGATGATGATTAATCCACCTGAAAATATATTTGAAGAAATGATTCAGTGGACAGATAAAGGATTGCTCTGGCAATTTCCTATCAACAATGAATTCGGTAAATTTTATTGATAAAAAAGTGTATTTTCTATTTTTTTTTCTAATAGAATATTTAAAAAAAAATATTTATTGATACTTCAAATATTCCTTAGGCCTAGAAGAAGAGGAAAAGGTTCATTTTTCGGAACACATATTTCTTGAACGCTATTTACAAGGATGGTGTCCAAAAACAGGACCTGTCCGTCATTTCATGGATCTGGTCTGCATTGGTCTCTCTAAAAATCCGTACATGACTGTCAACGAAAAGGAAGAGCATATCATGTGGCTCAAAGAGTGGTTTGCTGATAAACAAGATTTATTGAAAGAAACTGGAGCTATTGATAAAGATATTGTACCAAATACATCTAAACAAGTTCCAGCATAAGACATTTATTAAGTATAATGTAATTAATAATTAAATAATTTTTAATAAATGTAAAAATAAAAAATTATAAATGTATCAAATTATAAGTTTTACTTTAATTTTAAAAGTATTTTTTTTGGGATACTATAAATTATATGTCATTGAAATTAAAAGACATCTGTCAATTTTTTGGATTTTTATGAGTAAATCATTATGAAAAAATTTTAATTAAAAAATTCCACATCTAGAAATTAAAAAAAATAACGTCTTAATTTTTTGAGAATATTTTTTTTTTTTTCGTAATTAATTTTCAATAAAAATCAACACAATTATCAGATTTCTGCTGAATTCAGTATAATTTATTTATTTATATCATTAGAATAATGAAAGTTTTTCAATATCTTTTTTTTTAGTTCTACTACACAGTAAAGTATAACTATTTTTAAAATTACTAAGCTATTATTTTATTCTAATAATTTTTTTATTTCAATTTAAATAAATAATTAAATTGGCATTAAGGAGATAGTTCCATTTTTAATAATAATTCAAATCGATTTGCGGTCTTAAAAACAGCGAATACGCTTGCGCTGGAACTGTTGAATGGTTTTTTGAACTTTAGGTTGAATTTTCATCCGTGACGAAAAATTTTACAAAGACCGGGATTGGTTGAAATTTGAATAAAACATATAAAACATCAGCTATGTTATCGACCGACAATTCTATGAATATTAGATTAGAACAATAAAAATACAAGCTGTGTGTAAACAATAGAGTTTTATAAACACATTAAACAATAAGTAGAATATTTTAAAGTTTTATTTATAAAATTTAAAATTTACTTCAAGATATTTAACATCATGATGTTATCAAGAGTGAGATTCGTACAAACTAAAATTTTCGTAACCTGTCAAAGAAAATTTATTATGTAAATAAGTTGTGTTATGATTAGGTACACATGTCTTGACATATTTAACAACTAAGTAAATAATATATAAACTCAAATACATAAATTATAATAAATCAGTACTTAGTCATGCATAAGTATAATTGCAAACAATAAAATAAAACTAGTTACAAGAATCATTATTTGTTGAGTTGAATTAAAATAATTTTTATTTTTATAGTGATTATTTATTTATAATACTGAAAATCACTGAAGCCCAACTATGCTTATTGTATTTTTAAATAAATGTATAGATTAAAAATATTAAAGAAACAATAATTTCTTAGTAAAAATATCTACAATTATCGGATGTTTATAATTCTTAATCGAATATTAACAATTATTTTAAAATTTTTAATTAACTACAGTAGTTAGAACTTAATTAAAAAGTAATCAGAAAATTTCATTATTTTTTTACTTGTAAAGTTAAGTTTGATTAAAAAAAAAAAAAATAAAAAGTAAGGAAATTATGTATTCTATAATAACGCAGAGTAATTAAAAAAGTTTGATAATTGAAATATTCTCAGTCAAATTAATTAAAATGAAGTGATTTAATTCCTTAAATTTAAATGTTACCGGAGCAATTATTAGAATAATTATATTGACACTTAAAATTAACTTAAGTGAAAAACTTTTGACAAAAAACAGTGAGATCTTTGGATGAAATACGAAATACTGTATTTTTATAAAGTAAAACTTAGATTTTTCAAGAAGATAAACAATAAACACGAGTAAATAAATAATTAAATTGATTTAACATTGTCTTTGAGTATTGAATTGTATCTTTCTAATAAAACAAAAGCTTCTTCTTTCAAGGATTGATAATTCATTTGACTTTCACTTTCATTGATAGAACAAATAGTTTGTTCATTATCTTGGATCAATTTTTCCAATTTATCGTCCAAAGCACTTATTTGCAAATACAAATCATTTTTTTCGAGTTTACTTTTCAACTCTTCGTATTCTCTTCTTACAGCAGATAATTCTTTTTCACGTTCCGGCTGTTGAATCTTTAACTGCTGTCTTTGTGCTATCAGCTCCTCGTGTTCTGCTTCCGAACGTGCTTTTAATCCTTCCAAATCCTCTAGAACAATTAATTCGCTTTCTTTTTGTTTTATTTTTTCCGTCAATTCAATTTGTTCGGTATTTAATTTTTTTTCAAAACTCTCCATTTTAATAAACGACTGCTTTAATTTAATGTGCTCTTTACTAAGTTCCTCAAAACTTTTATTCTGCTTGTTGGCATTTTCAGACGATGGAATATTAAAAATTGCCATTTCATCATTAAGCGAAAGTTGATTAATATCATGATCTGTAGCGTAAGCTAATTTTCTCAAAGATTCAACAATTTTATCTTCTAAGCCAGATAATTTTTTCAATTCTTCTTCTTTACTTTGTTCAAAATTCGGCATAAATTGTTCTATAGCTTCTTCTCGTTTTCTCAATTCATTATATTTTATCTGTTTTTCCGACTGATTGTCTTCTAAATCTGTTTCTAACTGCTCTAACTCCTGTTCAACCTGACGAATTTTACTTTCTGTTTCAGCTATTTTCCTTTCAGCCGCCACAATATCCATATTATCCTGCTTAACGCGATTCAAAAGATGCTCGCGTTCTTCATCAGGCGACATTTTATTTTTCTGTTCATCCAACAATTTAGCCCTCTTTTCTTCAGCCTCAGCTATGTTGATCCCAAGCTTGACAGCCTCTTGTTTAATCGACGACAAAGCTATTTGTTCTTCTAAATTATACTTTTCTGACATCAATAAATCCATTTCCTTTTGCAAGTTTCCTATATCACTCTGCAATTTATTTCTTTCTTCAACCAAATTATCATATGCTTCCCGTGAATTTGAATCCATAGCTTCTATCATTCTGTCAGCTTTTTTTTCTTCAATCTCTATTCTTTCTTCCATGTCACGGAGTTTTTGCTCCTTAAATCTTCGCTGTTCAAACAAGCTTTCTATTTCCAAGGCTAGTCGTTCATTTGAAGCTTTTATTTCTCTAACATCTTCCTCCATATCTTCTTTATTGACATTCGACGCAACTTTGTCCATAACAATATTGTAATCCGCTAATTGTCCCTGTAATTCAGTTAATTCAGCCGCAAGTTCTTTAGCTCGATTATCATAATGCCCAAAAGTAACACGTTCTTTCTTCTGAGCTTCTATTTCACTATAAATAACTCCTATTTCTTGATTAAGCTCTCGAAGTTTCAATTGTATCAGTCCTTCAAAGTATCTTTTATCTTGAATTTGCCTAAAAATTCAAAAATTTAATTAATAAATTAATAAAAGTTAAGTTTAAACTAAATAAATAATAATTTATTTGCCTATTACCTTGTCATAGGCAGCCCTCTAGTAGTAGCCGGACGCATTCCAGCAATTCCATGCTGAGTTATCGGCCTGTCAAAGACTCCAGAACTCATTTGAGATGTCGGTGGAAGTCCAGTGTTCAGTCTACTCATTCCCATAGCAGAAGTTAAATTATTAACCCGAGAATTGGCCGTTGAACCACGATTTGAATAAGCCGATGCTGAAGGAGGTCTCGCAGAAGTTCCACTTCTTGCTGGAGTTACCGCTCTGAATGCGCTTCCATTACGTGTAGACTGATTTTGTGTACCTCTGCGAGATATCGGTCTCTCATGTCTAGTCTGAGGACGACTTACGCTTGTTTTAGGTCTGTCTAAATTATTATCGTTTTTTACGTCTACGTCTCTTTGCCACTGGGTTGCGGATTTCTCTGCTACCATTTGCCCACCTGTCACCGGGCGAATACTTTCCATTTCTTATTTTTATTTTTTCTTACACTCAAGTTTACTTAATTACGCGCTGGTAAAATTTCACTGTTGTGCTTGTAAATTGTCATGGAAACATTGGAAATAAAAATATATTGACAATAAAGGTGAGGTGGAAAAATTTAGCCTTTTATATTTATACAGAAATTATTGACATTCAACTAATTATTGTATTGTGACTATGACTGTTACATATATTTTATAGGTGCGCATGAAGAGGGCTGAAGCAAACAATCCTGTTACTAGGTTACCAAACATACAACAAAGACATGATAAAAAAACAAACATTGGATAAATTTACGATCAATTATATAAAGTTATTAATTTTTATAAATTAATAAATTTATTTTTTATCAATTATTTATGTAATACTGTGTGTTGTTCTTTTGTTAATAAAAAAAATTTTTTAATTAAAAAATATTGATAATTATTTAACAAAAATGAGTACCCAAGTATTGGTAGATGATGATATTTATGGAGGATATGATGATTATTCTTTGATGTTCAGTGGAACTAACCAAAATTTAGCATTTCAAGATGCTCTGGAAATGAACAATGTCAGAAGAAATATTGTGAGTATTTTTAACTATATGACTATCATAAAATTACAATTTAATTTAAATATTTAATAAAAATTATTTTTTCAGACAACTCCGAGGCTGCCTCCAGGAACTGCGATGCGTTTGGGAACGTCAACGGGGGTAAATAAAATTTTTAAAAGAACTTAAAAGCTATTATTAATTGATTCATCAAATTGAATTTTTGAACTCCAGTTTCATCGTACGGGAGCTGGGATCACGGGGCGACCAGGTACAGGACTTAGGCCGATGACAGCTGTACGTGGTGCTGGGTATACCAGTAGCCGCCAGGCGACATTTGATCCTCTCAATATGGGAAGTAATTCTCGTGGCCCTGCTCCACCTTTGGATTCTGGGAAAGAAGACACCCCAGAGGGAAAAATAAAAAATGGAGAGCGAAAAATAATGGAACTGATTGAAAGTTCTGCTCAAGCTGCTAGTGAAGGTAACATGCGGGTTGCCCTAGAGAGGGCTAGAGAAGCTTCTTCGAGAGAAAAAGTTTTAATTCGTTTGCAAGAACAAGCTGGATTGAGTGATAGTCATAATCTAGATTTAACTTTTGCTGTGAGTAGTTTTTTATAACTATTAATTTATGAAAAATATAAATTTTTTTTATTTTAAATTTAAGAGTAATTTGTTTACAGGTTTTAGTTAATTTAGCATCTCAGTATACTAATAATGAAATGTATACGGAAGCAATAGCAACTTATCAAGCAATAACGCGAAATAGAATGTTTAATAATAGTGCAAGGCTAAAAGTTAATATGGGAAATATTTATGTTAAAATAGGCCAACTTTCACAAGCTATTAAAATGTATCGAATGGCTTTGGATCAAGCACCAGGAGCTCATAAAGATCTAAGGTAATAAAAATAACGATTTATTATTATATATTTTTAAAGAAACATGTAAGTACTGATGATTTCTCAATTGCTCATAAACTTACATTGTTTATTCTAGGATTAAAATAATGCATAATATAGGTATGTTGTTTGTCCAAATGGGTCGCTTAGAGGAAGCAGCGAACAGTTTCGAATGGGTGATGCGAGAAAGAAGTGAATTTAAAGCTGGGTTGCATGCTATTTTATGTCACTTTGCACTATGTCATCGAGATAAAATGAAACGAGGATTTTTAGAACTACTTGAAGTTCAGCTTAATACTGATCAAGAAGAAAAATATTCAATTAATACTGTAATCTTCGAATGATATACTTTTATCTACTTAATCTTTAGTATTATAATATTTATTAAAAGATTTACATATGTGAATGTATTTTAGGATGATGCAGTAAACAATATACTTAATGAAATAATAAAAACAGATCAATTGTCATTATTAGAAAATGAAATGAAATCAGAAGCGGAAAAATCAATTTTAAGCGCTGCTAAATTAATTGCTCCAGTAATTGAAGATACTTTAACAGCAGGATTTTCTTGGTGATTATTTTTAAAAAATAAATGCAAAAAATATTAAAATTGTAGATTGATCAATATTTCTTTTTCAGGTGTGTAGATATTATAAGATCATCATCATACAGCTCTCTGGCAGCGGATTTAGAAATAAATAAAGCTATGGTTTTACTGCATAATCGAGAAACTTCTCTGGCAATTGACACACTTAAAATGTTTGAAAATCGTGACATTAAAGCAAACAGCGCAGCATCAACCATGCTATCATTCATCTACTTCCTTGTAAGTATTTTTGTTATTCTATTGTGTTTCAAAGTTTACCAGATAACAAGCCGGCAATGAGAATTTAATAAATGAGTATTATTCAGCAAGGTAATTATGAATTGGCTGAACGTTGCGGTGAAGCTGCTCGTAACGCAGATAGTTATAATGCTGCGGCTTACGTAAATCTTTCAGCATGTGCGATAAAAAAAGGCGAATTAGAAAGAGCTAGAGAATTATTGTTATGTGCACTTGACAGTGATGCTAGTCATGTACAAGCTTTATATAATTTAGGTAAATATTTTTTAGGATAAACATTATTTGTTGTTTTTTTCAATCCATTATATAATAAATAATGATTGATGATCCAGTATTTCATGTATCACTTGAAAATAACTAAATGTAAATAACATTATAAAAATTTTTTTTTTATTTGAAAATCTGTTTTTATTATTTTTACTTCTATAAACTACAAATTATAGTTTATCGAATAATTGAATTTCATTATTAATATTATAGGATTGGTCTATAAAAAACAAGAATGGTACGAAGATGCACTTGAATGTTTCTGGAAATTACGAAACATCGTGAGATATGATCCTCTGACACTATTCCAGATCAGTCATTTGTATCAGCTAACTAAAGACGTTGATCAATCTTTGGAATGGTATTTAATATTTATCATTAATTATTATAATTCACTAGGTGATGTTACTTTATAATTAAAAAAAAAAGGCCATTCGGCAGCCGAAATAGAAGTAGATTTCATGATGAATAAAAAAAATACTACTAGGGTTGCATACAAAAAATAAAATAAATTTCTGTTACATCAAACAACAATGACGTCAAAACGAATGCTAAAGTAAAATTTCATTAAATCTGTCTGAGAAAGTAGGTAATTTTTGGCCTAGACTGATAATAAGATACGCAAATTAAAGTTTACTTAATAAGCTTTCAGATGCAATTTACAGAAATTTAAGAGGATATCGCGTTCAATTATTATTGTACGGAAATACGGTAAAAGTAAAAATTTTTGCGATTTATGTAAATTTTTGAATTGCTATTATTCCTAAACTATTTAATTTGGAAAAAGAAAATAAGTATGCAAATTGAAGCTTATTAAATAAGTTTTCAGATGCAATTTACAGAAATCCGATAGGATATCGCGTTCAATTGTTAATGCACGGAAATACAATAAAAGTGAAAATTTTTTGCGATTTTTGAAAATTTTTGAATTGATTTCATTTCTAAACTAATTGACAAATTTGGCTCATCTTAGAACTTAACCTCAGAAATCATCCTAAGAATAAGTATGTTACGTTTTATTGAGATCCGTACAAAACTGAGGGAGTTAGAGAAGAGACAATGCCGATTATATCGTATAGGGTAAAAGGGTAAAAGACCCCATTAGTGGCGAGAACCCCATTACTGACACTTTCTTTGATTTTGGTACTTATTCAATTAATGAAATCATTAATTACAATAATTAATATATTATTTCTAATCTTTAAGACCTTTAGATCAAAGAAATTTTTAATTTTTATTCCAAGGAGAACATTTTTTCATTGAAAGAAAAAGTGCCACTAATAGGGGTTAAAGGTGCCACTAATGGGGTCTTTTACCTTATATATATCCTGTAAACTATAAATACATACATATATAAACTTTTGAACCATATGCATTTTCTGAATCCGCTTGACGAGCTGAGTCGAAATATAGCGAAATTTTTCAAAAGTTCCATCATGAGTACCAATGCAATAGTTAGATTTCTATGAAATCTACTAAAAAATATGTGATTTTTCAAACTAGGTATAATCAGCTGCTGGGTATTATACCATCTGATCCTGGAGTGCTACAAAAATTAGGAGAATTGTACGATAGTTTAGGAGATAAACAACAAGCATATCAATATTACAGTGACGTACGTACAATTAATTTATTTGATAACATTATTATGAAACTAATTTTTTTTTTGTCAATTATAGTCTTACAGATACTTCCCAGGTAATTTTGAAGTTATCGATTGGCTTGGGTCTTACTTTATTTCGATGCAGGTACTTGATTTAATTAATTATGTAAAAAGTAAACCAATTAATGATTGGTTAATAACAATTAAAGGTTGCCGAAAAAGCCTTACCTTACTTCAAAAGAGGAGTGGAGTTAGCTCCAGATCAACCACGTTGGCGATTGTTAGTAGCGGCTTGTTTGAGACGAACTGGCCAGTTTCACAAAGCATTGGAGGAATATCAGGACATACATGAAAAGTTTCCTGAAAATATCGAGTGTCTTAAGTTTTTGATCAGACTGTGCAGTGATTTGGGCTTGAAAGAAGCTCAACTGTACGCTTCAGAGCTGAAGAAAGTTGAAAAAGCTAAGGAACTCAAGGAACGTCAAGGTTCTGCTAGACCAGGTTTCGTTTATTATTTATAAGCAAAACAATAAATAGTACTAAGTTTTTTATTTTTAACATAAAATAATGTATTCATCAGGTTCAAAAAGAAGTAATAGTGGCAACTCTTCGCGAGGAGGCTCTGGAATTAGCATGCAATCTGATTATAAATCGAGTCCAATCGCAAGTCGTAAAGAGCCACGCTCGTCTTTTAGTAACGGAAATTCTCGTTTAAGTCGAGTTAATACTCTAGATAATTTTGATAATATTTTACCTGAGTCACCAAATGGTAAATTGCATCAATTATTTTTTATTAATTTACAAAACTTTTTTTCACATAAATTTTTATCCTTGAAACTATGTATAATATTACACCAATTCATTTTATCAGTATTGTTAGCTGTGAACTTAATAATGATCTTTATTTAAAATTTATACGGTGTGATTACTTTGATCAACATTAAAACAATGATTTATTGTTTTATAATCACAAGTTCAAGGTGTTTAGTTATATTTTTTCGCAATCATAAATAACGCTGTCAATCTATCGAGCTTATATTTATCTAATTGATTGGAAAAATTTTTTATCAATATTTTATCTTCAAATTTGACTCTTTGAATTCAATTTAAATTACAAAATAAAATAAAATAATGCTGTCGTAATAATTATTATTTAGAAATAAATTAATAATTAATTAATATTAATAAAATTAATTTCATTAAAAATAATCATCATTATGAATAAAATTGAGTTGTTTGTACTGTTGGTAGTGAAAAGCTTGTGTGTATATTAAAGTGTTTATCTTATGCGTAGTTAAAAATTAGCTGAATGAAATATAATGAGAAAGAGGATACTTGTATTGCACATAATATATTACTTTAATGGATTGAATAGATGACGGATGCGCTCAACGGATTTGCACCGTCTATTTGTAGCCTCTATACATCATTCTTTTTACAGCCTTTTATTACATACTTGCTAATAAAAGCATTATTGATAATTGCCTTTTCTTTTATTACAGACGTGATTTATTCAGATCCTGTGGGACCATTACCAACACGACCTATGACGGCCGCTGGAAAAAGAGATGAAGATTTTGGTGATGAAGAACTAGGTGACGATTTATTGCCTGTTTAATTTAAAGTAATTTCTTCTATTGAACTTAAATTATTAACGTAATGTAAGTTTATCAATTTTGTCTAATTGATAGTTCTTGTTTGTAAATAAATAACTTTATTCAATTATTAATCTAATCCAATATTTTTTCAATTATTTATTTGAGATTCATTGACACGGAAAATAGATAGCCTTATTTTTTTTAATGTCAATCATTTTTATCGTGGTAATTGTCTGCAAGATGCTTTCCCTATTTGCGAGCAATGTTCACCAAGAAAAATGAAATACTATTAACAAATAATATATTTTTTACATATCTTTTTAGGTCGATTTCAAAGTTTATCATTTGAATATGTCTAGACTTTGTATAGTGACATTTATTTTAGAAAATGTTATTTATTAAAAAAAAAGTTATGTTCAATTGATAGTTGTAAATTAAGGAGGTTCACTGCTGCATAATTAACAAAGGATAAATTTATATTCGAAGATAGAGAAAAAAGCGTCGAATTTTTTCGACTCGATATCTTTTGTCACTTTATGTGAAATGAAATCAAGCGTTTTAATTAATATTATCGAAAAGTTTATAGAATATTTCGACGGTCTAATTAGCAATTGGTCTAACTCCTTATTTTTTAGAGGGTAATTTTTTAACATTTTGATGTAGTAATAGTCCAATTATAAATTATTTGAATGATCTAAACCAAAACATTATACCTCTGTTATATATTAAATGGTTTTTTAAAGTGATAATAAATTTTGAACTAATTTTTTTTTATACAAATGGAAGATTCTTTAAAATAGAGTTAAACAATTTGCTAATTAGAACGTTGATTTGTGTTTTATTAACTAGTTTCATATAATTTATTATCCGAATCATCAACATTTATTTTTGTTGTTAATTGAAAATAAATTTTTTATATAATGTTATGACAGACTAAAAATTTTTTGCTATGAGAAAAATACATATAAAAAAAATATTTTGGGCAACTGTTGCAATAAAAAAAAATGTAATACTTATTATTTTGTTAACGTCAGTGATTATCAAATCGAACCACTACAAGAACTTACTTCCGATAAAAAAGAAATATCTATTTATAACTTTCTTTCTAATATTTCAAAGTGATTCTTGTCGACAAGCAAAAACAAAAAAATTATTGAGTAATTTTCAATTGTATAATAAATATCTAAAAAAAATGAAAATTTTTTTTTCATTAATATTGGAAAAAGTTTTCTTTTATGTATAAAAATAACTACATATTAATATGTTCTCGTTATCAAAAACCATCTCAAGATAAATATTTGCTGTTTAATGTCACTTTATAATGGTTAAAAAAAAAAAAAAGCCCTGAACAAAAATCTATTTACATTCTCCTCGAAACAGAAAATTCTTGTTCTCATTTAAAATATGGTAAAATTTTTTTAAATCTCTTTCATCTTGAACGAATATATAATTACCTAAACATGTTTTAATCAATTATGAATGTTCATAAATAAATTTTTAATGAGATAATTTTTTTTGATGGGGAAATTTTACAATTTAGTGATAAATATTTGTGCGATGAACTCATCATCCAAAAAACTTTGGACTGCGAAATAAACTATAAAAATTTAGAAATAATTATCACGACCGAAAAATAAAAAAAAAGTCAATACATAAAACTTGATTATCGTGCTACAATAAAATTGATATATAGTATTACGATACTCAAAATAAAAATAATTATAATATCTTTGAAGAAATTACATATAATAAAACTTTAAAAAATAAGCATTTACAAATTTAGAAAAATTCATTACGAAAATAGTGAAAAAATTGTTTTTAACGTTATTTAAAATAAAAACTAATCATCAGATGTCTGATATTTTCAGTGTCACGTAGTATCAGTGAATTAATACAACTACACTTACGCCTGAAATCTAATCTGTCCAAAACTTAATTTTTTTCTTAATATCACGAAATATGTGTATATTATAATTTTATCTACTTTTTTTAAACTCAACGTATTACTTAACTTGAATAATAAAAATAAACATTTAAAAAAATTAACAATTAATAGAAATTTAAATTATAAAAGATATAGCTGTCCTTATTATTATTAAATAATATAATTAATCTCAATATATATTTTACATGTAATGTAAGCAAGTTTAACGTCATGTCAAGATTTAAATTGGTGTTTGATGGTGAATGAACTAATACACAGCATCGTGTAAATGTCACATAACGTAATCAAAATTGTAAGAGTGTATGTAAATAATCTCCATACATTTATACGTTACAGGCGTAAGCTACGTTAACTTTTAGTTTGTAGTTAATATATTGGAGTTGCTGTAATATAACATAAAATATAGTGTTATGTAGTGGGGAAATATGTGGAGGCTCGACCGCTTTTGGAGGCTCGGAGTTAATGCAGTACTCTGTCGGCGCCGTTCCATTCAGTTTTAGTCACATTCCGTGATTTTATTCTCCTCTGGATGACATACACACAAGGATATTCAAGTAATTTATTACTATACTTAAGACTTTATTTTAACTCTTTCATCCATGTACTAATTTATTGATTTATTTTTTTCATTTTCGGTTAAATCATCAAGATTATAAGAAGAACATATTTTTTTAATCCAAGCTCCCAAACGACTTGGAACGTGTAGTTCAGTGTCTTTTGGATACTGAACCAACTGTCAGTGAGGCTAAATCCTTAAAGTAAGTCCTTTTCTTATTTTATTATCAATAATTATAAAAATTACATATCTTTAATACAAAAAAAAAAAAATTATTTTTTAAGAATTTTCTGTAAGAAGTAAACGCAACAGGTGGGCATATACTTCACTGATAAATCTGTCTGTAAAGATAATTTTAATTTTATAAAAAATTACATTTTAAAGTTAGTTTTTTTTTTCGTTAAAATACAATACTTATGTTTAATAATGAATTAAAAAATGCCACTGATTTAAATATTAATTTTGTGCTTTTTTTTATAGAATATATTATTTGAATTAGTAATTTATCCCAATGTACTATCGTTTACGTAATTTGGAATAAAAAGTATACCGTAGTTACGTTTTTACTTTTATCAGATAGCAGAGGTTTGGAAGTTTATGATAATTTGCAATTACTGATAATATTCAAATTTATTTTCTCTTCTGATTTATTATTTTAAATGTTAATTATTTTAAACTAGCGTATTAATCAATCAGTAATCTTGTAATTTATCATTTATTTTTCTTTTTTAAACATGCGGATGCATACGTCACGTAACCGTATTATTATATTCATAATACTATATTTTTATGTACTTACGAAAGTATTACGCTCATACTTAATTGATACTATTTTTCTGCTGACAAGATCACTTTTAAAATTTTTGTCAAAGTTAAACATAAAAAACAGAAATGAAAACAAATTTCTTTATTTTTTCTTTTTCAAGTACCATATTAAATTGTTAAATGACAGTTACTAAGTTAGCACGATGTATATATAGCCGAAATTAGAATATAGCGTGGTCAGGTCAACTGGTTAAATTATTGTAACTGACGTTTACACCTTTCAATTGATTTTAATCAAGGTTTATTTGCTCTTATAGTTACTATAAAAAAAAAAAAAAAAAAAAAAGTAATATAATGTCTCTTGTACTTTTTTATCATGTCCGTTGATTACACTTTTAATTATTCATAATTTAGTTTAATGGAAATCAAAGTTATTAAGCTATTTAACATATTTACTAATACACTGTCACAATTATTGAAGCAAATGATATTCGTAAAGTCTGATTATTTTTAGAATCAGGTTTAAAAATATATCTTCATTTGAATGATAAATCTGACTGTAAATAGCTATATGCAAAGTATTTATACACAAAAGTTAATAAAAATTATTCATATAATATGATAAGTATTATTATTACATTATAAATAAAGAATTTTTAATTCTGTACATGAAACACTTTAACCATGAAGTATAAAGTGTATCTCTGTGCATTTGTAGGAAATTAATATTTTTGGAAGCTTAAATTTTTATCGGTATGATTTATTTATACTTCAACTGATCTCGTTTAATGTAAATTTATTCAATTATTAAATTCAATATAAATTACCACTTCTTTAAAATATTAAGTTGAAAAATACTAAAATTTTTTTTTACTTGAAAATTTAAACATCAATGCATATGTTAAACAAACGTCTAAAAAATGCAGTCATTCGCTTGCAATAATTCAAGCCCAGCAAACAGATCAGTTTAATTAAATAATTTAAATTGGCTAGTATCCGAGAAGTTAGTAGTAATTACACTAGTAGAAAGAATGATTGTTTATTAAATAGAACATAGCTATTAAGAAAATTCTCAAGATTCCAATTTAATATGTCCTTTACGAACCGTTTGTTTTATTTTCAGTCAACAATCATTTTTTAAAACTTTAAAACTTTTACTGTTGTGTTTACCGTGAAAATTTACGAATTTTTAAAGCAAAAGTTATTAATTTAATAGAATTTTTTATTATTTTCTGCAAATATTAACATGTTATCATTTTTAATCATAATTTGTGATTGTTTAGTAATATCACGACTAGACTACTAAGACTACGAAAAGATTAAATCAAATAAAAATAATGTGACGCAATATATCGTAAACTTTTATCCACGTGTGTAATGAATCAGTGAATCAGGTGGTACATGAACTAACTTAAAATAAGATATAACTTGAGACTACAGAAAATTACTGTGAAATTTCTAAAATTTCTATTTCATCTCAACCATATAAATATTATCAAGACGTTAAAAGTGAATAGTAAGTTTATCAATAAAATTTAGTTTCTTTCATTTAACAAACGTTAAATGTATAGAAAAAAAATGTACTTTTTACAATCAAAAATAACATTTTACAAAATGAAAAAAAGTAATGATTACTTTTATGTTCCAATTGTTTTATTTTTTTTCGTAACAATTGTCTTTAAAATTTTATTTTCTATTACTAAAATTAATCGTTTTTTATTGTTTTTTATCACTGTTCAGTTTATTTTTAGAATAGATGATGAAATATATTTCTGCGGGATATTAATTTCATGTTTTTTTTTTATTTTTATTTTTTTTATTGTAAGTGAAATACAACCACTTGAAATATCAAGTAGTTCTGATTTAATGCTCGTGTATGATCATGTTATAGCATATAGCATAGGATCGATAACAAGTGAGAAAGTAATCTGCGGGCTCGATTAAGTATCTGTGATGATTTTAAATTGCCTGTGGGTACCCGTCTGATCATTGGTAGCATTGATAAATAATAGTTCCGAAATTTTATTTTGTCAAGGATGAGATAAAACTTAATATTTGATACTTTTTTCGATAATAAAACATCATACGTTTTAGCAACTTATCTCTGTCAAGATATACTATATGATATTTATTAAAAAGTTTTTATTATTATTTATGTTTTTTATTATTTTAGGGTTCATTAGCAGAAAATATTGAAAGAAAATGATGGTACCCTCCGAAAGAGCTCTCCATGAAGCTATCCAGGTTAGCCCTTTGGATCTTCCGGACGATGTCAAGAGACAAAAGGTATATAACAATGATAATTAATAATATTCAGCTTATTATATTTATCAAGTGCTGGAAATATTATTTTTTTTAAACTATAAAAAATTGATAAGTTTTTACAAAATAATTTTCTTGATTGTTCATTTTTATTTTTATGGAAAAAAATACCAAAACTCTGTAAAAGCATACTACTACGAAGAAATAATTATTTATCATTTATTAATAAGCTAGAGCTTGAAAAAAAAAAATGATCATATTAATGTTTTAGATATTTTCATTTTTAGGTTTATTAATGAATCAAATAACATAAGTTATTTTATTGATAATTGTTTTCAAGCCTTACAGTTTTTATCTTAGATAAAAATAAATTAAGTGATAACTTTGTCAAAAATTTTATGGCATACGTCAATGATTAGAGAAACCAATCAATCAATTAGAAAAGTAAAAAAATTAAAATAATAATACAAATTAAATGCCCTCGCGATTTTTGAAATACCGTAAATTTTCGGTATTAATGCGTTTACCATAAATTTACCGTTATAACTCTAAAATAATACGGTATTTCTGTCGTTATTTTGGCCAGTTTATTTACTATAGTTATACAGCACTTCTACCGTACTTTTGCTGCAAAGTTCAAAAATAATACGATAAAATTACCGTAAAACTCTAGAACTTTTACCGTAAAAAATCTATGTGTCAACTATAATATTACTATAATTTTACAATAATAAAATGGTATTTCTACGGTAAAAATACCAAAGATATACTGCAATTTTGCCGCGTTTATACTGATATAATTAAAGATATAATGCTTTCTACCGTAAGATCGACGGTTGTGTTTATTACTCGGTGAGTCTTATTAGGTGACTGAGTAAATAGTTACGGATAGTGTCTCTGATAGCTCAACTGGTCGAGCCTTCGGCGCGTAATTAAGTGATCCGGATTCGAATCCCGGTCTAGACTAAGTCAAATGATAATAATAATAGAGAAATTAATTTATCAACCTCTTAAAAATTATTCGTGATAATTTATAATATTATAAAAAAAAAATTTAAGCTATTGAAAAATAGTAGTGAAGCAGCTTATTTTTGATATTTTGCCGGTAATAGAAAGTAGGGATCTTCTTTTCCGGTTTTTTACTGCAATAGTGCCGCAGATATTACAGTAAATATGCGGTACATTTACGGTTTAAATGCTAATATACTGTAATTTTTCTATTGTATTGCCGTAAATATTCTGAATATTTTTCGTAACTTTTTCGTAATAATTCGACAAAAAAACTGGCTAAAATAACTGAAATATTACGGTAAAAATACAGCATTCATATCGTATAAATACCGAATCTTTACGGCATTTCCAAAACCGTGAGGGTGTCGTTTAGAAATTAATGATTCGATAGAATTATATGGAGAATATCAAGATCATGAAAGAAAAAACAAATTTTTTATGGTTTCTTATAATTTAAAAATTTTTCATTCAATGTTAGTTGTATATTAATATTGTCTTATAGATTTTATAACACACAATTTATTATTGTGGACCCTACTCTATATTGAAGAACTAATAATAGCTCAGTTGGGCGCCCCGTAAATTAAGACTAAGTATCTGAAATGATACAGACGAGGGCATTTGCGAACATATATTAAATACTAAATAAAAAAAAAAAAAAAAAAAAAAAAATACTGAATTATTAAAATTAAAGAAACAAATCGTTTGTATCTTTTATTTCAAATTGTTCAATACAGAGAAAAATTACATATAATCTAACCCATTTTTAATAAACTGGAGGTTATCAATTTATCATTAATACCATTTTTAAGGGTTATCATTCGGTACATATAAAGTTCATTGGACCTCCAAAGAGATTATTTAATCAATTATGTATTTTATGTTTCATAAACAAGTTGGATTAAAAATCCTTAACGTCAGATTATTATTCACGAGATAATCAATCATTATATATTGCTTAAGAAAATAGATTATTCATTTGAGTATCTTGACTATTTAAATATTTGTACATATCTTGAATTGATTAAATTATTGACCAATAAGAAAATCCGTGCAGGGCGAGCCTCTCTGTATTTGAAGATTCTTTTCTATATATTTCTATATATCAGACATATGTCTGATTACATTCTTACTTAAATTTTTTTTTTTTTTTTATGAACTGCTCATTTTTATTTTTACCCTGATAAAAAAAAGTATTGAAAAGTATTGGTTTTCAAGTCAATCCAATACTTTTCAATACTTTTTTCTTTGTCTCAATACTTTTTTTCATTCAGGGTAAAGATGACTAAAATTATTAATGTTTTTTCGTAATTTACAACTTTTTCTCACTAATGAAGCAAACATCTTAAAATTTATCAATGCGACGCAATTACATGATTTTTATCGTTTTAGAGTGCGGAGGAATTGCTTGAGTAGTTTTTTTTTTCTGATTTAATGCGGTTTAAACCCAGAAACGTTACAAAAATTAAATAATACTAACAGTATAAACGTACATCTAATTGCTTTGAATTGTAAGACGTAATTTCACCAATAAATCACATTATAAGAATTCCGTGTAGTGTTTATGTTGTTTTACACATTTATTATACATTATAAAGATATAGATAGATATAAATGTAAATATGTACTCATTTAGACGGCTTAATTAAGGATTTTCTCGATCTGAAGATCGCTTAATATTTTCAATTTAATATCTTTATTGACATTGACGTATATTGTTCAATTACAGTCTCGTTATAGTAAAATTGACTTATGAGTGTCTATTTATGATTTTAAAAAATATTTTTCGAGTATTTCAAGCATATTCTTAGTAAGCATTACCCGAAGTTTATTGAAAAATGACAAGATTAAAAATCAGTTTTATCAAAAAATTTGAAAATTATTTATATAAAAAATCATTAGATTAAATTATAAAAAAAGTCAAATGAAACATTTGTTCACACAATCAATCATAAAATTCAAATAACACATTGATTTCACAATAATTGTAATAGGATAAAAATATTAACGTGATAATAAATAATTAAAATATAGATTTTAAGAACTTGAGATATATTTTCCTATTCTCATTTAAAGAATAACGAGTTTTTAATGAATAATTATATCGTGTGATAATAAATCAAGAGAAAAAATTATAAGTACTTTTACATGTATAATTTTACTGATAATATGCCATAAGAATGTAATTAATAATTATTTATAGTAGACAGCATGATTAAAAAAATATGAATAATTTATGTGTAATTTTTCAATATATTATTTATAAAGTAAATAAAATAATTAAATTAATTATTCTTGGAATTTCTGTAAGTTGAAAACATACATGAGTATTAAAATCCAATTAAATGACCGTGGCAATGTAAATAGAAAAGAACGCAGTCGTATTTCCAGTAGTGTACATATTACCGTTTTGTAATACTTGTTTTTGTCGCTTATTATATCAGATCACTCAATACACTATGTGAGTTTCCGGGAAATTAATTATTATGTTTTATAATTATTATTTACGTAAAAAATAAAATATACATTTTTTTTAATTCAATTATTTATTTTTTTTTTAGATTGAAAATTTATTGGCGCAGATGCGACTTTCTGCGGCGACAGCCAGAAAAATCCAAGATGTTTTCCGGTCCGAAATGAATAAAGGGATCCACCAACAACCCTCTTCTCTGCAAATGGAAAATACTTATATACCTGAATTGCCTGATGGAACAGGTATGCTTTTAAAAATTACCAAGTAAATATTGTTCATTTATTTATTAAATTATTTCGCTGGGTGTCATTGATCTGCAAGTAATTGATTAATCTTTACAGAGGAAGGATTATTCTTGGCTCTCGATTTGGGAGGAACAAATTTTCGCGTTCTCCTGCTGGAGTTGGTGAATGGTGTGGTTGTAAGGGAAGACGTAAAAAAATATCACATTGATGCCCATCTTAGAACCGGCTCGGGTATGCCATTATTTGAATATCTTGCTGAATGTGTCAGCAATTTTGTTATCAGCGAGGGTCTTCAAGATGTAGAGCTTCCTTTAGGTAATTAGATCTATAAATACTTTTACATTTAAAAATCAGCATATTTTAAAAGTTTAATTTTTTATTTTTTTTTAATCTTATCTAATCAATAAACTATAATTTAATATAATCCAAGAGAAAATTTCAAGATATTGATTTATTGTAAGATTAAACAAATCTTAACATTTTTAAAAATTAAATTCTTAAAAAACTATCGTTTTAAGTTAATGAAAATTTTTTAATATTTTACATTAAAGCTTTATCAATTGTGAAAAAATTAATGTTGGTTATTATTTAAATTCGTAATTTTTGTCTCATTTTCTGATATTAAGCTCTTCTTATCTCGATATATATGAATTTATTTATAAATCTATAAGATTAATATTTAAAATGTATAACTTATTCAGTCATAGGGCAGTGTTTTTTTCTACCGACATCTGAATGTATTTTTGTAAAAATTTATTCACCAATCTTATCAGATCTTTGAACAGAACTTTACAGCCTATAAAAACTCTAATATTAAAAATTGAATATTTGTATAGTTGTTGTTTATGTCATAATTGTTGATTAAAAAAAATATATATATAAAAATATTTTCTCTTATACTTCAGGATTTACTTTTTCATTTCCGATGATCCAACATTCATTGGAAACCGGAATTCTAGTAACTTGGACAAAGAGTTTCAATTGTCCTGATGTTGTAAACAAAGATGCAGTACAATTATTGAAAGACGCCATAGCTCGTCGTGGTGATACAAGAGTTAAAGTACTAGCAGTGCTCAATGATACAACTGGAACGCTTCTTCAAGGAGCTACTCAAGATCCAAACACTGCTATTGGTCTTATCCTAGGTACAGGAAGTAATGCTTGTTATCTTGAACGAGCTGATAAAGTCGAACACTGGGAGCCTGAGCGACATGGCGAGCGTGAGGTTAAAAACATTTTCAAATACATTTTTTTGTTTTCTATTGAAAAAATAAATAGTTTAATTAGTAGTCGTCATATTACAGAAATTAATTGTTTGATTTTATTTCAGGTAATTATTGATATTGAGTGGGGTGCATTTGGTGACAACGGTGTTTTAGATTTCATAAAAACAGATTTTGACAGAGAAAATGACGCTAATTCTTTACTCGTTAATTCATTTACGTAAATATTTTTTTTTTTTTTAATAATTTTAACTGTTAATTTTATTCTTTTATAATGAATAATTTTTTTATTTTTGGATATATAGATTTGAAAAATATATCAGTGGTAAATACCTTGGGGAATTTGTACGTGTTATATTGGCTAAATTGTCAAAAGATGGTTTATTGTTTACGAGACAAGTTCCAGAAAGTTTACGTTTAGTTGGAAGTTTCTTAACAGATTACATATCTCTTATTGAACAGTAAGTTTAGTCATAGATAAATAAATTTTTTATTCGTAAATTGAATCTAAAATAAATCACATTTAATTTAAAATTTTATTTATACAGAGACACAGTCAATGGCAGTAGCGTTCACACGAAAGAAGTTCTTGCTAAATTTAATATAATACCTGACGAAGAAGATTTAAAAATAGTTCAATATGTTTGTGAGCTTGCGTCAAATCGCGCAGCTCTTTTAGTTTCTATATGTAAGTCCTGATATTATTATTATTTAACCAAATTTATTTTTTTATTTTTCACAATTATTAAATCATACAATCTTATTTAATTCTCAGGCGTCGCAACGCTCCTTGACCACATGGAGAGAGAAGAAGTAACAATAGCTGTTGATGGCTCTCTCTATAAACATCATCCACGATTTGAAAATTGGATGAATCAATATATAACTTTATTGACACCGGCTCGGAAGGTATATTTAATTAATTAAGTTAATCACTATAATTAGCAACATGAATGACTATGAAATTTTATTTTTTAGTTTAAGCTTATTCACGCTCAAGATGGAAGTGGAAAAGGTGCGGCAATCGTTGCAGCAATTGCATTAAGGATAAAAAAAAGATTAGAATGAAAGCTTATTTAAAGTTAATCAACCAATCGCCGGTATGTCATTTAATTTTTAATGTTGATAATTAAATTCTTTTATTTCAATGAATCTAATTACAATCATGTTTAAGTTTTTTTTAGTTTTTAGTATTTTTTTACTAAGATTTTTTTATACAATATTCAACCGATTCAATTATCTCTGATTGAAGAAATTTTCTTATTTCAATGGAATCTTTTTTATTTTATTATGTTATAGTGGAAAATAGAAATTTTTTAAATCAAAGTAGAAGCAGGAAATTTAATTGCATTCTTCATTAGTGAACATTTTACTTTCTTCTAATAAAAGTTAATCGTTGTTAAAATAAAACTTCTATTTCACTATAAGTTTTATATTACATTTAATTTTGCTTTATATTTTAGGATAATAAATTGGCCTTATTAATATATAAAATTGAAAACTTAATGTTAAATTACATAAATATATTTTATTGTACATATATTTTATATATATATATATATATATATATATATTATTTTTTATGTATTGACAAAGTTTCTACAAACGTCTTATTTTATATAAAAACATAAAAATTAATTAAAAATTATTTTTATCAATATTTAATAAAAATTTAACTTTCTTTGATTATTTTTAATATATTACTGTTATAAAAATATAAATAATTATTAAGGTTTATGCTTATAAAATAATGGCAACTAGTCACACACCATATATCAAGACAAAATGTTGTTCATTGTATGGGGTAAAGTACCCAATGGTCAGTTTGGTACCAGAATCCAATCTTTTTAATTATTTTAAACTGATTATTTATAGTTAATATAATTTTCATTTTAATGTAAAAATAAAGCGGAATTAATAATGGTATTTTTCTGCAAGTTTATTTTTTATTTTTTTTTTTTTTTTTTTCATCCATAAATATAAGAATTAAAAGATAAAGATTTAGTGTTATAACTGTAAAATGATTTGCAGAATATAAAATTTATAAAAAAGAAAAAAACTTCAAAATGGCTGGAAGCGAACTAATTTACCATAATTTCTAAAGAAACATAATTAAATCAATATCATTGATGAATATTTAGGTTAATATTGTTTGAAACCAATAAGAATCAATTATCTTCAATAAGATGTAACTTATAACACAATAAGAATTTAACATATACCTTTAACACATAATTTAAACTATGATAGTGATTATAAATAATAAAACGCTAATTGGTAGACTTATGCCTATTTAAAAAAATTTTAAATACATGTACTAGCAAATAATTTTAAAACTTGATGTTAATAAAAATCTATATGTAAAACTAGATTTGTTTTTCTTAATGTAGAATATAAGAATATCTAACCACATTTTTTTAATTAATTCATTTAAGTTATTTAAAGTGACTTTATTGAAATTATAATTTTTATTTGAAGTTAAACCTTTTTTTGTATAGATACAATTGTTAGATAGATAATATCAATGTAGTAATCTATAAGATACCAAAT
Organism: Cotesia glomerata; assembly: GCF_020080835.1. NCBI lineage: Eukaryota > Metazoa > Arthropoda > Insecta > Hymenoptera > Braconidae > Cotesia > Cotesia glomerata. The sequence continues at coordinate 25,729,622 of NC_058158.1, read as the reverse complement.
TGAAAATGATTTATGCCTTATTTGAAGTTAATTAAACTATGTAAAATTAAAGAAGAATTACTTGTTTTTTAAATTCAATCACTAGTAGCACACCTGATTATATTGATAATTGCCATTGTTAACATTTTATTTTGAAATTAGTACTTACGTCTTGCCAAACTTGTTTTTAGCTATTTACTTTTTACTGAAAAAAAATAGTAAGTTTGCAATTATTATTTTTATCACTAGCAAAATTTTAGCGCATTTTTAAAGCAAATGATAATTTATTGTAAAAATCTTTTCTAAGAATAAATTTATAGAATTTTTTTTTATGAATTTTCCATTCGATAAAAATAATCCTAATTAATTTTATGATATTTCGTACAGTAAATTTTATCAACGTTAATTGTCAACATTCAATAATTTTTAACATAAAAAATTTATTCATTAATTATTAAATATATTCAAATTGCAAAAAAAAAAAGTAAGTTAGAAGCTTTCACTATAATTGTTTAAATCACAACTCAATTAAAAAAATTGCCAAGTCATTCAAATTCGCGCGGTCTGGAAATTAGCAAATCGGTCTTACAAATTAAGCCACAAGATGGCAATAGCAGTGAGGCCGAATTGAAAATCTAACTTGACAGATTGAGAACTGTCAAAAATGTGTAATTTTGTTTTTCTGATTATAAAATATGTTATTTATTAATATTGATAGTCTAAATAAATGTCTCTTGTATAAATTTAAGTAATTAAAAAATCCAGTGACGTTGACGATTAGTAGTCAATAAAAAAGTGTATTTACGTGAGGTAAACCGAGTGTGCACGTAAAAGAGAAGAGCTCGCCGGCTCACTCAGTCTACTGGAAGATTCCATTGTGAGAGGGTTTCAAAAATTATTCCTATGTGCAAGTAGTGAATTTTATTATTTCAGGGATCGGAAACCGTCACGAAATTATATATCAAGGTATTTATACAACCAATTATTAATATACAATAATTAAAACAATACAATAATAATTATTAATACAAAAAATATACAGTCAAATTATTGATGTTTCTTTTTCTTTCTATTGGCTCAGCAGAGCTCGTCAGCTGATGAGAATTTTACTCAGTGACCGGTTTGCTAAATTTTATTAAAAATACCCTTGTATTTTTATCACGATTTTACAATATATTTAAATATCAAGAACAGTCTCTTATCGTGCTTACGGTAATTTTTTTTTCTATTTAATATCATTTTCACAGTGTGAAAAAAAGTCACTCGATGCCTTTGTTTCTCCAAAACTTTTACTGTTGCCATGCTGTTCATTGCAAGTTCGTTTATACTTAAATTTTTATTTTTTCATGTTAATTTTATTAATAACAATTACTGTTATTGCTTATATGATTATTTATTTAAATAATTTATTTTTCATGCTCAATGTCATGGTCTTGTCAATTTATACCGTTAAGTAATATTATTTGAACTAAAGTAAATTAACTTGAGTTATTTTGATCAGCAGTAGTTTATTAATTTTGTAAAAAATAACAAAAAAGTTAAAAATAAAAGTTGATAATTTTTGAACAAAGAAAAAAAAACTTAATAATTAAAAAATACCTTTAAAAATTTAGGAAATTATTTTTTTTCTCTTTAAATTTTCATTTCATTCTTCTCGAAATTTAAACTCTGAATTTGTTTATTCTGAATAAAAATTTTTTTTTCTATTCATAATACCAATTGAATTAACCATGCAAAAAATATTTTGTAAGTTTTTACAATAAAATTATTAAAATGTCGTGCACTTTAATTGCCTTTATTGCCTTGATATTATTATTATTATTATTGTCAATTACTCCAATAATCCCGGTATTATTTAAAATATTTGTGCTAAACTAATAATAATATTAATAAATTGCAGAGTTGGTCTCAATTCGGTGTATTTGATCTACAAAATGTTGATGTCAAGGATTTGTAGCAGTAAATTAGTGACAGTGGAATTAATTGGAATAATCTTCTGAAAGTAAAGCTGCTTGGTCTTCCCGAAACTGAAACTCCTATCCGAAATCCGATGGTATGCGATAGGATTTTGTTTATATGTATATTATTAGTGTGCCTCGACTTGGTTGCATTGTTTCAAGTGACTGAAGGCAAATGATCCTCGTTTCAAGTTGTTCAAGCGACAATCGTGATAGTGTAGATGTTATTGTTGAATGTTAACTCTACCCGGCAAGGAATGAAGGGAAAGAGGCGGCATTTAGTTTATGTCTCTTAGTCACATCAGCTGACTACGGAAACTTTAACATATATGTTACACAAACATACTCACACCAATCTTTTAAACTATCGTACCACTGTTTATATATCGCAAAAAAAAAATTACTACCTGCATTGATGATAATCCGAACCGTAATTATTGCAATTAACTCTATATTGCATGTCTTTGTTAATTTCTTCAAATTTTCCCGATAGTAAATTCAATTTCTCGTTTTATTACTGGCAATTAAGTAAAGTGCCTTTGTCCGATAAAATTTTTTCATTGAAAAACAATAAAATAAGTTAAAAGGAAAAAAAAAAAAAAAAGTGCCATTCGGCAGCCGAAATGGAAGTAGATTTCATTTTTTACTTATTAATTAAAATTACAATTAGATTTTAACGTACGATTTTTTTTTTGTAATCATTAGACTCAAAGTTTACACAGTTATTATATAAAATTTATTATAACTTTATTTTAGACTCAGATAGTTTTTTTCTACTATTAAATTTGCTTTCAGAACGTTTTTATCTCTCAGATTTTACTGTTAAATAAAAAAAAAAGGGAAATAATTATTGTACTTCAATACTTTTCAATCAGTTTTATATAGACAAAACGACTGCAAGAGTAAAATTTCTTAAAAATGATCATAAGATGGTTATTTTTTGTTTTAGAAAAAAATGAATGCACATAAATTGAAGCTTAATTTCTCAGCTTTCAGATGCATTTTACAGAAATCGAATATCTCGACGCATTCAAAAGTTATTTGAAGAAAAAGTAGTGAAAGTATCAAATTTTCAAAATTTCAGAATTTTGAAATGCTGTAATTTCTAAACTATTTAACCGATTAAGCTCATATTTGAACTTGACCTTCCTAATAGTCTATAGAATAAGTATGTTGAGTTTAGTTCAGATCCCTTGAGAATTCTCCACGCTATCGTCGTGACAAGCCGCGTTATATCGTATATATATATATATATATATATATATATATAGCAGTGCTAGCATATATATATATATATATATATATATAAACTACATACGTAATTGAACTACATACGATACATACATATATAAACTTTTGAACTACATGTATTTTCTGACTCAGATCATCGAGTTAGGTCGAAATATAGTAAAATTTACGGAAAATTACGTCATGAGGACAAATACAATAGTTAGATTTTTATGAAATCTACTAAAAAAAGCGAGCATTATTATAAATAGTTTCTATCGTTATCGTTATCAGTGACACACACCTTTTGTAAAATATTACTAATTTAAACAATATAACTCTTTTAAGCATCGCTGATTTCCTTGAAAATCAAAAGTTTCATTCTTTTTCAATTATATTATTTTTATTATCTCCCATTAAATTCAAATAAATAACATTTCTCGATCTGCTCAGCGCAGTCAACTGCAAAATCAGGTTCCTTGGATCCAATACAATCGATCGATAAACTACGCTAGCTCTCACGATAAACTGACATAAAGACTTGTCCGCTATATTTTATTTTTAAAAAAATTGACAGATATTTTTTTCTTCTTTAGGTATAGTCATTTTCTCTCTCTCTCTTTTTTTATTTTTTTTATTTTATTTTTTACAACTTATATTGAGATGCGCTGAAGGTATATAGTATAAAGTTTAGTAGTTCCTTTCACATGTACATCGATCTCTTCTATTCCCCCTTCCTGTTGTTACGTGGCCCTCATTTCTTTGGTACTTTCGACGCCATTTTTACTCTTTTATACATTAGCACATGGACTTATGGACCTCTATTCGTTGACTATTTTCTGCGGGAGGAGATTTTCCATTGTTCAACATCGGTAGTAGGCCACGGTAAGCGATCGCTTGGTGAGGTTAGCGAACTGACTCTAGCATTAAACCAACGGTTTCTTGTTTTCTTTTCCTATCCTTGTTTTTTTTTTCGCTTTCTTCTTCTTCGTCTTCTGTTTACTAAATTGATCACTTTACCTTTACTTATATTCAACTCTCTCAATATACTTATACATATATACATACTTATACGGTGGTATAGTTACTAGTTACATTACTATACATTACCAGAGGTCAAATTTCACATGACTGAAGCCATACCAGCCTTTCTTCAATATATCTTTTACTATATTATTAATAAAATAATATAAATGGACCATGTGCTTTATTTATCAACTTTTTGTTATCCGTTATTGAAATTTAAAAATCCCTTTACTCCGAATTCGATTTGTCCCACTTTTGTACGTCGTCATGGTTCGCTAAATAGCTTTAACGTTTTCCGCGAAAGTCACGCGTCGACGGGTGCACCGGGATACGAGGGAGTAGAAAGAATAGAGACAGGAATAAATACATTTTTTAGTTAGAATAGAGCACACCCATCAACCTCAGCGATTCAGCCTGCAAAAATAGTGACTAAACGTATAATTAATTACTAATACCATTACACTTCTTGCTATACATAATTCATTGTTCCATAAATAATCGACAATCTTCTATTTCTTTTGTTTGTATTTGATTTTATTTTTTTAAATTCATAAAATACTTACAATCATTTTAATTTTATTGGTAACAATCTAACTGTATGTATGCTTACATGCGTTGACTTCAATTTTTGTGATGAATTTGTATTACATTATTTGAATCTTTACAGACCGCATTTATCAAATTTACAATGAATGTAATATAAATAATAAAATCAGATTAACTTTTGAAACCAAATAGATATGCTTGCAGTAAAATCGGTAGAATCATAGATTTGTGCGAAGATACTAGACATTTTTTACAGTGAAGAAAAATAATTGGTAATGCAAGCATCAAATATCAAATCAAAGATGATGAATACAAAATATAATTTGACTATAGTGAAAGTAATTAAAGATTGAGTTAAGTCTTTTTTGAAATAATAATATTGTCATTTTTATTTTTAACAACGCCGGGGCTCGAACTCTGGCCTTCGCGTGAGTCCTATTTGTTTTCCGCCTATCATCAACATTATACTCTGAATCATGTACTTTCCAAACATATTATTCAATCTTGGTAAAAAACGACAAAAAATGCAATAGTATAAAAAATTAGTATTTCATAAATTGTTAACTGGAAATTTTATTTTTACATATTGATACTTTGTATAATTTTTTTATCATTATTCAATTGGTAAAGTCAGTCATTAAAAAAAAAGAAAAACATTAAAGTCATTGCTGAATGTTAATTAAAGTCTTTTTTTGTTTGAATACATCGAAGATTGAAATTTGATGTCATTTCAAGCACATTTATATGATCCATAAAATTAAATTTTAAACATCACCAAAGAAAATAATATTTTTTCGACATTAGAAAAGAGAATTAATGTTCAATTTTTTAAACATATTTTTGTCTTAAAATAAAAAATATATACATCAGATTATTTTTTTGATAATATAAATATAACGAAAAAAGTGATTGTCAGGGTGATCCACTCTTATAATTTAGATGAAAAATATGAAAATATACACAATAAGACAAACTATTCGTAACGTGATTGGTCAAATATATCATAAGTATGAAAATATAGATAACTCCATACTAAATTCACACGCGTGCTTGCGCGCGCAACGTATACTAGTTAATATAAAAACTTTAAGATCTATTTAATTAAACTTCGACGTATACATTGATATTTACATGTATGATTTATTGGTGGCTGGTACTAAAGTATCTTAAATTTTAAAAATATCCTCACGCGATCTTAACACTTTTTTTTTTTTTTCATACATACAATGTTAAAGAATTCATAAGATGCCATTTTCTTTCAGTATGTTATGATATCGCGTGAATAGTACCGATTAAAAGTTAAAAGCACGAAAGCGTGAGCAATTTTTAGATCCATTTCAATAAAAATAAACGCATGTAAAAATGAACTTGAATAACATAATGATGAAATATAATAATAAAAATTATAAATATATAATTTTTATTTTTATTATGATTATTGTAAATAAATCCATCAAAGAGAAAGAGAAGTGATGTGAAAAATATGAATTATTTATCCTGTGAAAAGCGAAATAATTTAAATAATATAATAAAAATAGATATTAATATTAATAACTATTTTAAATTTTCAATGTTTTTTTATTATGTTGGAACGTGATTATTTTACATATATGATCTGACTCTTTGTTATTTTAAAAATATGAATTATTTACCATCGAATATCAATTTAATTTCAAATTATAAATTTATTAGATTTTTTATAAAAATTTTATTTTAATTGAGATTTAGCTTTAAGGTGCAATTAATATTATTTATGCTGAGAAATATGTACATAAATGTGATTATGCAATATGTATATTGCTAACCTTGTATTACGAGAGTGTAACTGACCTCATCAAAATTTCAATGCTATCGTTTGAGTTGCATTGATGAAGTTTAAAAGGCGTTATCGTTCATCGGCATTAAAAATTTTATTCTCTAAATGCACATTCGATTTTCAATAATAATAATAACAATAATTGTAGTAATAGTAATCATAACAACAACAACCTTGATTTTTAGACAACATAAATATCATCTGTAATAAAATAAAAAAGATGTCAGTGAATTTTTTTCGATAAATCAGGTCATTGAAAAAATGTTTTTTTTTCGAAAGTTTTTTGCAATGTTTACTATAATATCGCGTAGCGTGATCAGCTCTACAAGTAAAGTCAGGTCGTTCGTTTTTGCTGTAAGCAATTGCGATGAGCTAATCTTTACTTATTGCGGTAATCTCTTTTGGCTCTACTCGTATCAGGACAGGATATTATTGAGAAAAAAGTAAATAGTGTATGATGAGAAGCGGTCTAAAGATGTCTGTGTTTGGTTGTTATGTCGCACGTGCGATCATTATAGCTTTAAACCACTAAGAATGTCGATCGTATGTTGACTATTCGTCAGTTGAATAATTCAATGCCCACGTCTAGATCGCTTATGTACACTGAATTGCGATACCGCAACTTTTATGATCATGCATAGAAAGATTGTTTGCTTTTTTGTATAAGTATGCATGCATGTGTAAAGACTCTGAATTTAATCAATAGTCTATTATCTTATGGCATGAGTAAGTACAATAAATAATGAATTTTTAATTATTCCTTTCTATTTAAATATACTTTAGATTTAGTATTATTGACAATGTTCATTTCTGCCGAACGTCGAACGTCGACTTTTTAAATGTACCTTCAATCACTATTTACTCGCTAATATCTGTTATTGATTTCGAATAATTAATTGCGATAAACATGACAATCGATTCACCTGTAGTCCAAAAACTTTCCACTCTACAAGCTTGTAGACATTAATGGACGTTTGTTTGTCAGTTCAGTTAAGTCAAGAATATCTTCGTTGTATTTATCATTAAAATTATACAACGGTGACATGAATTATCATCGGTTTTAGATTGAAAAATAATTTGCTAAACGACTCTTCATTTTCATTATATCTATACTAATGCAACAGTTTGTCTTATGAATTATCGGCTGCTAATACTTTTGCGCTACTATATTCTGTCCCCTTTTTGATGTTTGCTATTTCATTAACATTCTACTATGTTTAATGTACTCGAAATTTTTTAGCTTTCTAAATTTAAAACTGCAAACAATCTGACTACAAAAACATAAACCATTGATTAATGTTGTTTTATGTATTACTTTGATTGCTTAGTTTTGCGTTTTTTCATAATAAACATTCCTCAAATTTAGTAAACAATCGATAAAATAAGTCGCAGTTAGATCACAGTTAGATAAAAAGATAGAATTAAATGTTATATAAATTTTTTTGATTATTCTCAAGTATATATATATATATATTCATAAGATATAATTATGAAATTCAAGACGATGATATCTATTTCATATTTCAAGGACAAAAACAGCCGTGCCAGGTAAAGAGTAGAAGCAAAATAAAACATTATTAAATTATCATGCTTAAGTCAAATTTTTTTTACATAAATTACGTTGATAATTTTGTTGAATTTTTTTTTAAAAGTTTGCAATTTTTTGCAAAATATTATAAAATTGACCTGTTTAACTTTTTTATGACGTATTATATAGGAGTGATAAATTTTCAATTTCTTGTTATGAATAAATATTTTTTCAAATGAAAATTCTTTCCTATTGCATTTTCAAAAATGATTAATTCCCTATATATAAAATAAGGTTTGCGTGTTGAAATGAAATGTTTTACTTGTTTTTAATAAATTTAGTCGTTTTAGATGATATCTATAACCTCAGGATAAATCTAAGTTGACGTTTAATTCAGAATAAACTAGCTTACTTTAAAACTCAATCATTTTTCGTGATTTCCGGAAATAAAATTTTAATTGACTAATTTATTCTAGGTTTTTCGAGAGTTAAAAGCTGTATTCTTCTATTTGTGACTAACACGTGTTTTTTCGCTTTGTGTCAAGTCGATTTATGTATGGGACATTCCCCATAATAATTTTTATTTTAGTATATCATCACCTCACACTTAACTTACTTGATAGGAGACAGTTAAGCGACCACGCGCTCTTTGTCGGAGGTTTTCAACACTGAATTTGATAGAAAAATTATATTTATCCTGATATGGCCAATTTTTATATTAGGCCATGTACGAGCATATCAGGATTTACGAAAAATTATTTATGAACATATCAGGCCATATCAGAAAATTTTTTCACGAAGAGAATCCCTTCCGTTTGTACACATGAAGCCAAAGTATCAATTATATTTTTAAGTTTATGTACATAGAAATTACCAATTTGAATCGCATGAATTTTTCAAGTTATAGTGTGCTTTTAACTTAATAAAGCATTTTTTGTTTCTTCGTTTGTTGTTTTGCCCTCTATTAAATGAAAAAAATAAGTTAGTAAATATATATGAACTTTGTTGTTTCATTTACAGAAAAATAGAATTTGAATTGAACCAAAAAAATTTTGAAGAAGATCAAAGTTATTTTGGAGCAAGAACAAATTTTCTTGAGCCAAGAAAATTTACTCTCGAGTCAAGTATTTTTTCTTTGTGTATATAATTTATGACATAGTGATGGTTTTTTTGACAAAAAAAAAGTACAGAGTTTATTTATCAGATTGAAGTAACATTCGCTATAAGAAAGTGGTAAAAGACAAGCTGTTGGAAAATGGGAAAAAGTATATATACTATATACCATATATACTAACATTTTAGAGTAATAGCCGTTATAGCAGTAATAAAAGTAAGGTTAGGAATATGAGCATGCATACAAATGTATGGCAGAAGTATGAGTCCACAGATGTGGGGATAAAATCGGTAAGGTTGTAGATGATTGCGAGTTTAGTCTACTAGTTTGGACCCAGAGAATCACTGAGAAAATAAATAAGAGAAAGTGAGATAGATAGTTTGAGATCTAATATAAGAGAAGGCGAGTCCTTTAGCGAGCATCGTGTACGCCATTTCCCTCGGGCTACTAACTTTCGTAATAGCATTCCGTTTATATTTTCACGTCGAACTTCGGCTGTCTTCCATGAAAAACTTTCTAATAATTTAAGACAAGTCCTTGTGGTCGAAGATTTATATACGGGTAAATCATCGCAATTTTTTTTTGTTCCATTATTATGACGATGTTTAAACAAACATTACACTGAAAATGCATCATTATCTTTTGTATCTAGCTATCTTTTGCACGGCATCTAAACGGTAACGAGTAATTTTATTGTTAGCTCTGAAGAATAAGTTAACAAAGAGCTCGATTTTACGTTTAGACCTTTTATGACTGGTTTTTATTCTGAAAAAACTCTTATTTTACCCACGTAAAAGTGCTAAACAAAGAAGCATTAACTGAATTATTATAATGTTAGTACCCATCATAAGTTAATTAATAAAACATAAATTAATTATCAACATTACTAGTTACAGTATATTATTGATTTATCTTGCTGTTCAACAAGCTTGACCGTTTCTGTCCGTTATTTGATTTTCGGTAGCAAGTTGGAGCTTGATCACGAAGTGGGTCATCTGTAACTAGTTAGATAATTTGTTTGATTAATTACTACCTTGAGCTTGAAGCTTTTTTCTCTATCGAATATATCTAACACAAAAAAGAAATGAAAAATTATACACTCCCTCAAACAGTTTTGCGTTATAAGATGTGCAAAGAAAAAGTAATCGTCACGTTAGTAGATTAAAGCTGATTACTTTTATTTTAATTTTCACTTTAAATGAAAACTACATTCAATGAAAAATATTTTATTTTTTAAGCAATTAATTCGTAAAAAGAAACTTATCGTAATACAAAATCATTTTGTCGAAAAGTAATATTTATAATTAAAGTTACTCTTTTGCGAAAATGAAGTAGGTAGCTGGTTAGCAGTAGTCAGTTTATACAAGGTGGGATCTTGACTAAGAAAGTAAAAAAGAGTGGGAAGAGAATTGAAGTTATGTTTTGTCTCAAAAAGGATCATAACGGTATAAAATGTGGAAAAAAAGTAAATCAGAAACGAGAAGAAGTTACAAGTACAAAGTAGAAAGAAAATTGTTATTTTAGAAAGAATTAGTCTAATTTTTCAAATGAAAATAAATTTTTGTAAATTATAATAGTTAATGTATTATTACTTGATGATTAAAAAATTAAAATTTATATATACGCATCATGAACCGCTGTAATTTTCGTTAGGTATTGTTTGCAGGAGAATGAATATTGATTCAAGTTAAAGATACGGCTTGGTAGTAATAGTACTTAATTATTGTGAACTAATCATAATAGTAATTATTTCAAGTAAAAAATTATAACCTTGATGGTTTACAAATACAACGTATGAAAATAGATTTAGTAAAATGATATATTATCTTTTTTAATGTTAATTATTAAAGTTTAAACTAATCAAATTACTTTTCTTATGTATGGAGATTGAAATTCACTTTAGCAAGAATAAGCGCTGATGTTCTGTAGCGATCACGCGACTGTTAAAAATATTTCGTGCTAGGGTTTCGTCACGTAACCAAAGAAGTGTATATAACTTGACAATAATTTCTAAAAGCAACGATGGCTTTTCAAAACAAGTTAGACGTGTAATCAAATAATTTATGTCTTAAGTAATATCTCAAACTTGCCTGAATTTATTCCAAGTTTATTTTTATATGAATTATCGTAATAAATACTGATAGCAAGTAAAGAGTGAATCATCATGCGAATTCATTATATTACTGATATCTGCATTTGTGTGATGCGCTGAACAGATAAAAAATATTTAACTGCAACAATACAAAGAATGGACGATAAGTTTAATAAGTAAACAAGTTCTAGTTCTATTGTTACTTTATAAAAATAAATTACCGATAATAAATGATCAAAATAATGAATAATGAATTAGTATTGAAAGTTATCGAGTTTTTTATCATTTGTGCTATTGATTTACTACTGATTGCTCGACATTTTCTGATATCAATCAAAATAACAGAATAGAATATGTGAGTAAAATATATAGTTACATGTTTACGCGCAGCGGATCAGCGATTACCGTTCCGGTTTAGTAAACGAAAAGGTGATTTTAGTTTGCTTTACGTCAATGTCATGATTGTGCTAAAATACCTAACACGACCATAAATAATTTACAAACTTTTGTACTTTTGCTAAGCATTAATATAAATCTCCAAAACTAATAAATTGACATAACGGGTTCATAATCATAGAAAACTACGTTTTAAGTAGATTATTTAAGTATTATGTAGAGCGAATGTGTTATTCAAATTGTCCAAATCAAGTAATTTATGGTATTAATAAAATAGTTTTATACGTGAGAAAGATTATCGATCAGTTCCAGTGTTTTTTAACTTTATTCTTAAATTTAAAAAAATAGGACTATAATAAAAAAAAAATTAGGAAAGCGGTTGACCCTGAAGGCCATCCCTGCAACTTCCCGCCAACTTCATACCTAAACGCTTGAAATTGCACTTATGCCGTTTTTTAGCTCTTCGAGCTCATAAATACAATTTTTGTGTTGTTTTGAGCTCTCCGAGCTCAAAGAGACAGCTTTTGTATGCTTTTGAGCTCTTCGAGCTCAAAAGTCTGATAGACGTTTGATACAACACTATTTTTTGAATTTTCAAACCGCAATAACTTTTGAATTAATGAACCGATTTTCACGCGGTTGGTGGCATTCGACGCAGTTCTTTAAGCTTCATGAAGAATCTTCAAGTTCAAATCGATGGAACAAGAAATTTCAGAGTAATTCCGAAAAATACACTTTTTTCGGTTTTCTTTCGTCAACGATAACTCACAAACGAATCAACCAATTTTGCCCGGATTAGCGGCTATCGATGTGGTTTTTCAAGGTTGAGAGCTGATTAGTTTTTAGAGTTGATCGATAGAGCCGTTTAAAAGTTATTCAAAAAAAAACCACGTCCAAAAAAAAACGTCAAGATCCGATGAAAACTCGATTTGCGAAAAACGGGGTGAAAACAGTAACTTCCCGATTTTTGAAAATCTTCGATTTTCTTAGCGGGAAGTTAAAAAAGTGTCGTAATACGTTCACTTTTTTAAAAATTTTTAAAGAAAATCCAATAAACTAATAAACTTTTAGTGGAAAGTTTTAATAATCAGTTTGTAAGCAAAATAATAAATTGTCAATTAAAATTTTTGAGTGACTACTTATTAAAACAAATATTACCAAGCATTTAATAATTCAATTAGAGCAACACATTTAATTGTGAATAATATTTATGCAATTGATTAATATTTGAGTTATAATTTAAAGGTAATGAGAAATTTTATTTAAAGAAAGTATAAGGTAAAAGCCCCAATAGATGATCACGTACCAGTATATGATCACTCCATGTATCTGTATATCTATATTCACAAATATAGGTATACAAATACATGGAGTGATCATATACTGGTACATGATCATCTATTGGGGCTTTTACCTTATATAGAATATTATTTTTTCTAGAAATTCGTAGAATTAAATTTTTGGAAACAGGCATTGAAAAGCAGTATTTGCAGAGCTAATTATGACTGCATTCGATGTTACGATTATGTATATTTAAATATATGACCACTTTAGAATAGTAGTTGAGATTAGATGTACTGATCCAGCGATGTACAGTCTCGTTGCGCACGATATACTTAATGATTGCGTCAAGAGTAGTAGTATAGTTAATGATGATTTTCAATTCGGTCTGCTCTACTGTAGGCGAACCAGTAAATTAGGATTTATTTAACGTAATATTAAAAGGTGGAACTTAATATTAAGTTAATAATAACTTTTTATAGATAATTATATTTTTATTCCTTTCTTTGTTTCAGAAATTCCGGTAATCGATCGAGAAGTAAGAAAAACAGCACATGAATTGAACAAAGAAGAAATCAAGGAGATGTTTGAAATTTTAAAGTAATTTGTAATTTTCATCTCATATGCTTCGAGCTTGTTAATACTTATTCAAGTGGAAGATTTAACGCTATTTATTTTTTTTTTTTTTGTTTAACTAATATATTTGTAGTTGAATCACTGGCACATTCTCATTTTTCAATTAAATTTGATAGACTATTGTCTTGTTGAATCATCTCTGATCAATGTTTTTTCATTTACTTTTTTTTTTTTTAATTTAAATACTTAAAATGAAAGTATTGATTTTAATGCTAGCGATGATTTTTAGATAGTTGAAAATTTTCAGATTTCTTCCAAGTACAAGATGAGAGATTACGAGATGTCAATTTGGCCCGAGTTCACCGCCTCTTCAAAAAGTGGCTTGACATGTTGGCAAGCTCAGATTATCGGGAGAATAGTAAAGAGGCAAGAAAACAAAAGTGCAATTCAACTAAGTGCAAAAGTCAAGGCAACAGGTGAGTTATCTATAAAGATTCTAAACTCGTTTTAAGTCTTAACTTTTTTTTATAACTTATAATTAGAGTCCTTAAAAATTATTTTTGTTTTTTTTTTTTTTTTTTCTACTGTAGAAATGATACAAGCTTGAGTTCATCGAAATGTTCAGACTATCGGAGTTATTATAATTACTATCGCAAAAGCCGCAAACGCTATTTGAAAAGCCATAGAACAGAAAATTTGATCGTAGAAAGTCCAACTTCACATAAATCATATCCTTCCTTTCTCAAAGATAATCTCAATGAGTTTTTGGATAGTCTGATCTTTGACTCTACTATTGATAATAATTTGCAGTTTTCGTTTTTTGAGAAAACTAAACCCACTCTGGATTCAAACTATATGAACATTAAGTCAAAAGTTAACGTGACTAATAAAAGTGACAAGATGATATTCGCGTACTCATCTATCGAAGCATTGGACGATGCTGAAGAAACTAACAGTCGTCCTGTTAAAATTAAAGGCGCTAAACAAAAACAGTTGGGAACAGACGATCAGGATTCAGATACTAAAAAATATGGTAAAAGCCCAAAATTTGACGACAAACTAGACAACGCAAGCTTTTTCAATGCAGGTCGCAGTCGTCAACTAACACAGAATCCTCCAAAGGTCACAATGTTCGGAAGTACAGATTCTCAAAACTGGAAAAATCAAGATATTTATACAGAAGATAATTCAAATAGTGAAAACAATTATGATGGAATAGTATTCAATACTTTAGAAGGCTTTGTTCCTAAATCTAGTACTTCAGATAATTCATATTTTTTCGACCAACCGGGACCTAGTGATAAAAAACCTCACAAAAATCAATCTATCTTTTCTAATAACTGTATTAATGATCAAAATATCTGTATGAGCAATAACAATATACCTATGACACAAGAATTTATTTCAGAAAATATTAGTGAAAAGTTTAATTTTGAAAATGGTTATCCTATTGGTGAGAAAGAATATTTACAAGGTGAAGATATGTCTATGAAAAATGATAAAATGCTTGAAAAAGTTGAATTCACACCTGGAGACGTAGGAAGAATGTTAAACATGGGAAATGCTTTAGACTTTCCTCGGACTCAATCAACAGATGATTTAAAACTTGTCAAGATGCATCTTCCAATTATTCTCCGACTTACTGTTAACTGTCCATTTAAAAATGTGCGAGTTAAATGTATTGAAATCCTTCAAATAATGAAGGTAAGTTTATTATAATAATAAAAAAAATACTATCAATATATTCGAAACACTAAAAAACGTACTTATTCATATTTCAAAATATGTTAGATAGCCGTACTAGATTTATTTAGTAATCATAAAATTAAAAGGATTTACTTATGATAATTCTCTTAGAGAATGAACGAGTAAAATTAGAATTGTCATACTGTTATTTATCATTAAGTAGTTATTTGAGTTGAATGCTGGATTTTTTAAAATAAAATTGTACGACTCCAGAATAAATAATATATGTAGCTTTGTTAAGTATGAGCTATTCGTTGGCTCAAGATACATACGAAATAGGAAGATTCGAGAGGTATTTTTATCTTAAGCTATTTCACTTGGCACATCTTATAAGTTGAAATAACTTAACGGTCAGAAATTTGCTTAGATATCTTGAAATTCACTACCGGTATTTGATTAATTCGTGATAAATATCTCCGGCCATCAAGGAATCTTAAATATAAAGTCATAAATAGTATAAATATTTCATATCTTTTAAGGGTTAAAAATGTTGATAAATACCAATTGTTAATTACAATTATTTTTAATGATATGAATTATTAAGTTTTTAGTTCCATTATCACTACGCCTAACGTTAATCTAGTTAAAGTATTGAGTGTTAAAAATGATTAAAAAACAAGCTTAAAATAACAATATACTTTGATGCAAAATGAATAAAATTATACTTTCATTTCAGGAGCAAGAATTATCAATTCCAATACCGATATATAATGGACCTAGTGCATTTATTCCCAGTTCAGAGGTAAGTTTTTAATTTTTTATGTTAATAAAAAAATAGCGATTGTTTGAAATTTATTGCTTAATTTTTTATCTTAGATAATTAAAAAATAAAATTTTGATTCAATGCATAATCTTGCATAATTTTGCATAGTAACTCGTTGCCAATAATGGTTTTATTTTTTCAAATATAAGTACTTCATGTTGATAGAAAGATGAAGAAATTATTTTATCCTACTCTGTTTCTTGAAAAAAAATTAATACTACTTTAATTAGATGTTATGCTGCAACTTCATCAGGGAAAATGAATTAATTATTGATTTCGATACAAAAAACACAATTAATATTTAACTCGTAATTAATTTCCGCATGTAATTGTCGATTTTTTTTTAAGCGAATGCATGTAATGTCAGTGTTAAAAGTTTTGAAAGACAGTCGGCGTAGTCAGTTAAGAGTATTAATATAAGAAACAAGTTTCATCGTAATAAATTCTGTAGTTTTTTTAGTTTTTTTACACTTCAATTATTGATTTCAATCAGTTAATAATTATAAGTTCCATATTTTCGAATTGTATTGATAATCACAGGAATCTCGCTTACCAGCTGTAGAACAATTTAGTGTATCTGCGAACTTTCAACAGATTAAAGCGACTATCTGTTTTAAAAGCTTTTTTATCATTCATTTTGAAAAAATATGGTTTACTAATATAAATTTTATTTATAATAATTGTTTCAATCTCCTCTACGTCAGAAAATCTATTATAAAATGACGATTGAAACTTGTTTTTACATTAATGCAAAAAAAATCCTCAATATCTATGAAAGATTTTTGTGCTTTTAAGTAATAATATCTCAATTTTTGTTTAATTTTGTTTTATTTTTAATGATTTTTGTAATTTATAATATTGTTTTTCACAAAAAAAAAAACTTGAACTGTTTATATCAATTTGATATTTCGATTTAGGCTTTAAAAACAAAAACCTTTTTAAAAGTAATTTTTATAAAATTAAATAGTCGGTTAAATTTTGTTAAAGATATTTGATTAATGTTTCAAATATAATATATTTTTTAACAAAGTGTGGTAAAATATAGTTATTTTGCATTCGACTGTAAGAGTTAACGGAAGAATTTACTCCCATAAAAGATCAAGTATGCAGTAAAGTTAGTATAGGAATTTATAACTACATTACTTTCCAAAGTTTTGTTAATTGTATGATACTTCAATCTTATACTTTTTTTATAGAAGTTTATGATTTATACATTCATTAGTAATTCTAATTTTTTTATTTTAAAATTGATTTTTTTATGCAAAAAGCTACTTTAAAGTAACAAAATAATTAATCGGAAACTTGAGATTTGAATGAAAATAATTGGGCACTGTTGTTAAACTTGAAATAAAGTAATGCTTTTTATCTTCATAAGATAGAATCCGATACTTAAATCCACTCGTTTTATTTCTTCGTTAAGAATATTTTATGTTAGATAAAAATTCTCGAGTGTCTTCAACTACTACTTCAAATAGTAAACTATTTTTGCTTGATATTTACGTCACAATTTAACGAGACACTTGACTGAACTCTTTATTAAAGTTACAACAAAGCTTTTATTATTTTCTTATTAAAGTTCGCTTCAACACCTCAACTGTTATCTTTACCTCCGTTTATTACAAACAATATTTTTTCTCTGTTTTTGTGAGTTTTATTACAGTTATATTTCAACGAAGAAAAAAATATCAGGTAAGTGACATTCAATATTATTTTCGTTCGCTAAACTTATGAATCGTGGTTTGAATTTTTTATTGAAAACCTACTAATTGAAATAATTTATTTTTAAATGATTGATTGATTGCTTGTAAACTTAAAGTCTCCTAAAAAAAAAATTCGATCCTCTCTAATCTTTTGGATGATATTTTGTAATATATCCTAATTGATTTTGTGGCAGTTAAAATGTTTGTCAAGATTTTTACCTATAATTCAATTTTAAAATCGATTAAAAATTTTGACAGCCTCTTAGAACATTGATGTCTTCTATTGATTGTCATGATTCATGATATGTGTGGAATTTGCGTCTACCACAGAATATTGATAAACAAAATAGTTATTCATGCTCTTGGAATAGTTATATACATTCATAAATAAAGTTTGAGTGTTCCAAAATAGGATTGAATATTGAAGATACATACATCGATGTTAAAGAATTTTTATGTGCGGTTTTCGATAATCGTTTATTGATGTTCATACATATATAAAGAAGTAAAAGGAGGCGAATAACACTCGTGAATATATTTTCTAAATTACGAGGAAGAGAAGCCAAACGCTCTACTGATGTTTCCGAGTTTGAGAGGAATGAAGCTCAACTCGTTTAGTTGCCAGAAAAGCTTGGTGACTTATTTCTATGTAACCATAATCATTTTTCTTTTTCTATTCCCTTCCTTCATCGACCGCGAAATTGCCAAGTAAAAAAAGTCACTTTGCCATCTGTTACCACAAAAAAAAAAATTATTTGAAAGAGATGTAAATTTTAACAAATATAAAAGTTTATTAAATTTGAAAATAAAACTTCGTTCCCAGCATATTTTACTATCTGAAAAAAATTTTTATTTTTTTAGGATCAATTTGTTATTCATTGGTTTCACATTTCAATACGTAGATAATATTTTCCATCCTTTTTTTTATTAAAATTTTTATGTTGAGCAATTTTTAAAAGTTGTTTTCTTAAAAGTTTCTACTCAACACATAGTGACTTTTGTTAAATTCGTCAAAGAGTTTCGTTCCACAGTAGCGTTTTTCATTGAGCTGGAAAACGACGAAACCACTCTACCGGTTAATGCAAACCTCGAGAGCTCTTGGAATACATAACATCTCTCTTTACTAAACTACAGACGATGTTGTCGTTCTTATCAGTTGGGCTATGCTTTCAGTTTTGGAGACAAATATCTCAGTACTCAAGAATATTTGAAACATAAATGAATATGTACATACACGTACCTTCTATTTGTTAAAAAATGCATGCACTGTGATTTTTACTGGAAATCAAAGTTTCATTGTTTTGTTTTATCTATAAATTTCTTCTCAGTATTGATTTTATATAAAAATAATGGCCATCTGATCTTTTTTTTTTTTTTCTTCAATCATCTCATCGGTTATTACTATATTATTTTTATAAGACTGTCGCACATATTTTTCATCTCACTAGCATTGATGTTGTAGGTTTTGATATCTCTAACCAGAGGTTCGAGATAAATAAATGGGATTCGAAGAAGGCGGAAATAATGTCAGAATCTAATGAACCTTGTAGAAATGAGATTTTTTTCGTCCCACTGATTCGCATTTATCTGAAACCGTTGTTTTGGGGCTAGCTTGATAGAAAATGAATACCGTATATCTTTTTTTTTACTTGTAACAAAAGAGAAAAATCAAATGATTCTTTGGTAAATAGTACAATATTTCAAAATTTAATAACTTATTTTAATTTTAAAGTATAGAACTAGCAACCTGCAATCATATGATTGTCGAGAATCATGAATTATGATTGATGGAACTTTGGATTAATGATTTTTTGATACTTTACATCAGAAACTGTACTTTCAGAAAATCCATAGGGGGTAAGAGTTTGATCTAACCCATTAACTTAATTTCACAAAATAATATATTTATTTTTTTTTTTACTTATAATTTTTTTTTTTTTTTTAATTGCGATATATTGACTTAGGGTATTTTTGAAATAAATTAAGAAAATAATATTACAATGGCAAGATCAATTACCAATAATTTAAACTCAATACATTCAATAATTTAACATTACCAAAAAAATATGTAAAATCTTAAAAGGGCACAAAATTTTCCTTACTCTCTTAGTTATTCGGATGATTTTATGTGTTGAAGTATTCTGACAATAAGATAGATAATTTGGTAGGCACGCTCAGAATAGCTTCAAAAGTTAATAATAGGCAGCTATGAATGTTACTGATATAATTATACAACTTAGCTATAATAAATCTTGAGATGAAAATGGTATGAATGTAAAGCACGTCTCATTTGAAATTGCTTGATACGAAATACATTGTCAATACGCTTAGGTATTTCTATACGTAGGGATGAGAGGATTAGTTTAACAAGTAGACGTTATGAGACTAGAATATCAAGAACAGGATTCGTTCGAGAGTACATGCTTTGACATTTAATCACCTTCATGGAAGTTTGATTAATTAGTAGAACTATGTAATAGAAATCATAGCGATTCAACTCTTTGTCGGTGGTTAGTTGTTAATTACCAATTATCTTTAATCTGAAAGTCAAAAGTTATAATTATTTCAATTATCCATCTTATTTGGACATATATTTGTTCAAAGCGGATGTTTTTCGGATTTTAGAGATTTTCACAAGAGAAAAGGCCATTTGAAAGCCGGAATGGGAGTAGATATTTCAGACACTGATGTATTTGTGATTAGGTAATTTTTGGTCTGATATGATGAAATGACTTGAAAATTGAAGTTTATTTTATGAGCTTTCAGATGCAATTTACATAAATTCGATAAATTATTGTATTCGAACGTTATTTCAAGAAAGATCTATAGAAATTTAATTTTTTGGAATTTTTGAAAATTTTGAATCATATTTATTTTCTGAATCAGCTTGACGAGCTAAGTCGAGAAATATTAAGATTTTTCAAAAGTTTCATCATGAGTATAAATGAAATTGTCATATTTTTATAAAATCTACTAATAGCCTAATGAATTAGTTATCGTTATCAGTAAATGAGTTGAGCTATAAAGCGGCACAAGTGAAATTTTCAAATACTTGCTTTTATTTTTATTTGTAAAAAAGTAATGAGTTGTTGAAAGTATTGTATATTCCACACTAAAATTATAATATTTAATCATATTCTTACTCGAGGTAGAATATAACTGACAAAGAATGAAAAACAGCTAGACAAATATTTATTGTTCAATAAAAAGTTTTTATATTTTACTGAAATAGTGTTTCATCTGAAATATTATATCAGTTTGAAATGTGAATAAATATATTGTTGTGACGCGAAAGTGGTTTGTAAAGAGCATTAGAGTATGAAAACGGAATGGCGATGGTTTTATAGTAACTCAAGTATTTTATCGCTACCTATGACAGAAAGAATTTTTAATCCTGAAATAAGAAAATCTATCTCAGACGAATTTTATGCTCTATTTTTAAATTTAATAAAGAAAAACTTTCAAAAAATATATTAATATTGTTTAAAAATATTTTTAGCTATGAAAAGAAAAATTTTATTGAGTTACTGCATTATATAAAATCAAATGAAATGATTACTCAATAAAATAAATATAAAACATTTTCAAATAGGTATTCGGTAAACATATATGTTAAATTGAAGTGATAAAGTCAATAGCTTTGGCGAGAACTCTTCCTGATATTATCATATTTCCATACTTTATAGAAACCTCTAGCAAAGCAATATATTTCTTTCTGTTCTTGGCGCCTTGATCTTTTATACTTGCCTCGATGCTAGTCGTAAGCACCTCTACTCCCTTGTCTGCCGATGAAAGGCGAATACTTATTTTTCACTCTAAAGAGTGGAAGTATGGTCGGGTTGAAAACGCTGATTTATCGAGGGGTTGCCGAAAAGAATGCGATTTAGAGCATGAGAAAATAAAAAGAGATCGTACCGGCTAAATTTACGGGAGTAGGTGGGTAAGGAAAGTTTGGCTATTCGTCTCGCAAATCCCTCTTGAAACCATTTCCCGCTATGAAAAAAAACCAAAACGGACAAAACGTTAAAGATTACCAAAAAACAAGATTCATTATTATTTTTAATCAATGCTTGACCTTTTTATTCAATTTAAATCGAGGCTTAATTGGTTAAACTTTCACATTGATATATATTTTCAAGACCTTTTCTGCATCGTTTTGCTCTGTAGGTTTTTTAAAGTGTATTTCTTTCCTACTTTCGTTGGCTTTATGAAAATTCGGTGAAATCCCAGTGATATAAATCCTCGTGCAATTTTTTCATTTTTATTTTTGTTTCTTTTAGTTTTTCTGTTGCGCGGTAACATTAGAGTCCCTTGTCACTTTTTACGCTTTTCAACATTGACTCAGCGAAAAAGTCACTCGCTCAACATCACGCCCGCATTTAAAGGTGGATATACAGACATACGTACGAACATACATACACACGAACGGATAAGAAAAAGACAAAGTGAAGAAAAAAAGTCTTTTTCATACTCTGATCCCTTATTATTTGGACGACTCTGAATTCTCAGGAGAGATAAAGATAACATTTATCACTTTCTATTAAATTTCATCAGACCTACAAGGATTGAATAATTTTATATATACTTTGTACTTCCCAGAAACACCAAATAAATATTGGTATTCATAATTTTAATTATTTTTAACAATCTTATCAAATTTTGACCAACAAATACAAATTTTACGCGATGATTTGTTGAATTCCATCTAATTAAATTTTATCGCTGTTCTTCTCATGATAATTATTCTCATTTATTCAACTATGTATGAAATGCAGTTCGTTAAACTTACTGAATAAAAATTTTTATAAAACTTATCATCAGAGTTACTTATGATTTAAATGAACCTAAAAAAATTGGTATCTCTAGAAATTTATTAGAGCGGATTATTTTCACTTGTTCATGATTGCACTTATTGTTGTCAATTAATGGCATGCATTACAAGGGTAGTATAATATAGCTTTGATTAAAATTTCTACAATCTCTGAGGGTTGCAAGAGCTTTCAAAAGTTTCATATTATTGAAGAACTGTAATTTTAGTACTTTCGAATATTGCAGATTTATTTTAGAGATATGTTAATGTTCTCATATTGGGCAGTCATATGAGTCAAGTAAAATCTGCGAATGAATTTTTAATCAATGTTCAGTGTTGAATTGAAATCGCATTAGGTATTTAGTTAGTAAAAATCATAAAACGTTCATTAAATG
The DNA here is from genome assembly GCF_020080835.1 of Cotesia glomerata. Lineage (NCBI taxonomy): Eukaryota > Metazoa > Arthropoda > Insecta > Hymenoptera > Braconidae > Cotesia > Cotesia glomerata. The sequence goes on along the minus strand of NC_058158.1, from coordinate 25,706,669 downwards.
CCAGTCGTACGTGGGCCCATAATTAAAGCAATTATACACCACAGATAAAACGTTAAAACTCACTGTTGCGTTACAATGCACTGATTCTCATATTATTCTATATTTCCTGACATTCATTTAGGCTCAGCATTAACTCGTATCGCCCTTTCTCCTAATTTTGCACTCACAGCAAAACTCTAACCTTCATTGAACGCAGTAATTAACAGCACGGCTTGCGTAAAATTAATTATTCTTGGTTTGTAACCTGTGTACCAGTAAGTAAGTTCTAAACATATACTCCACTGGAATTTGTAATATTGTATTCAATATACTGACGGGCTATTTTTATTTGCAATTATTTTTTTGTCATCTATTATTAATGTCAAAATTGTTTTCTTGCTTATTTTTTTACAAGTTTCCCTCTTCATTAAAATTTTGAATGTATTGGAGGAATAAAAATTCGTCTTTATTCAAACTCGCGAACAGTGGCAGTTTAGAGCTTATCGGAATTAAAATTATATTTTGAATAATACCTTCAGGCTCAGAACAAATCGAAACTGCGGAAAATTTACGGGTCCTAATCAATCGGCTCTGAAGGCTACTAATCTATTAGTAAAATAATAAAATAATTAACTTTACACTTCATTAAAACAACAAATTATTACGGTTTTGTAAATTTCACTTTTTATTATCATCGTGGTGATAATTAATGTAAAAATTTTTTCTATAAATTTTGTTGCCCAACCATAGTAAATACAATAAATTATCTTGAACTTGAAATCAAACAAATATTATCACGATCGGAAATAGTCATTTATTTCATACATCTTGACATTTCATAAATTACAACTTTATCGTGTCAATACATAAAATATTTATCTTCTAAGAAATTTTTACAATAAGTGAGAAAAATATTTTTTATACAAATATAAATTTAAATTCGAGTTGACATAAATTGTTTTTTCTTTAAGTTAAAAATTGTTACATTTTAAATAATCTTGCTGAAAAAATTTAATTATGAATAAATATTTTTCATATAACCTGCATTGAAAATGTGAGTTTCAATGCCTGTTGAGCCAACCGAAACTAGACAATTTCAGACCAATGCGATTGTGCCGGGCAGGTATCAATTATTTCTTCCCGACGAACAGAAAATGACGATTTTCTGTCCGCGAGGTGAAGTTGCAGCTTTATTTTCAATCCTATCAATTGTTTGTTTATTTTATTCCTTTATAATTGTCATTCTAACCGTTAACTGTATTGACATATCATAATTATGTTACTAAGCATAAATAAGAATGATAAAGGAAAACTTGTCAATTTACGAATAATGTTTGGTAAAAAATAAACTATTACTTTCTATTTTATTATAAGTTTCATAATAAAATGGTATTTTTGCTGTTCGTCTGAAACTATCTAGTTCTGGTTGGCTCCAGACATTGAAACTAGCATTTTTAATGCAACTTATATGAAAAATATAATGTGTGACGCGGGATGAAACACGATTTCAGACCGAGTGATGCCAGCCCTCGCTTCGCTCGGGCAGGCAACTTCACTCTGGTCTGAAATCGTTTTGTTTCATCCCTAGTCACACAATATACTATTATTTTACAAAATATTATAAACGAAAGATGACTCACAAAATCTAAATCGAATATACTTGCGATAAAGCCCGTTAAATTTTCATTAATCTAAAATCCTATTATGATTTGCTGTAATGTTCTGCATCCAATTGAAAACCACGGGAAATTCAAGTGATACACGATCACTAATCAGCTCCAATCGTATTCACTATGTGTGTAAAATAAAAATTTCATTACTGACAAAATATTTAAAATTCATTTAACAATTCTTTGTTTGTTAATTTAATTGCAAAAATTCAATACTGTAAAATCAATTGCCTTTTTATAAATTGCCGGTTTATTGATTTATACATTTTTGGGTGGGTATTCTTTTTTGTTTGGATTATTCTAATTTTCTACTTAATTATGTTTATTTTGAACGGGTTTACTCTAAATTTATATTACGTTTTAATTATAAGGGTATTCTAAGGAAAACCAACATTAATGTAACAATCATGTTAGTTAAAAATGAAATTACTAAGGAAGATTGTAAACGTCATACTCAGATTTTTCAACTTAATTACATTGTTTTCGTGGTAATCGAAAAGCTGGAATTCATCGTAGGGCTATTGAATTCCAAACTTGATGTGGTATTATCCGCGTTCATGATAATATCCAATGGAAAACTTGACTTTATCGAAAGTAGATGCGCGGGCGCGAGCCAAACGCGGTTGGTGGGGTGGTGGAACACATCGTCTATTTCTTAGTGAATACGTTCGTTTCAGTACTTGCGTCGCTTTACACCTAGTGGATATGTTGTTTGGTACATCGCTATTCTACGTCTATTTTTGGCGCGATATTGTGAATGACTAATTTATAATTTATTAAATTACTTTTTACGTCATTAATGGTTTTTAAAATATTCGTACTGATACCAAGTCTTCCTTGACCTTAATGAGTAATTTAAACGCTCACATCATTCATTTCAGGTATGTTATAATTATTTAATAAAGTAATTTTTAAATTTTTCAATAAATATAATATATGTTACAAAAATTATTGATTCAAAACCAGTTCAGAATTTTCCCGCTTGTTCTCTACTCAAAAAGCACATACCCATAATTTTTACACATTTTTAATACAAAACTCTTTGATACAATCGGTCTAGAAATAACCTCGAGTTTTTGGAAAATTTTTCATTATCTTTTTGGAAAGTTACAAAAATTTATCAGCAGGTGGACTTTCATAATCCAAATTTTCAGTACACGTCAACACGTCGAAAAATGAGTATCTGTAAACCTAATTTAATCGCACAGTTTTATCTATTCAATAAATCAACTGATTTGGATGTTTTCTTGCGAACACATAAATATATCAAGCTCTCGATCCTAATAAATTTTTCAATTGGATGATCACTTACGAAATTCCAAAAGAATCAAAATAGGAAATAGCTTGGAGCTATCAAAAATTCATTCCTCCAAAAATAATGGAAAGTTACCGGGATAGCACTCAAGGTGAATCATTTCGTGTATATCATAATTTAACCCTTATGTCAATAACCGGATACTTATTTGAACTCTGTAACTCAAGTCAAATTTTTTTCCTAATTTGCTTGACAATTTTTCTGTTAAGATTATCTATTTCATATTCAATTATTTAACCAAATTTTTGTTGTAATGATATAACAATTACAGATAAATTATTTATCAACTTTTAAAAGGATTTTTTTTTCATTTTTCACAATACTATTCTTTATAAGAAGTATTAAATAGTCTATTGAATTTAAAGATCTTTAATATATTAACAAAGTTATAACAATGTTATTTAGGTGTGAAATAAGCTTCCATAAAACATAGCTGCTGATATACTTGATTATGAAAAAACACTGAAAATTCTGATTATTGAATCAACAGTATACTGATAAATGAAACTAATATTTATCATATATAGTAACGTAGCTTTATGATGTAAAAAAAGCTTTATTTGATAACTTCTTTCGAATAATCTCGATTTTATAATTGACGATCCTTAGTAGTACTTTTTCAATGTAATGATAAGTTATCCGATTTCGTTCGATTTTAGGATTACATTTTATTTCGTTTTTTAAAATCTTCTTTACGACTACCTTAATATCAAACAAACACATTATCCGGGTTCGATAAATTTCAATGTGTACAGTAGACGCGGAATAATACTATACGTATAATAGTGGACATATAGTTATAAATATAGTATTGAAATGTATGCGAATAAGAAGTTCAAAGTGTACGACTTTACTTCAAAAGAACGTATTACTAAGCTTTATATTTATATTATGCGACGCAAAGCATCATTCAGAAATGCACTCTATCGTATCTATCTTTTGAAAAATATATCCACTAGTCAGGAAACGGAAAATATTTATGCATCCTTTAAAAGAAATTAAATTTTCAATCGTTTTTTTGAAAGAAAATGCAAATAATAATTTTAATACTTAGGTCCTTTTTATTAACATCAAAAGTTTTCAAATATTCGATGTTTATTGGAGATTTGATTTATGTATCATTCTATACAAATAATTCATTGAATATAAAGCGGTAAACAAACATATTATCTGAATTTCATTGTCACTCGTCGGTTCAGTTGAGTAACTCTCTCTCACACCAAATCTGTACTTTCAAATTTGCGTGTTTTCACGTAAATTTTGCCAATATCGCTCTTGTACTAGTTATTCATTCGAAGGGTCGGTTATAAACAGGTATATACTGGCAAGTGGACTGCATGGAAGCTGATACCATTAACATGAAATATAGTTGCAGAGAGGCCGCTCTGTTTAGATTTTTATAGTAATTATTTGGATTAAATCCCTAAATCAATATCATGGGTTGACTGTTATTATTATTATTAAGAGTAACGTAGCATAAATCCTTGTTATTCGATATAAACATCTTTAAATTAAAAATCTCTGCACGGAAAAAAAAAACTCGAAAAATTACAGTATATAATGCAACGTGGCGCTTCGTGATGAAAACTCGAAAAATTACAGTTTCTAATGTAATTATTACAGATTTTATAAAAATTACATTGTAGAATGTTATATTTACATTGAAAGCTCTGAATATTAAATTAAAAAATTGAATTTAGAAAAATATTATTTCAAACTGTAATTTTTCTAGTTTTGATTACGACGGGACCGATTTTACATTTTATACTGTAATTTTTCGAGTTTTTTTTTTCCGTGTGTAATCTCATTTTTTTTGCTTCCTCGTTAGTTTTATATTTTTTATAGTTTTTAATCTTTTTATTTTTATGCTTTCACCGTATTTTAAAGAGCGGCGTTACTTCTATACTAGGAATCTCCTTGAAGGATTTAGCTTAAATAATTAAAATAAAGAGTTTGATAAAAAAGTGTTTTTCTTGCTTACTCGTATAATATGTAACGGCTTTAGTGGCAATGATTGTAAATCATAAATATTGAATTTCTTGAAAATTTTTATTATCTCCAGTAAAAATAAAACATTGCGAAAATAATCGTTAAGATTTTACCTTAAATAGTGTAAAAAAAAAAACCTTTTAAATTAAACAAAAAAATATTATGATAAATAAGAGTTACCTAAGCGGCATAAATTTTTTTTTATTAATGTTATTCTGTTGAATTTAAGTTGACGATTATTAATTTTTCAACTTCTTCTTGAGTAAAATCTATCAAAAAGTCAACATTTTATTTGTGACGCTTGGGTAAGTTTTATTTCTTTGATTTTAATACATGAAGTTATTTCATTTTCCAGTTGTGGTTTAATAGTCATTGAGTAAAGATTGCATTTTTTCACTTATCGGTTTTTATATTTTATAAGCAGTAAAAAATAATAAAACTTTTTTTATTTAAAATAATAATGACCAGTTGAATAACTTTTATAAGTAAATCTGAAGTTTGAACTTTGGATTATACATCGATCAATAAATAAATAAATAAATACATAAGCGTGTTCTTTATCGAACGATATGATTCATCCTAGTACTGTGTAATCAAGTATTATTTAAATTAATTAAAAATATTTTGATAGATAAAATGATTGTTTCTCTAATACACATTTAATGGAAAACTTATTGAAGTTCACTTTGAATAATTTCTGTTAATTTGTGGTGTATAATGTGGTTCAGTAACTTTTTTACGTTATTCAAAATTTAATTAATTAAAGTTGCGTATAAAAATCAGTAGTGTATTGACTTTCGAAAGTTCACACTACAACCGCAAAACAAAGTTAATTTACTACTGAATGCAATATAATTATAGTGTCAAAATATTCCATTTAATGAACAGCCGTTGACTTTTTACAGATATTAAATACTTTGTTCATTTATTAATATGACCACAATATGATGTGAATGAGTATTTGTCAATAAAATCATTACATTCTTTTATTTGATTAAAATTTTTTGATAGTAAAACAAATTATCATAGACAACAAAATAGATAAGTAATTTAGTTCATGTACAAAAATAGATGATTATGCTAGAATACGTTAGATTGAATTGAAATTGAGGTTTTAGTTTATAATTTAAGCTCATGTCGTCAATTCAATTTCACTTAATTTCCTCTCTTGAGATATATGTATCGAAAATAAGTATTGTTACAAGCAATGTCGTAATCAAAATATTTTAAACATTATTTTTTCAAAAACGCAGAACAATACAGAGATTAAACAATTCTATATAATATACAATTCAGAGTTTAGTTCTACCGACTGAAATAAATTATAATTAGTTATTTTAGCAGAATTAAATATTTATTAAAGCGCTTTTAATTAACTGCTAATTTTAACGCAAATCAATATGTTGAAATGTCATATAACATTCGTGGGCTATTTCCATCAGAAATTAATTCTTCCAACTAGTTTATTTACATTACAAATCATTATAAAGAGAATTTATGAGCAATCATTTTTCAATAACGTTGATATAGATAGAGGTTTTGATATGCATGCGAAATGTTTCCACTTATGTATTCTCTATGTTTTCATATATTTCTATTTTTTTTGTGCCGTTGTCGAGTACAATTTCTTTGTTGGAACAGAATGACTTTTTGTGCCATTACTTAAAAATAGATGTTACATAACATGAAAAAAATAAAGAACATTAACACAGAGGACCAATTCATTGATTCACACACAAACATATGTCACACTAATCTTCGTTTCGTTTAGTAATTATTCATTGACGTCACTGAATTAGTTCTTATCAGTTGACGTCAATAAATACTTAATTCTTAAACTGTATGCCGAACAAATAGTGCAAAGAATAATGAAAGACTATAACAATGAATTTAGGTTCTAATTTTTGTTTATTTAGTGAATAACACGTAAAATTTATTATTCTATTCAGTGACTATATTTTTCATCTATAGTGATTTTTTTCTCGTTAAAAACTTGCCAGAATAAACGATAGCATGGTATAAAGTTACATAATCAAAAGGTACACAATGTAACGCAAGGTACAATAAAACAAATAAATTTAAACAGTTATAAAAGTTATCATTTATATACTGCACACCGAATAATTTTTTATGGTTTTTGTGTTAAATAATACTTTGCTATTCAAACATACTTGTTTATTGCATTTACTATTTGAAGTAAAAGTTGTTCGCCTGACGATAACGATAATAATAATAATTACAATGTTGAGAATTTGAACTGATTTTTAAAAAAAGAGATATTCATAGCATTATGATTGAAAAATTTATCAGTATTAATTTTAATTTTCCTTTTAAATTCGTATTTATCTCTAATTACTTTCTATAATTTTTCTATTACATGGCAACTATTGCAGTTTTTAAAACTTTTTATTAGTAAATACAAATTTGTTTTTAAATTACTGAAAAATATTAAATATAGTCTTGACAAAATGAAAGTAGTACACAGTGTATAATCATAACAATTTCAGAGTATTATAAATAAATATAATTTCAGCCACAGTATTTAAAAAAAATTAACTAGCGACAAAATAAATCCAGCACCACGATAGTAACCGAAGTCATAAATCATCAATGACAAAATAACTTTTACAATTAAAACTTTCTAGGCTTCCATTTATTATTGAGAATGGAAATTCCGCATTTGTATATATTGACATATATCCATCATCATTTAAATACATTTTTAATTAAAAATCAAAAATACTATCTGGATTTTTAAATAACTTGAAATTTTATTAGACTGGTACTATATATCATCCCGAGTCGAAATCTCCAACGTTTCCAACGTCTCAAACGCGATTCCAACGTTTCCAACGTATACAACGTTATTCCAACGTTTCCAACGTCTCGAACGTGATTCCAACGATTCCAACGTAACAAGCGTTAATTCAATATTTTGAACTTTACAAATAAATAAAAATATATGTAGACATGAAAGACAAAAAATTTATATAATGTATAGTGATCATTCCACGCCAAATCGACTACCTTTAAGCCAGATTCCTTAATTCAATGTTTAATTCCGTTAATTCAATGTTTTGAACTTTACAAATAAATAAAAATATATGTAGACATGGAAGACAAAAAATTTATATAATGTATAGTGATCATTCCACGCCAAATCGATCACCTTTAAACCCGATCCCTTCCAAATTTTTTCAAAGTGGGATTCCTTCATTTAATATTTTTAACTTTCCACCAAGAAAATTGAAAATTGTGTGTGTGTGTAAAAGCATCTCATAATTTTTGAATGATTCGAACCAAATTAGCGGCGTTTTTAAAGAATTTCACCGAATTTGGATTTTCTGTGAATTAGAACCAATTCCGACCAGTAGGTTTTGAGAAATCTCAAAAATAAAAATTTCACAGAGTGTCAAATAAATTACAAAAAGATTTACTTTGTAGTTATTAGTTATTTAATAATTAAATAACCATTTAATGTATGGCGAAATAGTTATTTAATAGTAATTAAAAATAAAAATTATATATTAATTTTTATTTTAAGAAAGTTGCAGAGCAGAGTAAATAAAAAAAATAGTTTTAAACTATTCGTATTTTAGTTTAGATAATACTAGCTGTTACTCGCCCGCTCTGATGGGCGGTTTATAGAATTGCATTTTTAGATCTAGACTTTAAATTTAATTAGAGTATTGTTTTGACTTGCACAGATTCCCAATTCTATTATCGAATTGACATGTCCTTTTATCCATGTAATTATTCTGGCTAATATTCATTGTAACTTTCAATGTGCAATCATTATAACATTTCCGTGTCTTTTTTACAAAAATGAATAATAATTGATATGAAAATAAAAATGTTTCTTACTACGCCGGTCGAAAGTACGGGGTTCCCGCTGCGATTTCATGGCAGAAAGCCTCAGTTTTACGCCGTGATCGTCGCGCATGCACCCTACGACGGGGAGCCGAAATAATGTATTCATGCACTGACAACGAGACACGAGGCGGCAGAAAGTCCGAAAGTCGGTAGTCGCGCTCACTCTATTACTTATGTTTATAAGCCTAACCTTACTTGTGATTGTTATGAATGTATCTGTCTTGTTATGTGTCGATGATTTTAGGTTGAAACTAAGTTAATTAAAGAAAATAAATATTTATTTTAATGAAATGAGACTTATTAAATATTTAAATTACAAAAAAAAAAACGAGAAATATTTTTTATTCTGATAGATATTTTCAAATAAATAAATTCATTATTGAACAAATAATTATTTGAAAAAATACACAGATTTTTTTCTTAATTTTTTTTTTCTATGCATTTTACGATTATTATTTCATTTTTCTATTTTTTTTTATTTTTAAATTAGAGTTAATTTATAATATATTTATAATTTTAAATTTATTCAATTAAATTAAGATCTTTTCTCAAAAGAAAGTAGTAATATGATAGATTATAAATTAGTATCTTTATTGACAGGTGTATTTGATGCCTGCGCCCCCGACCAGCAGCACTCGCTTCGCTCGTGCCGCAAATGTCGGGGGCAGGCATCAATTTTTTTCAACGCAATTTTTTGCGTACTTTCGACCGGATAGCAAGAAAACTAGTCTACACTACGAGGGTAGAAATTTGAGAGCCCTGAATTGCGCGCCATGATGCCCTCGGCTTCGCCTCGGGCACATGGTGCGCAGTGCAGAAATCTCAACTTTCTGCCCTTGTAGTGTAATATACTATTTAATGAGCATTGAAAGTTTCAGTACCCACGTTCTTTTTAGTGTCTCACTTGCACTGCAGCGACATCCTATAAGTTGAATGTTGTTGCGTGAGAAAAATTCTTATAGCGAAGGTACTGAAGGGTTAAAGAAATTGCAGGTCTCATAAGTGAAGAAATCTGCCTAGTGTATAAACATAACCAATAGAATTAAAAAATTTATTTTAAACAAATGACAATCGATTAGTCTAAATTCAGTTACAATAAATATTCATTATTTCTAAGTCAAAGAAATATAGCTTCCGAATAAGTAATCACCAACATATCATATACTAAAACCTTATTTCTCCGAAACACGCTGCATCTTATGGCATAAGTATTATTCCGATCGGTTCAGTAGTTTTCGCAGTATAACCGGACAAAAAAAACCAGCTCTTTATTTATTAGTATAGATTTGTTAATAATCAACGTAATATTATTTTCAATTTAAAAAATAATTATCAATCATTTTATTTCTGAATTTGCAAAAATAATAAATAAAAAGAGAGTTAAAAACTAGATTCAATAGTGAATTATTAATAAAAACACTTAAATAGGTTACATGACATTTTTACACGATTGTTTAACATAAATACAAAATCAATAATTAGATATAAATACAGAATAAATATATAAATATATATAATCAAATAATTATTTATTGGAAGCTATATCATGGATTGATTTATGATCTAATCTCTTTGTTAAAAAATTACACTCATACAATCAACAATTTTAAATAGAATATAACACTTTGAAAAAGTCAAATTAGCTGCCTAGAATCTCAAAACGTAAAGATCTGATGATATATCATCAGTTATAACTCAATTTTCAAAAAACAGGGTAAAACCCATAACTTCCCGATTTTTTTAAATTTTCAATTTTCTTAGTGAAAAGTTAAAAACATTAAATGAAGGAATCCCACTTTGAAAAAATTTGGAAGGGATCGGGTTCAAAGGTGGTCGATTTGGCGTGGAATGATCACTATACATTATATAAATTTTTTGTCTTTCATGTCTATATATATTTTTATTTATTTGTAAAGTTCAAAACATTGAATTAACGCTTGTTACGTTGGAAACGTTGGAATCACGTTCGAGACGTTGGAAACGTTGGAATAACGTTGTATACGTTGGAAACGTTGGAATCGCGTTTGAGACGTTGGAAACTTTGGAATAACGTTGAGTTATTAAAGATTTTGACTCGGGATTATTTTATCTTCTTCTATGTGCTTCATTACATCATTAGCCATTTGAATTTAAATAGAAATAACACTTAGTTCATGAGCATAACATTAATAGCGTTCGTATGACACACTTGGGTGTAGTAATTACGTTAGTTATTTTGCAACACAAATATTAATTCTATTTATTTTTAACTGCAATAGCCAACATTCTGGTCTTATATGTTCACAAAAAAAAAAATTAATTTGAATCAAGAAAAAAATTCTTAAACCAAGAAAATAATTTTGAAGGGTTTCATTATCTTGGATCAAGACGCAAAATTCTTAAACCAAGTAAAATTTACTTTAACCAAGAAAAATTTCTTAGTTTAAGAATTTTTCTACTCAAATCAAGAAGATGAAATTTTTTTTAATTATTTACTTGATTCAAGTTAATTTTTTTTTCTGTGTTGTATTAAAGATTAATAAACTTTTTTTCAAGGTGAAAAATGTCGGATACTCATTGATAGGGTCCATAAGTTTCCTAAAAAAGTACATTTCATTAAGTGATTATATTCCCATGATGATACTCTTGTAACTCCCAGAACAATAATACAACCTCCATGCTGATATAATTCTTACCCGAATTCAGTTAATGTTGAGTTGCGAAGTAGTTTTGACCTGGTTATCTCTAGGGATCGAAAGTTATTAATTCAGGAAATAAAAGCTGTCATCGAAAACATGAGGAAAGAAAAAGTAAAAGATTCATTTTTTAACTTCGTTCATACAGTATATGTGCTATACCGTGTACAAAAGTTATGTTCTAATTCGGTTTCGTCTTACCTATCGTTTATTAGTTTATTTTTTTACTTATCTATTTAGAAACTGTTCTCTCATTCATCATGGCTAATGAAACGTGACTTTGAAGAGCTGACACGAACTTGAACGTGAGGAGTAATTCAGTTGCTTTATGAGAGATAATAAAATAAAATAAAGAAAGAACATGAAAAATAAGTCTGGCGAAAGTCGATCAAATTACTTAGAATCGGAAAGCTGACAAGATGCATTGCCAACAAGATTACAAGATAACTCGATAAATTATTTATCGGAAACTTAATAATGATAATACTATGAATTCGGAGCAGAGTCCAAGTCCAGTCTTTAAAATTATGTAGTCATTGATTGATTGATTTCAATACATGACATTTAATACTGTTTACCATCATACAATTTTATCTGTTTAATATTGATAGAAAATATATATATATATATATTAGGGTGTTTCAAAAAAAGACGAATTTTTTTTTTTTTCTTTTGGTGTCTAAAAATTGATAGTATACCTAAAAACAAAAATTTTGGCGCCCATGTGAGCTCTTAATATCAATAGTAAGATTTGGCTGTATCCATTTCTTTATTTTCCATTTAAATAACACGGGAAATTTTTTTTAAATTTTTAATTTTTATTACTTTGGAACGGTTCATCGTAACAACAATCTGAAAAATGATATTTGTAGGAAATTTTACGCTCTACAAAAAACGTTTGAAGACCAAAGTTCCTCAGATTAACGGCTTCAAAGATATCCGCGGTCAAAGATAACACTAATAAAAAATTTATAATATTTTCCAATAAAACTACAAAAAAAATATCATATGCTATATTTTTATTATTTTTTATGTTAAATTACTTCAATTCCGTTAACCTGAGACTGTAAACTTTTTTTTTTACTAATTAATTCAATACTTAACTCACGAAATGCACTAATATATAAATATAAACGTTAAAAATATCTTATAAATGATTTTTGGTCTCTTTTATAACAAATTTATTTTTTTTTACTAAATATTAAGAAATTTGATTGAACAATTAATTCTTTATAACAAAAACTATATTTACAACTTGTTACAACAATTTTTCAACTTGAAAATATTACAGTTTTATAAAATTACTTTTATTGCAATTAGGATATTGTTTTCTATGTTCTGTCACTACTTGCAACAAATATTGAAGCTGTTCTTCATCTTTCGTTAAGCATCGATTATACTGCTCTATCAATGCCACGCCGCGTTCTGCTACATCATTCACAACTTGAAGTTTCCCAAAATACTCCAAGTTTTCTAAGAAATTCGGATTCTGAGGCCACAAAGTAACATCCTCATCAATGAACTCATACGACAAATCAAACGATTCAAATATATTAATCGATCTCATAGACATAAATTGACTAAGATCTTTATTTAATAATGACTCTAAATTTTTCTTATCTATTATAAAGCGATTTGTTGTAGTTTCATTGGCTTTACAGTTTTTAAGAGCATGAACTATTCTTTCTGTTCCAACTGAAACATTTTTATCAAAGAGAGATAAAACAGACAGCTCGTTGTTTAAATACCACAAGTGATCGGCTAATTTTTGTGAGCATGTCTGTGAAAGACTATTATTAAATCTTTCATATGAAATTAATTCTTTAATCAAAGTTAAATCATTATTAGGTGCTGTTATAGCACACGGCGCAGTGAACCAAGCTTTTAAATAGAATATTATGATAAATAAACAAAGTTCTCGTAATCCATCTATTTCCGATTTAGTAAGATGAAATTCATTTCTGAATAAAAAATTTTTAAACTATATATTGCTTTAGCCATCCACCTTGCATGATGGACCGCTCCAGGATGCTTAAATGTAATATTTGTGGTAGTAGTACCCAAAAATATTAATGATAATTCCAGAAGTTCACGGTAATCGTCTCGACAATGATCCATCTACAAAAAGTTATAAGTCAAAATGAAATTGATTATATCGCAATTTCAAAGTTGAGAAGACTAATTATTATTAACTGATGTGAGGTAAAAGTTGTAAAATATTTTACAAACGCAATTTTAATCGTTAAAGATGATTAAAAGTATAACAGTCATGTGAAACTGATTTTCAATATTTTTAATCACGACGGCAAGTTAATTAATCAGAGTAAAATTGATAATTGAGGAGCTTATTTTCAAAAGGGTATCTTTTGATTTTTGATTAATCGAGACAAAAAACTAGTTATCTTCAATTATAAATATTTGTATTGAACTTTTTTTAATTTAGCTATAAAGTGCAATCGGTTATGAAGCTGCAATTCGATTTTCATTTATAAATGTTCATAATTCTCAAAGTAAATAGTATTTAAAAGTTCAGAAAACTGGTATTTTAAAATATGAAAAGATACCCTTTTGAAAATCAGCTCCTCAATTATACTGAACTTTATACATTTTTCTTTTCCACTTTAACATCAGTTAATAATTCTTCAGCGCTGGATTAAAAATTTTACTTCTATTTGATTATTAACGAATTTCAAAATCTCATCTTTGATTGGTGTTATTACTTCCAAAACTTTTTTGTCACAAATACCAGCCGTAAAGTTTGATTGGTCAATTTCATCCCACTTCTTTTTAAATCTCTGATAAATTGGAACGTTTGGGCCAGACGAAGCAGGCCAGTATACTTCAAATGCACTTCGAAGAACAATTTCAAAAATATGGTGTCGGCATGGCAAGTACAACAGTTTTCTACTAAGAGCCTTTTCTACTAATACACACGCACCATTTCTGTTGAGAGCGTTGAGAGCAAAGCAACTAAATGAAGTTAGTACCGAACAACCAGGCTTACCAACACAGAGCTTATTAGCTACAACACTCAAATTAAATGAGTATAATACTTCTGTACCGACAGAGCTAAATAAAGCTCTGTTGATATTTTTCAAATAAAAATCATTTGATCAAGTTTTATAGTAGATTTAATTGATTTAACGTATTTACAGAATTTTCATATTATTTTGAATAATATGCAATGATGAGTGTTTGGTGAGTTTGTGTAATAAGGAACTTTACATTTTCCTCTTACAAAAATTTATAAATTTTATAAAATATAAAATAAATTTGTTATAAGAAAGACCAAAAAATCATTTATGTGACATTTTTAACGTTTATATTTATATATTAGTGCATTTCGTGAGTTAAGTATTGAATTAATTAGTAAAAAAAGTTTACAGTCTCAGGTTAACGGAATTAAAGTAATTTAACATAAAAATAATAAAAATATAGCATGTGATATTTTTTTTGTAATTTTATTGGAAAATATTTGAAATTTTTTATTAGTGTTATCTTTGACCGCGGATATCTTTGAAGCCGTTAATCTGAGGAACTTTGGTCTTCAAACGTTTTTTGTAGAGCGTAAAATTTCCTACTAATATCATTTTTCAGATTGTTGTTACGATGAACCGTTCCAAAGTAATAAAATTAAAAAATTAAAAAAAATTTTTCCCGTGTTATTTAAATGGAAAATAAAGAAATGGATACAGGCAAATCTTACTATTGATATTAAGAGCTCACATGGGCGCCAAAATTTTTGTTTTTAGGTATACTATCAATTTTTAGACACCAAAAGAAAAAAAAAAATTCGTCTTCTTTTGAAACACCCTAATATATATATATATATATATACCCGTACTGAAAAAATATATGCCGCATATACGGGGGCAAAAAAAGTATGTGGCGTATATATTTTTATATGTGCGACGTGTATGTATTTTGTCAGCATATATACGTATATATATTTTTTCAGTGTGGGTATATATATATATATATATATATATATATATATATATATATATATATATATATATATATATGTATATATATATATATATAATAATAATAAGTATTCAACTATTTTGTATGATATATATTTTTGATATTCTGTAAAAATATAAAGCGTTAGATTACTTCGTAATAATAACTAATAATAAAGAGCTATATTTCCAATCGTTTTTAAATTCATTCGAGATATTAGCATATATAATTGATAAGCAGGATAAACAATGTAGTCGCTGATCGACTATTAACTAAGCATTGTAAACCGTATATTGACCCGAGCTGTATGCATAATTCAAAGAGTTATTGAGTAATAATTTATAATTATATTTAAATCGTAATTTTTTAGGGATATCAATTTAAATTTTGCTATTTGCAGTAGTTGAGCTATTATTTTTATTTTATCTATTATAAAGTTAAAGAAATTCACGTATATTATCTTTAAGAGTATAATAATGTAACATTAGATTTACTACAAAGTTATTATAAATACTTGTAACTTTCTTATTGACTGGCACACTGAGAAAAAAAAGTACTACTCTTGAGAAAATTTTCTTGTCACAAGAATATATATTCTTGATAATTTTCAAGAATATATTTTCTTGTCTTAAGAATTGATCGAATTAATCAAATTATTTTTTGTTTAATTCAAGTGAACCTATTCGTTTGTTAATCTATCAAAATTAATGCCAATATTTTATTGTCATGATAGATATTGATATTCTTTTGTCAAAAAACCAAAATTTATTTTAAACGATTCTTGAGCCAAGAAATTTTTTTCTGGATAAAAATTTTTTTTTCTCAGTGCAGAAAGAAAAATTATTGTCCAGATTAGGATTTTGTGGCTCAAGAATTTGTTGAATTGAAGCATTAAAATTTTTTAATTTTTTGACAAAAGAATGTCACTCTTTGCCGCTGCCTTTATTATGAAATATTTGCCTTCATTATAATAAATCATACGAATAGCTTGACATCAATTCAGTTGACTAATTTTTTTTAACACGGGGCTAAAAGAGAAATTTTTAATATTTATCAATTATTCATACTAATAATATAAAATATATGATTTTGAAGTCTTATTTGTAGAAAATTATAAGTAGAAGAGTTTGTATGTAGTCAGCCGAACTCATGACTTTGTTCGGGTTCGAAACCTTGTGAAGTTGGATGAATTTTAAATTTCTATGAACTTTCAACGTGAGCCATCAATTTTTTGGTCGCTAAAATTTTTTTAAAAGTTCGAGTTGATGTCACACAATAAAAAATTTTGCATAATTTTGTATACAAATCGTATGTAACAATAAATGAAAAATACACAATTTTGTATAATTTATAGGTAAACGCTTAATATATTAAACATAAAAAATTTGAACATAAAATTTTTTACGGTGCATCAGAAATTTTCAGTCGTATTCGTCTATAAAATTACGAAGCTAAAATTAAAAATTGAAATGTAATTTAAAATATATGTTTCTACTGACGATTGTTGCTTTTTAAAATAAATGCAACTTCCAATGTGAAATAAAGACCGGTAAGCTTTTTGTGAGTATTATGTACCCCCGAGAGTGATTATGTCGCACGATTACAGGAACGAGTCGAGTTTATTAGATTGTATTCACAGGCGATTCGAAAAACTGTACTTTGATAATAGTTTTCTAGATTAAATTATTTCGTCATGACAGAAAAAATAATTAAATTTTTTAAATAAATATAGAAACGAGTTGACCCAGGCCTTCCGAGACATTGTAGTTAGTCCACAATTTTTAGAAAATGAAATTTGCTAATAGTGTTTTTTTCTGCCTTTCATACTTTGGAATTAAAAGTTTAATGTTTTTTTTTTTATTTAAACAGTATTCTAAAATAACTTTTTTCCTCTAAAAATTTAACTCTTCCCAAATAAAGTCTCCAAGTTCTTACAGTCATACTTAAATTAAATTTTTTAATAACATTTCCTGTTAATAATTTTTTTCTCTATTTGTTTAATTTAAATTGTGGAAAAAAATTTAATATAACGCAAGCAAAATAACAGCATTATTTCCTTCCCTTTCTGCGAAAAATTTTATATCAATTCTAGATTCTTCTTGAAAATTCCTGCACAGCTTTATTTAATGGGTGCGAAGCTTTCTTTATTCCCTTCGAATGACAAGATTCACTAGACCATAGTGGAAGTCGGTGATGCAAAAAAAAATAAATTCGCCAAGATAAGTCTATATACCGGAATAATAGCCTAGCAGTTGAAGTATCCTTAACAATATAATTCGCCGGTACAATTTGACGTAACTTTTCAAACTTAAAGAGAACGGGCTACTATACGTTCACAATGATATCATTTTATGGTAGAGTGGTTGCTTATATATATACATATCTACGTTTGTTATAATTTCAAGACAGATAACGATACTCACGTTCTAATTTTTAACAAAAAGCCGTAAAAGTTGTCCACTAAACATAGTCTAAGGATTTTACCCTATTTGATGTTTGTGATGAAGACAAAGTCTTTTCAAAAGTTCGTCAGTAGTTCAGCGGCTTCCCGAGTCAAAATTCGAGTCCCGTTTTGACCGTAAAAATGTCCCAACTCTTTGAAGTCTAATATGCCGCTAAAAATCGAGTCTATTTTGACCGTACAAGACGGTATCGGAGAATAAGTACGGTTAAAACAGGCGTACGCAGGTCTGTTTTTACCGTAAAAATTTCCAGGAGTATAATATTATCATTATAAATATTATTACTATATTTGTCATCTTGTTGATTATTATTATTTCTCTTGCCATCTTGTAGTTCTTAGGCGCGAAAATTTAAATTAATAAAAAACATGAAAAGTTGACATTTAAAAATTAAAAATTTAATAATAATAATAATAACAACAATAATAATCTCAGAGAAGGGTTTTTCTTTCAAAAATTTGAATTTTGGAAAAAATATTATTCTTTTCTAAATTCAGCTTAGTTCACATATTTTCACTGAAAAATGTTTTAAAATATATAAGTAGAGCAGGTAATTGTTTGATTTCACATTTTTTAAAAGTAATTAATTTTTTGATATTTTTTCATAGTTTTTTTTTTAATCCAACAACTGACGTTTTTCATATTTTTTTTTTACTCTAAAATTGAAATTTTTCAAAAAATTAAAAAAAATTTTTCTATTTTAGATTTACTCTGATTAAAAAATTATTTTACAAGTAGAAAAAAATTTTTTAATTATCGATTTTTCGATATTTTGCTAAAACTTTTTTTTAACCCAAAATTTGAAATTTTTCATAATTTGTTTTTAGTTAAAAAATTGAAACGTTTCATAATTTTTCTTATCCCAAAATTAACATTTTTGAAAAAAATTTTGAAAAATTTTTCTATTTTAGATTTATTCTAAAAAAAAAAAAAAATATCTATTAAGTAGAAAATAATCTAATCATGTTGATTTCACACCCCATGAAAATAAGCAATTACCGAATCTTACAATTGAAAATAGAAGTATAAGATTAATAATTGAGAATGGGTAACTAAATTTCAATTTTGAATGTCTATAAATATAATTATTACTATTCATTTAATTTCTCCGTAAAGTTCTTTTTCAGATTCCACTCAGAACTTAGTCATTTCAAGACGCGTCATTTAAAAAGTGTATGAGACTACTGAGATTCGCCTTTTACCAATCGGCAGTGTAGCGATGCGGGTAGCGCGTAAGTCTTGACGAGCGATAGGTTCCAAGTTCGGTTCTCGGTTAGGGCAAAGCGACTTTTAATTATTTCTTTATTTACGAAGCGTATTAGGTTAAGTTACCATAAGTAATCCTTTCCTCCTATTTCCTTACTCCTTAATATGTATAAACTGGACAATAAATAACCCCTGTTCGTAAAAAAAAGACTCAAATTTGGGAAATCATCCATTTTTGTTTTTCTATTACAAAATTAATTTATATATTATTTTGTGCTCATAAACGATTTTGATAGTAGTAATTGTAATAATTGTTAATTACAAATTTTTATGTTAATGACAATTATTATTAATTACTATTACTTATTTCTTATAACAATAATAATTATTAATTATAATAATAATTATTATTGCAGTGATTAAAACAAAAAAAAAATAAATAAATGTGATTTCAATTGGATTTGAACCCGGACCCCTAAGAATTTTAAAATTTAATTTATTATTATTTATTATTATTATTATTATCATTATTTCAAGCCTGGTTTGACCGTAATCGTGGTAGAATGGGACAAAACTCCACTAGTTACGGTGAAACCAGGCTCAGTTTAAATGAGCTATCAATACAGCGCCAAGTCTGTTTTGACCGTAAAATTGAGATGGGAAAAAATTACGGTTAAAACGGAACTCGAATTTCGACTCGGGTTCTTTCTTATAAATAACTAAAAGACTTCTCGAAGTTCAGGGAGAAGATATAAACGATAAAAAGAGAGTTCAAGTTGGCGACAACCATTTTCTTAAGGAGAGTGTGCTATAGTCTATGATCAGTGTCATTTTTCTTCTTTTAACAACTTCTCGTACTTTTATGCTCTTTTTTTTGCACTTATTCGGTTCTCAAGCTATAATGGTCTTCAATGAGAAACTGGGACAGGATTAAAACTCAGAAATCCACATTCGAAGAACGTTCAAGAGTCTCTTTTACCTTTTGAGAAAAACCTTACGGCACAAAATACTCTTATCTACACAATTCATTCTATTACTTACCTCTTTTTTTTTTTATCTCTCTATCTATTCTTGCTCAGGTCGATGTGCACTACGTATATAACTGAACATGAAAGCGAACAATTATACGCGTCTGTGGACTCAAATAGACAAGAGATATAGCAAGGTCAAGAAAGAGGATGAGGTCATTACGTGAGTGCTTCTAATCCAAACAAAAACCAACCACAAACAATACTATTTTTTAATTAAAAAAATTTTGCTTTAGGAAAAATAACTTTTAGATATTTTCAAAATTATCGAAATTTACTTCATCAGATAAAAATTCTGACAGATTTACAATTTTTCATACTGGCTTATAGAAGTTTCAAACTTTAATACTCATAAGCTATAGATATTTTCGACACATATATGCGAAGTGAGGCATTCCCAGGGTTTAAAAATTGAGACACGAGTCTAAGAAACGGCGCGTTTACAATGGGTCTGAGTACGCAGATTACCCCCACGAGCCGTTAGGCGAGTGGGGGTAAGCGTACTCGGTCTCATTGTAAACGTGTCGTTTCTTTTGGCGTGTCTCAATTAAGCCCTGTAAATGCCTCAGTTGGGACATATGTATCGAACAATATTTTTTTCTGCCCTCCAGGCGGAAAGTGGCAACTTTCGGCCCGCTGCGCTAAACGAAATTGCCGCTTTCCGCCTCTGTCGGACAGAAAAATAGTATACAAACCTATGGCAGGAAAATAATAAATATCTCAGATCACATATATGTCGACCTCGGCTTCGCCTCGGGCAACATATATGTGTTCTGAGACATTTCTCATTTTCTTGCCACAGGTGTGTAATATACTATTGTAACTCCTGCTTCCAAAGTTCAACATTCGAGCCTTGCTCAGCAAACGCAAAGTTGCGTATTCTCGTGATGGTTACATACACTATAGTAGCGTGCGGGAAAGTAGGCGGAGTCAAACTTTCCAACTGCTTGACCGTGCGGGAATGAAAATTAACTACAATAAATGTATAAGATTCATAGAATGTATATGTCCGCCACTACCACTACAAATCAAACTATCAGCATACTAAGACTAATTCTAGCGCCTGCGTATATCAAATAACCACACATGAATAGCAGCTTGTCGATCATATGTTCAACTCTGTGCAATTACTAACCATAATTGCGTGTATTATTTATATTATTTATGATTATCTATCACTTTAATTAAAATTAGAAAAAAAAGTTGTTACAAATCTACGTGAACAGTGAATGAATTAACGAAACATTGTAAAATTCTTTGATAACTGATATAGTTCAGCTAATTACAATATTTCTTTGTAAATAATAATTTCTCTCTGTTGAACCTTGAAAGCAGTCGTTACAAAAAATATTGTTCGATACATATGTTCCAACTGAGCCATTCACAGGACTTAATTGAGACACTCGCCAAAAGAAACGACTCGTTTACAATGAGACCGAGTACGCAGATTACCCCCTCGCCTAACGGCTCGTGGGGGTAATCTGCGTACTCGGCCCCATTGTAAACGCGCCATTTCTTAGACTCGTGTCTTAATTTTTAAGCCCTGAGAATGCCTCACTTCGCACATATGAATCGAAAATATCTATTTTAGTTAAAGTATAATAAAATTGAAAGAAATAATTTGAATATTATATTTTAAATTAAATTTCTTAAAAAGTTGGAATAATTTAATACATCATTTTCGCTAATCACTCATTAATAATTAATAAAATGGACTGCCTAAGTATAAAATTAAAAATGTTTATTGATTCAAAAGCTGAAGATAATTTTAGTTAATTCGTATAAAATTTTAGCAAGATGTTTCGTAACAGCTTATTATTTGCAGAACAAACAGCAATAACTTTTATGTCAATATTTTCTCAGTTGTTGATTAATTTAATATCTTAACTGATAATAATAGAGAGAAGAAGTTAAAAGTAAATGTCCATAATATCTAATATATTTTTTAACAATTGACATAGGTGACTCCAATATATTGATTTTATGCCAGAAGTGAAATTTGTTTATTATTTTATGTTTAAATTGGCAGCATTTTTTTGTTTTGCTTTTTCAACACAAGTCTCTTAATAGTTTGTGCACGTATTGAGCCAGAATTATGTCACTCTCATTACTTCCTGATAGTAATTCAAGAAAATGAACAAGTGCCAATTTTTATAAACTCAATGTTTTATGTAATTTCTTTTTCAGAATTAATTCTGCAGAAAATTGTTATTGTAAATGTCATTCATTGTAATTTTTCGTAGAATATGGTATTGTTTCAAACTTCAACTTCAGCTTAAGAGTTTTTGTCAGATTCTTTACAAATTTACTTTTACTTTGTTTTAAATTATTTTTATCTTAACTTCGAAAAAACTTCGAAAAAACTTCTAGTATGACAGAAAGTTTGTAAGAAAAAGTTGAATATGAATTTTTCTTATTGGTTTTTTAAGTTCTTTGGTTGTTAAAATTTAAACATTCATACTTTAGGTATACGTATAGACATCAATAACAACAAAGCCCTTTCTCAAATGACTATTCGAGCGTCACAATTGTTTCTATAGACTTTGAAAAGTTTTTACTACAAATAATGGATGGTTATCACGATAAAGGATAAATTGAGAGAAAAGATGGTTAAAGTAAGCTGAAAGTATTTCATGTTTAAAATAGTTGCGAACTGTAACTTTTCATGAAGCAAAAGTGCACAGCGTTGTCTACTTATTACCAGCCTTTACTTATTTCTGAATGTACATAAATTTGTAATTATTTTATTGCTTCTTTGCTTTTATTTCCATTCAATATTGTTAATGCAAAAGCAAAGTTACCATCATTAATACTGTTTACCTGTACAATGTAAAATGCTGCCAAACTTTTATATTAAAAAATATACATTGCAAAGAAAAGTAGTCGTTTGCTGAAATTGCCAAGAAAAAGTTATTCAAATTGACTTGCCACTCGAGCTGCAGATGATGTTCCTCGATCGTGTATCTTGAACTCCTCTCTTATTTATACTTTACTCAGTTCGTTTACTTATCAAGTTTTGCTCTTTTGACCGAGAGGTAACATGTGCATTCAATTGCTTCAATTGCAAATAAACTTTCCCTCCACTAACTATGAACATTATCGGAAGCCACAAAATCACCTCGGGTACCAAGTTCTTCTGTTTATACACATTTTATCCCAATAGTAGTTTAAAACAGGTAAACCATTATTAACCAAGCTGTGCTGGACTGAATGCTAAGATTCTGAAGCTGGATTCCTTCTTCTTTAGTTTATATTTGTAAAAACTTTTATCGTAATTTTCTTTTGAATTATTTTATTGATGTTGTAATAAGACTATTCTTCTAAGTTCTTCTAAACATACAGAAAATAAATTTTGAAAAAAGTTTTTGAGGAAATTGGTTAAGTTTCAACACATTTTTTAAGTAAATAACCCTTTGCTCTTCACGAAATTTTGTTCAACTTTTATCAGCTGTAAGATGAATAGTTTTTCGTTAGATTAAATTTGATAATTTTGCTACTCAGTACTTTGAGAACTACTGTCAAATTTTTTTATCACTTTGATTATTTTTTTTTTCTAATTATTAGAAAATTCAAAGGATTTAGATTATTTTTCATTTAGTGGTCTTTAATCATCTGAAGCTTATCCTTCGTTAAAATTCGCTCCTTGAGCCAGTGATGAATTAATGAATATCTGTAATACGCTTCCAGACAGCAGTTTAATAGTATATTGTGTGACTAGGGATGAAACAAAACGATTTCAGACCAGAGTGAAGTTGCCTGCCCGAGCGAAGCGAGGGCTGGCATCACTCAGTCTGAAATCGTGTTTCATCCCGCGTCACACATTATATTTTTCACATAAGTTGCATTAAAAATGCTAGTTTCAATGTCTGGAGCCAACCAGAACTAGATAGTTTCAGACGAATAGCGAAAATACCATTTTATTATAAAACTTATAATAAAATCGAAAGTAATGGTTTATTTTTTATCAAACATTATTCGTAAATTGAATAGTTTTCTTTTGTCATTCTTATTTATGCTTAATAACAGAATTATGATATGTCAGTACAGTTAACGGTTAGAATGACAATTATAAAGGTATAAAATAAACAAACAATTGATAGGATTGAAAATAAAGCTGCAACTTCATCTCGTGGGCAGAAAATTGTCGCATTCGTCTGAAATTGTCTAGTTTCGGTTGGCTCAACAGGCATTGAAACTCGCATTTTCAATGCAGGTTATATGAAAAATTTTATATTCGTGGTACTGATGGCTATAAAGATATCTAATCATTCTCATATAAAGACGTTGCATTCTCGTAGAATATTTTATGCTACAAGCGACAATATATCCTGGGTATTGAATAAAGATACTTATTATCTCTATTAATTTTAATGGACAACCTTGATGATTAATTAATGAGAATTTTATAAAGGTTGTACGATTAAATGTCCCGTTTAAAAACATTTTACCGAACATATTCTGTCTGATAACCTAATTACATTATACATTGTTCGATACAATATAATAATAATAAGTATCCAAATTAAAATTGAAAATTTTATAAATATAGGTCAATAAAATTTTGACTTCATAAAAATTGCGTTTCTTTTCATTTTAATGCGAATATTAGCAACAAGCAAAATTTAGAAATAAATAATGTGCATTATAAATCTAATTATAAAAAAAGTATAATTTAATTTGGTAAATATTAGTCGATTTCAGCTCTTTCAAAAATAATTATCTCTATAAAAAAAAAAGTAAGAATTACTAGAATTTTTATTCTACAGTTTGATAATTATCTTAATCTCTGTATTAATACCACTATAAATACCATCTCTGTAAATGGAAATTTCCTATCTCCAAATGTTTCCTGATAACCTACAAGACTGTACCATTCGAAAAACTTATCCGTTTTATTATACGATAACAATCAGTTCAAATAGTCTTTTGTTGGAGATAATATCATGGCAAGTCATTTTCTGGCGCGTACCAATCCGAATATTATCACAATTTATGGCCCTCACGCTTACACTCACGCATCTAAAGAAATCTCATTCAAACTTGTTTCTTGTTTCTTGTATACTACTATATACTTTATTGTAGCACCACTGTTGTACAACAATCGCTTGTTTTCAAAATTTAGCTCATACATACATGCAATACGGCATACCTTTATTATTTTAAACTTACAAAGATTCGTTTTACGCGAGCAACCATTGTACTTTTTCTGACGTCAAGAACATTTGAATAATCAACATGATTGTTGTGTAGTTATAAAAAATTCTACACTCTCTACTTTCTAGAGTTCTCGGGATTTTCGCTCTTTCTTTTTATTCCTTAACGTCATTTGCCACCGTTTTTTCTTTTGTTTTTCCTCGTCATCACTATACTTTTCTGCGCAACCGTTTCATCCTTTTTTTTTTATTTGTTCTCTTGATAAATTTCACTTTAAAAAAGTTATAAAAAATTTAATTTGACTATTATTTAATCAAGGTCAGCTTTCATTTTTTGTTGGCTAGTTTGTTTTTTTAGTTTATACTTTTTTTTTTTTTTAATTAAAAATATTAATTAAAATCTTTTTATTTTCAGATTCAAGTAAATAAGTTGTAGAATCTGCTGGCAAAATTCGTTTATTGAAAATAAAGAAAATTCGTCGAGGCAAAACGAAAAAACGCACTCAAGCTAAAGAGTCATTGGAAGTAAAAGAAGAAAAAATGCAAATGACAAGGATGCTTCTTCAAGAACCAGGTTGGAAACTAGAGAGAAAAGGTTCAGCATTGTTTTTGCGCCGTGACAGCTCACATCCAAAAGCTACGCGAGTTTGTTTTAGATGCGACGTGGAAGTACGCGAATACGAGAGAGACGAAGATTATGGGATTGATATGGAACAGCCGGAAGTAACTGCAAGCCCATTAGCTATGTGTGCAAGTTGTCTAGCTGCTCTCTGCGTAACTGTCATCTTACCTTGGCTTCTCATTGGCGGTTAATTTATGCGAATCTATTATTAGGGAAACTCCTGATAATATATACATAATATAATAAGATTTATTTATAAAGTATTTTATTTTTTTATTCTTGTATTTTGAATTAATCAGTCCCATTCCTGACTATTTTTTGTAATGATAATTGTTAGTTTTTTGCATTTCATTTTCAATAAATATCCACCCAAAAATTTTGTCACCTTTTTAAGACCAAGAGATCGTTTCAGATTAGTAAAAAAATGTGATGGAATAGTACGAAGAATTTAAAATTATGTGATGAGAAATGTTTAATTATTCATTAAAAACTAAAATTTATATTTAAATTTCAACTATTGGTGAGAAAAATATTGATATTTTATAGTAAAATTTATTTAAACGTTAAAACTAATTGAATAGTTTCTCTTAATTTAATTTATTTATTAAAAAAAATTTACCATTTTTAAATTACTGGAAAAAAGTGATGAAATGGGACATGAGAGAGAAGAGGAATTAATTAAAAAGTCTGAAAATCGTCCGACGTAGTCAATGGATAATCCCTTGTATTTGAAGCTACGTAGATGACAAATCAACATATACGTATGAGCTAATGACTGAAGTATAGATATTTTAAGCATTACGTAGGGAATATTTTTACTGGTAAGAATATCACGGTTTTCGATAAGCACTTTCGAGAAAAGTAGAAAAAAAACTTAGATGCTGAGGGTGTGGTTTGATGAAATAAACTTCAAAGCAAACGAGAATATAAAAGTACCATCAAAGAAAGGTACTCAACCGTGTAGATAAGATCCAAGCGTATCGTTTTCTTTTTCCCTCGGAACATTGACAAGTTCTGAAAAAAATATTTGAAATTTTTGAATTTTCAAAGTCTCTAATATCTATATTGTAAAAAAAATACAAAAGTATCTCTCTACGAATTTTTACAATTTTTGTTTATTTCTTATTTAATAAACTATTTTTATTGTGAATTTTTTGATGGGTAGCTTAATTAAAATCAAACATACCATTGTAAATTTCACTAGAATGTGTTTTACCTAGAAAATTGTTTCAGTAATTAAATTATCGAAACGATTAAATTTGTATAAATTGGTGAAAAATTTTTGAGCAAAAGTTGAGTTCAATCAACGTATCGTGCTTTAGATGTGCAAAAAAAAACGTTTTTTACTCTGATCTTTGTATTTTTATAATCGTCACTTTCTCTACTCTATGTAAACTATTTTTACTGCTAAAGTAAATTTGTTTTATCTGAATATCTCATAATTTCTGTGAAATGTAATATGTGTTAATTTTTTAGACAAACTGGGTTTATTTTTACTTTTATAATGAAAATCCGACGATATTCTCTATGATAGCAAGTAAATTAAAACTGTTAAGTATGTATTTAGAATATCATACAGTAAAATGTATATTTGTAGAAAATTAATTTGTACTTATAAATGTTAATTTTATTTTTCTTGTTAATTTGTTTCTATGAATTATTAAACAAAAAATCAGTAATATTTATATATTGATATGTGTATATTATACATGTTTGTATTTCATTTAATAAAAAGTACTAAAAATTGGCGAAATCGATTTTTTTTTTTTTTTTTTTTTTTTTTTTTTTTTTTTTTTTTCTTCAGGGTATCAAAAAACTGATAATTCCTAGCCAATAATATTTTTTATTTGTCGCTGAATAAAAATCGTGAAGATAATATCCCTTTTATTGTACTAACAAAATATTGACTGAAAAATTTAAATATAAATTTATGATTCCTTTGATTGATCTTAACAATTGGATGCGTCAATCCATTTATTAAATTGAAAAATTTTATTTTTTCACTATATTTAACTTTTAAGGTAGTTAGGCCCAAAAAGCAAAAATTCAAGAAATCTCCCAAACTAAGTATTTAAATACATAATACACACGCTGTTAAAATTTAAAGACGATTTACCACGTCTAACCGAAGATAATTGCAATTGAAAATGACATTTTTACATAGGTGGTATAGGAGAAGAGAGAGAAAACCGCGAAGTTTTATTATTTTTGTATTGAGGAAATTTTAAGAATTTCACGAAAAACTAATATTACTTAGATTAATACAGGTATAATTACCCTACAAAATTCTGGAATTCCCTACCACATAGTTTTTCAGAAATCATTGATAAACTAGTAAAGTAAACAAATAAAGTCATGCGTGGAAGTAAGTGAGCAATAGCCCGTAAGAGAAGCGACACTAGCGAGTGACAAAGACAGCAGTAGCATAAATTATAGGTTGGGAAAGAACTACCTTAAATTAAAATTCTTTTGTTAAAGTTAGCAATCCATAGGGCATCACACGAGCGCAAGAAGCATTTTGAAAAATTTTATTCATCTTACTATTTCAAACCTGTAATAATTATTTTCAAAGTTAAAAATTTCAAGCTGCATTCCATTAAAAATCACTAAAAGCTTTCTTCATTTTTTGACTGAATTTTTTCCGAGGTTTTGCTAAATTTCTTACTAAATCTACATAACCATGATTTTCTTAAACATTTTACTTACGTTTCAAGTTTAGCTTTTTAAAGTAATAATAAAAAAAATTTTTTTCTAAATATTTAAAAATCAAACTATCCATTTATTGTACCTTATATAGATTGAATAAATCATACAAATAAATGTACGAAGATAGAATACAGTATAATGACCAGAATTCATGTAATGAATGCGCTTCTTGTTAACTGATAGTAATAAATTTTATGGTTCATATTTAATGATGCAGTCCAGAAATCATTTTTTCTCCAATCGCAAATAAATTTAATATCTGTAATTTTGAAAATTTTTTCATTAAATTTACATTCTCAATCAAGATAGTTGTAATTAATAAGAGCTGTGATATACTTTTTTATTGAAAATGTTCTTTGAAAAATTATCAAAGTTTTATTACTCTCCACACATTTTCGATTGTTTATAAGATATTGAATTAATTTTTTTGAAAAAAGAAAAAAAAATTAGTACTGATTGTTTTATCTAGTGTCGCTAAAATTGTTTCTTATTTTGCCTACCGGACTCATAATAAAAATTACATGCTGAAAAGAAATGATCATTTCTTGATATTACAGCTTTCCATGTTTTAATTTATTTCTTAAGATTCTACAATAATTATGTTGATTATTTTTCAGATTCCAGACATAAGCGACCTCGATGACAAGGTGAGTAACTAATTTTTCTTTATCAAAACATTCTCAAAAATTAATTTGTTAAGAACTTTTATAAAATACTGTACAACTAAAGCTTATGAATGAATTACAGTAGAGTAAAATATTAAGCTGCTATAAAATAGGTGACCTTATTTCGCAAAGTGCTTTTCTCGGTGTTTTTTTTCACTCTCTGTTATTATTCATTATTGAGCAAACTACCTCCATAACTTCTATTAAGGATTTACCGAATCGATTATATTCTATCTTTGAATAAATGAATAGAATGTTCTTCACTGACTTCGCCCGACAGATGAGACATTCAAATTAACTTTTTTTAAAAGAAAATAAGAATTATAGAAATTGGCTAGTTTTCAGCATCTTGGAAACTTTAGGGGCTTTGTTGATAGATTCAATTAAATCGAAAAATAGACGTCGGTTCTATTTAAAAATCTAATAGCATTTAAATCTAAAAAGCCGTTTTTTTATATATTCTATTCAATCACTTTATACTTTATAAATTACTTCATTTTTAAATGAAGTATTTATTTATCTGCTTTTTAAGGAAGGAAAGGTGAGCTCTTATTCAAAATTTTTTCCACTCTTAACTTGTCAATGAAAACAAAATCACAAAAAGATTCTTTTTTGAAAAAATAAGCTAATGCAAGATAAAGTTCACTTGAACAAATGTCGCAATCATTATCTTGATATTATTAAATTATAAAACAAATGAGACATAATTTCAAATTGATCCTAATTACAAAACGTCAGTGACAAAAAAAAAGTGAAGTTTGTTAAATTCACCTTAGATAAAAATTGTATCTACTGAATACGAGTAATGAATTAAGCCACGATTTGTCTCGGTAAACAAAATGCTAAAAAAGTTATTTGCATTTATTATACTCTACATCATATACTTTGAAATTATAAAGTAACGATGCATTCGAAAGTAACAATTTGAATATTAAAAATATTATTTATTATTCTAATTTTATCGTTCATACTCTAGTAATTTATGTATACAAAAAAAAGTATCATTTTTCGATTTTAGAATTAAATATAAAAATTTATTTTTATTGGAAAAATGAATGATTGTTACTAAACAAAAAAATTTCATTAAAAAATAAATTTAAATTAATTTATTTGTCTCTCAATATATTATATCATGTAATAATTTTTCATATAAATTATTCATCAATATTATACTAATATAATACATACTAAAAAATCTTTTAGAAAATAGTCGATAATAATTTTTTTTAATTTGAATTGCAGATATTTAAAAAAAAATACTTGAGTATTTATATTTTATAATTGTTTACATCATAACCATACTTGTGTAGCGATGCTGAGGCGTATAGTGATATATTTATTGGAAAAAAAAAAATATACAAACAAGTTGACTTACAGTAATGCAATAGATACTCGCATATGTAATGTTTCTTAGTTAATATTTGCTGAGCATCAAGTCTTAGAGTAAACAAAAATATGTTTTGTATACATGAAAGGATTCTATGGCATACGTATGTATATAAATACATATAACACATGCCAAATATGGTTGCTCTTGGTAAATAATAACGGTTGCCAAATACTTAATTCTATTTATAATTTGAAAATTATTTGCGTAATGAAACGTGGGGATATACGAACTTACAAACGGGTCATTATTGAATACGAATATTTGATCCCGGGCTAGGAAGATACTTGTTTTGAGGTGAATGATTCTGTTTTTTTTTTCTTTGTATTTTCAACTAGTCCCCATCATTAAAACTCATAAGCAGTTAATTAGCTTCAATTTACTTTATTTTACTTTCTTTTTTCATTATTTTTCTACAAATTTCAAATAATTAATTTTATGGAATTATCTTCAAATAACCTTGTCATAACTTATTGTACTGTAATTCTATAAAGTGCATATTATAACATGAAATAGTTCATGAAATAAGCTACAATTTTCATCATTAAATGTAGAATTTCTTTCTAGTTTATTAAATCTAAAGGTAGTATAAAAAATTTTAACTATTAGTGTGTGCTCAAATTGAGAAATCTGCCTTTCCATATTTAGTTTAGCCGAATGGTGCTTTTTTTAATTAATTACAGGTGTATTTAGCATTAATAGTAGTAGTATAGTCATAAATTGAAGTAATAACAATCACAATTAAATATTAATATTTAAAAAATTTTACATTTTCTAAAATTTACGAAAAATTTCATCAATTTCTTAAATTATGAAGAAGTTCAGGGAATTTTTAAAGAACGTGAATTTCCGTTTCTGCAAAAGATATGACGAGCATAACTTTGACGAAATAAATTAAAGAGAAGTAATAAACTGAAGGGACTGTTAGTAATTCTTTTCAAAAATAACCTTCGTAATAACAATTAGATTTGAGACTTAATGATTATTAGCCAACCCCTGCAAATATTTTGCACAATATCATAATCAAATAACGAATATCTATTTTATAATGTGGAAATAAAAGTGAAATTTATTTTTAATTAAAAAAAAAAAATATCTTTCATTAATAAATATTTGTATTCACTCATTTTCGCATTATAATATCACCAGCCGTCTCTTTATCACGATAGTCAATAAAATATTATGTTGATTACGTTTATTCATGTATGAACAACGGATAAGACGTTTGACACTCATGTGTTAGCGCACACACTTCACTCGTTGCGCCAACATACCCGTAGCTGTACAGAAGCCGGGTTGGCTCATTGGTGACTGGTAGACTAGTGGCACCGCATACGGGCACTTCCAACATGTGCACGCGTGCACATATGTCCGTGTGCGGGATAAATGCAGATTTCTACCTTATCCCGGAATGGTCATTAAGCTACGTATACTTTTCATCTCTGTCTTTTAATTGTCAAATTCTGTGAGCAACGTTACTTTGCGCATTAAGGTTAGGCGTAGCTGAAGTTTTGTTTATAGCGAAATGAGAAAGTAATAAAAGAATTTCAAAGTAAAAATTAGAAATGAGTTTCGTTAAAATTAAAAATGAAAATGTTCATCGCAGGTAATTTTACGGTAACATTTTCATTTTTAATTTTAACGAAACATTTCTAATTTTTACTTTGAAATTATTTTATTACTTTCTCATTTCACTATAAACAAAACTTCAGCTACACCTAACTTTAATGCATAAAGTAACGCTGCTCACAGAATTTGACAATTCAAAGACAGAGATGAAAAGTATACGTAGCTTAATGACCGTTCCGGGATAAGGTAGAAATCTGCATTTATCCCACACACGGACACATGTGCACGCGTGCACATGTTGGAAGTGCCCGTGTGCGGTGCCACTAGTCTACCAGTCACCAATGAGCCAACCCGGCTTCCGTATAGCTGTCCCATCCATTCAATTAAATAGTTAAATATATTGCCAACAGATGATGATGATAAATTTAGCAGATATTTAATCATTTTTAGAATTTTTTTTTAACAAATAAATTATGGCAAAAAAAATATAAAAAAATTGACATGTAGAAATTAAAAAAAATTAAAAAATTCTTTAGTGACTGCTAACTTTAATGTCATCAACAGATGACGTTGAATTTTTTTCTATGAAAAGTTTTCTTAAGCGTAATACAAAAAATATCTTTGAAAAATAAAGTATATGACAATTAGACGAATGCCTTAAACACTATTTAAATACTAATTTTATGAGAAAAAAAATTTCGATTTGTTGAGTTAGGATCTATAATTAAATTAACGATATAGAGTATAATTAGTGAAAAAAATTAAATTTTCATTAACAACCAAAAAGGTAAAACGTTTCACATCTGCATTTAAAACATAAATTATTATAATTTCTATAATAAATTATAATATTTAATTGTAGTTTTATTGTTCAATAAGCTTCGAGTTATACGCATAGAAGTGTAAGAAACCGGTATTGAAGGCATCTAAATAATGTGTGGGTGGACTATTTATTCAATAATTTTTCGTTGACACCAATCTTCTTGCCCATTTAGAAGTTACATAATGTCAGTTTATGATAACGTTATATGTGCATGCAATAAAGATTAATAATGTTCAAGTACTAATTTTATTCTTAAATCTATTTGTAAAGAAAGAAAAAAGCATTATTTATTATTTAAATGATGATTTGTAAAAAGCTTAAGGAGTTTCAAACGTTACTAAATGACTCGAAAAAGTAACTAAACTTGTCCATTTATCCAGCTGACAAAAATATAATTAAAATTCTTTTTATTATAAAAATTATTTGTTTCATTTGCATACATTTATTAATGTTTAATAAATTGAAATATTTAAAATACTTTCGTAGTAAAAATTTTAAATAAGATATGGCAACAGTGCTCTTTGATTAATATATGTAAGCATAACCACTTGTCAGTTATACTGCAAAATTTTAAACATTTTAATTTGTAAGTTAAAATTAAAATATTTATCTCTAAAATTGTGTTATTACATTTTATGTTTACTTAAGAATTTGAATTTCTACCGTGGAGACGAAAATAAAATTTTTTTTTATTTCTTATGTTTTTGAAATTGGCGCCACACATCAGTTGTCTGTAGCAGTGTTGCCAAGACGTTCATCTTCTATGTCACCTCAACTTATTAACTGCTAAAATAATTTTTTCAATTTAATTTTTCTCATTGTTTTTAATGGTGACAATAACTTTTAAATTTAAAATTTGAATCGACACTTGTTCAATTTTCTTATGTCAGTTTTTAGAGCTCAAAGTTAGAAAGTTGACAGAAAAAAAAATTCATATTGATAGGAGCATAGTGTTTATGTCATAAAAGCTCATGTATAAGGATTTAAAAAACACGGTTTTTAATCATTTTTTTCTCAATAATTATACGGTAAGTTCTCAAATAATTTTAATCTTAGACGTATGGTACATTTATTTTCAAAATCGTAAAATTTCAAAATTCAAAGTTTGAATTTTCGATAACCATTGTCATTAGAAACGCATGAACCTCCTTAAGTACAATTCCACATGCGCTGAAGTGCATGGTATTGATAATTTAGCAACATAATAACATCAAGATCGAGGCGAACTGTGTGCTAAATAATAAATTAACAAAGTGAATTTACATTATTATTATTTTAATTAATTATATTAATGAAAACGGAAGCTAACCAAAATTACATAATCATAATAGGTGCATGCTTGTCATCAAAAACTTGAAGAATACAATAAACAACTCAGTTCAAAAAGAAAAATTACTTTTTTGGTTACTATTTAGTTCTTCTATTACTTTGAATTTAGTTTTAATCACTTTAATTTCTTTTTATTCAGTTATTAATAATAATCGGTCATCTTTTCTTTTGCCCGCATTGAATAGAAAAAAAAATTTTAATCTTTTGTTTAAGCGGTAAATTTTTAATCAATTAATCTATTAATTCGGTCTATTTTATAGGACAATTTTTTTATAGGATAAAAAAAATTTTATAGTTTTTCTACGTAGAGCCGAAAATAAAAATTTTTTTTTATTTTCTTTTGTAAACTTAAAATCGGAGACTGTCAAATAGATTCTTTTAAAACAGATCATCAGTTTTTAGTTTTAGAATATTGAATTTTTCAGGAAGAAATAAAGAGTTAGTTTTCGCGTTTTCTACTTTTTCATATGTGTTATACAACATAGCAATGTGAATAGTCTATTTAAATCACTATTTCAAAAAAACATAGAATTAGGTACTAGTTGATAACAATAATTAAAATTAATCAAGATGAAGTCTTAGATTTTTATAAACAACGTAAAATCGTTCAACCTGAAGCTAATATGAATCGTTTCTGTTATATGAAGGCCATTTTTACCAAAGACGCAAACTTATCGATCAATTAATGATAAATTAATATCCTATTATAAAAAGCAAAAAGTTCATTGCATGCATGTCAAGAAATTATCACATAACAATTAAGTTAGGCTCTTGTATTTGTTATATGATATTTACTATAATATATGCAAATTAATTCGCCTGACAGTTAGCGCTTTAAATTTTTGAGAATATTCACACCCTTATCATATAATCTACTTTTTAATTTTCATAGCTCTAAGTCTGTATGTCTAGAGCAAATAAAAATTATAGAAACTTATAAATAACATTATCAGAAAATAAGAATAACGTTGAAGTAAAGATATCAATGATAACTGACAATTAACATTGATTTTTAACTCTAGCTATGAAAAATAATTGTTTTTTGAAATTTTACTCATCATTATCATTAAAATTGTTTTCACATAGGTTCATTAATCTCACTGTACGATTGCGTACTAATTGAGGTTGATTAGCTTTTATCTCTGATGCGACGTTAACCGATTACTCTTGCGAATTGTGCTTGTGTCTTAGTCTGAATAGTAAAGATACTAAGTTAAAAGAAAATACATATAAAGTATAAAAAGTAAAGTACAAAAATTTATATGTGTATCTATTACAGTAATTGAGTGCTTTCTTATCAAAGGATAGGAGTTTATGATATATTTTAAAATTTATAATACGTAGAAAGTGTACACTGTGTTGATAAACTTAATCTTAAGGTAGTACTGTCAGTCCTATAATTACTGTTCAGAGTTTAATAAAATTTGGTTCAAAAGAAAACAACACAAACACTTTTCAATCATTGAAAGTACAGATTTCAAATATCTGTTAGTACTAATTAACAAAAAATTATACACATTTTACTCTGTCACTCTCTCTTCCACGCGACGTCGTATATGTACTCTCTTAAGGAGGTATAACCCTAAAACAGTTCTCAACTTTCAGAAAAATTTCCCCCCATATGCCCCAATGTAAAGCATTATAACTACAATATGAAGTAGTTGAGATGCAGTACACTTTTGCGCCTCCTCTCACATGCGCAGAAGTAGAAAAATAATTCCACTGCGGCTTTTTTTTGACTTGGCTACGTTGCATTCTCGCTCAGAATCGTTTGCCCCTTGAGACATGTGTTGTAGAAAAATTTAATGTTTTGAAATAATTTTGAGGTTATGTATAGTTGGAGACTGCAAATAGTAAATAATGACATCGCGACTAAAGAATGGCAGATTTGTTAAAAAAAGAGTAGGTGATAAAATAAATAATGCCTTAGCAGGTATGTCTGATGCTAAAAAATTAAAAACTGAAATTACAAATAAGGAAACAGATCGAGATGAAATCCCTGACGAGAACGGCATAGTTACGTGGAAAGTAATTGCTAAAAATCTAAAATGCTGCAGCTGTAGAAGTCTTCTAGATCTAGAAAAACTTCAGAACTTCAAAACAGAAGGCCTTCATTCACATTTTAAAATAAAATGTGATTCATGTGAAACATTGAATATGGTTAATACTGGAGTGAAAAATAATGCAGTCTCTGAAATTAATTCATCCGTGGTACTCGGTAAGTTATTAATATAATATTTTAGTAATTATCATAAATTATACACCTAATTATCATCAATTTATTAATATCAATTGGTCTATCACTGTGTTATTGCTTAATTAAAAAAAATATACATATAAATATAACACTGAAGTTAGCCGTCAACTGTTAATTTTAAAAATTCTCATAACAAATCAATTACAATACAAAAATGCTTCTGAAAATTTTCATTTGTAATTTTTATTAATTTTCACATGTGAAATTTTTTAATGAAATTTTTTTTATAGTAATTTCAGTACTAAAAAATTTAAAAAAAATTTCTTGTCTGTCAACTTCAGTGTCATATATAAATTTACTTAGTTTATTGTACGATGTATTAATTAATTATGTGTTTCAGGTGCTATTCATTCAGGTGTAGGAAATACAAGTTTGAATAAGATTCTAGCTTGTGCAAATTTACCTCAAATGAGATCACAACAATACAAAAAATATGAGAGTATAGTTGGCAAAGCAATTGAATCTGAAGCAAGGGATAGTTGTAAGCGAGCTGCATCAGAAGAAAGGGAGTTAGTTATTAAAAATGTAAAAAAATTATGTGATACATTGTAAGCGTTTATTTAGTTAGATTAATTTAAAACTTTACAAGAGCTCATGCTGATAAAATAATAATTATAAATCACATTTTTACACCAATCTTTTGAAATTGTAAATATTATTGTATTTTACTGAACTGAATTGTAACATAATTTTTACTCTAATTTGTAAATATTTTTTTTGAAATTTTTATCATGTTTTTTGAATATTGTACTCTATAAGATGATTTATAATTATTATAATATCATCAAATGTACAATATGCGACAAATTTAATTTTAACTAAAAAATAATACTAGTAACTTTGTTGTTTCTATATCACAATAGATTTATTAAGTATTTTTGTTACACCTGTGTGTAAACAGTTCATAACAGTAAATCATATACTTTCTACACCATATATTTTACAGGAAAATGTTTGTTCTATGTTGTATATTTGATATTGAGTTGAGTAATTAAAATTTTTAAAAATGATTGAAAATTAAATAAAATAAATTATTTCTATTCTAGGCCTCCAGAAATCACAAAAGATATTTTTCCTCAATTAAATCTCCTTAACATCCATTCACAGAATAATAATAATTTATTTGACACTGCTTTAGGTGAAATAATAAATATAATAGTATCATTTGATATGGGTTGGACTAAACGTGGTAACGGACGTAGCTATGATAGCTTGAACGGCTATAGTACAATTATTGGTTTCTTATCAGGGAAAATTTTGGATTACGATACGAAAAATCGAAAATGCCGAAAATGCGATCTGGGGCATAAAAAAGAAGACCATGACTGTCGATTAAATTTTCACGGTAGTGCTAAGGCTATGGAGGCAGCAGCCGGAGTTCAACTTGTGAATCATAGTACTATTCTGAAAGAAGCAGGTCTTCAAGTACGAGTCATCATAGGAGATGAAGATAGTTCTATGATTGCTGCTGTACGAGCAGACAACCCAACGAAAAAATTCCATAAATTATCTGATAAAAATCACTTAGCTAAGAATTTCGGGAAAGAATTGTACGGCATGCAAAGTAAATATAAAGAATTGACTAGAAAGAATGTTATACCTCATTTAAAAAAATGCTTCACTTATGCTGTGTCTCAAAACAAGGGCAAGTCTGAACAATTGGCAGTAAATTTGAAGCAAATACCTGATCATTTATTTAATAGACACGAAAATTGCGGTAGTTGGTGTAATCCTAATAAAAAGCATACTATCAATTTATCAGATGAGACTTTATACGATGCATTGGTCAATTTATTTAAAAAATATGCTTCAAATTCTCATAAATTCTCAATAGCAGCTTCTAGTCAAGCGAACGAGAGCTTTAATAATATTGTCGCAAATAAAGCTCATAAAAATAAATGTTTAAGTACAACTGCAGCTTGTGATATCAGAGTAGCAACTGCTGTTTGTATTAAAAATGATGGTAACCAAAGTATCTTGAATATCCAAAATAAATTAGATATTCCTAATGGATCTAGAACAGTTAAATATGTTCATGATAGTGATATAGCACGAGAGAAAAAATCTACATCAAACAAATCAAAGACAAAAAAAATACGTAGAATAGAATTGAAGCAAAAGAGAGAACTATTGAGGAAAAATAATGAAAAATGTGAGGGCATTACTTATGAAAGTAATTATGGAATAGATAAATTGACTAATTATGTTCGTGATAGCAAGAACTGTGATATTAAGCAGAGTAATATTTTAGACGAAGATAAAACTAATGTTGTTTATTTTGATATTGAAACGACAGGATTTGCAGCTGATGCTCATATTTTACAAATAGCTGCAATCTGTGATACTGTAGTTTTTAATGTTTATGTACATACCAAAACAAAGATCTCGACATCAGCAAGCGCTGTTACTAAACTTCACCATGATCATGCGGGAAATTTATTTTACGAAAACAAGCAGATGCAAACTCTGAAAATTTCGGATGCTTTAGAATCTTTCGGACAATTTTTAGAAAAATTATCTAAGAGCAAAGAAAAATGTTTGTTAGTTGCACACAATGCCCGCTTTGATGTTCCTCGACTTTTACGTGCAATAAGTAATGTAAATGCTTCTAAAATTTTAGATTTAATTGTAGGCTTTGCGGATACTTTAGCAATATTTCGATCGGTCTTGAGTGATAGAAAAGGTCCTGGTAAATTTAAATTAGAGAGTCTCAGTCAAGATTTTTTAAAAAATTCAGATAATGAACAACAATCATTCCATGATGCAGCTTATGATGTTCTAACTTTACAAAATATAGTGGAAATATTAAATTTAAAAAATAATTTATTCACTAGTTTTAAAAAATGTGACGTTTATTTGCAAGAACTATCTGATGCAAATAAAACGAAACATAATTTAAAAGTATTAACGGACTTAAAAGATATTATTTCGTTAAATATGTGCAAAAAATTAGCTATAAATGATATTTCTGTTGATTATTTGAAACAAATATTTAAACAGGGAGGAGATGAAGCTATAGTGCAATTATTTACTGAAAAAGTAAATAATAAAGTAAGAGTAACAAAAAAGAAAGATATTATTAAGAACGTCTTAGACTTTTTAAAAAGCTTACCAAAAAACTCAATTAAAAAAACAAAAAAAAATAATTTAAAGAAGGAAAGAGTTTCTAAAAAAGAATAAAATTATTGAGTAGTATTAATGTTCTTCTAAGGCTAAAAATAAGTGCCTTTATAAAATATTTATTGAAAAATGTAATTTTAAATAAATAAATATTTATTATATTTATATTGTTGCTGTATTCTTGATTTATATGCTATTTATTATTTTACATATTTACCTTTCCTATAAAGTAAATTTGTGCTTAACCTATATCCATTAAATTTTTATAGTTATTTGAATCTGTTGGGCTTCTAATGTATTTTGAACTTCCCGCGCAGTGCAACGTTGCCAAGTCACTATCTCTCACTTATTAGGTTATAAGAGAACGCTTGAAAATCATTAAAAGTAACAAACTTTGAACATTATTTATAAAAAAATTAATACCGCTCGTTTATGTTTTTTTTCAAAAAAAATACTTGTTATAACTTCAATTACATATTCTCAGTTTTTAAAAAAAATCCTAAGAAAAGTATGGTTGTTATTCAATAAAATGTTCGCTCTAACTACGGTCAGGATAGGGAATACATGTTAAATGTACGATTTTTAATTGCTAATATTTCGAAAATTAATACCGCAAGGACTATTAAAAAAATTTATTCGTATAGAGGACACTTAGAAGTACGTGTATTCAAAAATTGAGGAATATTGTAAGAAAAGTGATTTTTCACTATACCTCCTTAAAAGAAATCAGTGGAATTTCACTGGTTCACCAGTGGAATTCCACTGATTCCAACCAGTGAATGCAATTTCACTGGTGAATCAGTGAAATCCACTGATTGAATCAGTGAACAAAATATCTGTGCGCATGCGCGCTGGTATGTCCACTGGTTGAATCAGTGAAATCCACTGATTCACCAGTGAAATTGCATTCACTGGTTGGAATCAGTGGAATTCCACTGGTGAACCAGTGAAATTCCACTGATTCCTTTTAAGAGAGTAAATGTACTACGACATATTTAAATCAAGTGAGACAATTTATTTTAATTTCGACTCTTGCAGTGTATCAAAAGTACTATCCTAAAAAAAAAAAAATAAATAAATAAATAACTATACAACGCAAGAAAATTATTTTGAAAAATGCTCTTGTAGTTGTGAATATAATTTTTTATTTTGAACTTATCTTATTAAATTACGATTTCATAAAATTTTCTACTTTCATGTTAGATGACTCCAACTTTTGTTATCACGTTATTATTAATCTATTTTACAAACAATTGATTCAATAATATTCCCTACTTTTTATACTATGAATTTTCAACCAAAAAAAAAAGGCCATCTATTAGAGAAACTCATATCGTTATTAATTACCACTAAAAAAACATTCGATGCCTCCACGTGTCATATACTTCCATTACATGTGTTATGAAAAAATCATCATGACGTTTTGTTGAAAATGACAAAGGTACATTCATGTAGTGAAGATAAATACATGTATATATATGAGGATGTCAGTGCGTGTATCATAACGATAGCTGATGTTACATTTCTCTCTATATTTTTTTATCTCAATTTTATTGAACTAATAGAGTGTATATCTGTATGTACAATATTGTACAAGGAGCCAGTGTATTTAGTCGATGCCTCCACGTGCCGTAAAAACTACGATGAAGTTAATGTTATATATGTAACATTAACTTCATCGTAGTTTTCACGGCACGTGGAGGCATTGTCTTAATACACTGGCTCCTTGTTTTCTTAATTACCCATTTTTTCCATTTGATTTCTTAACGTTTTTTGTTAATATCCATTTCACTGTCTCAGTACTCTAACTGTTTGAATTTTTGAAATTGTGCTGAAATTTTTTTCTACTATTTTTAAAAAACATTTAATCGTTTCAATTAAATAATGTATTGTTTTGGTTCAACTTTTAGATATCAAATTTTCATTAGGTCTCGATATTCTAGCATCTAAAGAACAGTTCTTTCAGTTCTGGATCTTTTATAATATATAAACAATACTTTAGACCTATTCACAAAATGAAGTTTCGATAAATAAAAATAAGATCAATTTCTTGGAGTTAAAAATGATGTATCAAAACATACATCCCAAGTTATATTGCACGCCTCACGCGTGAGCGTGTGGAAGTGCTTTACTCTCGACATACCGTTTTAGGACGATTTTGCTATATAAAATCGTTGATGATGTCCCAATTTAGACATTGAATCAATGAACAAAAGTATGTTTTGAAAGCTAGAGATATTCAATTATGTCAGTGTATTTTTAGGTAGATTTTGTTAGAAATCTAACTATTGCATTTGTCCTTATAGTGGAATTTTCACCTGATTTTGCTATTATGTGTCATAATTAGTCAATTAAGTTCCAAAAATACCACTGGTTAAAAAATTTATATATGTATGTATAGTAGGGTGGCGCAAAAAAACCGACTATTTTTTTTTTTGAGTCTCGAGTGAAAAAATATTAGTTTTTGATGTTTTAAGAGCCCTCACCAAAGGACAGCTTAAAAAACAATTTTTAAAAGGTCACTTCAAATTTATTAAAATTTCAAAAATCGTCAAAAATCGAATTTTTTTTTTTTTAAATTTTTTTTCTCGTTACGGTATAATTTTATAGACCAAAAAAAATAAGTTTCTGAAAGTTTCAGTTCAAAATTAAAATTTTGAAAGGTCGCTCATATTTTTTTTTTTTTTCTTTAATTAGTCATATCGCCGACTTTAAGTGTTGTTGGGAGTGGTAAGGTAAAAGCCCCAATAGATGATCATGTACCAGTATATGATCACTCCATGTATTCATATACCTATATTTGTGAATATAGATATACAATATATATACATATATATATATATATATATATATATATATATATATATATATATATATATATTAGGGTGTGCCAAAATGTAACTTCCGTGGAGAACCTTTTAAAATTAGAATTTTGAGTTCCGCTTTTAACAGGGGCTGCGTTTGGGCATTTCCTGAGTTATTTTGGTGTGAGACGATGGATTTGATTTTCATAGAATTTTTTAACAGGAGATTTAATTGGGTACTTCCGGCCAAATTTTGAATTTTCACCGGAAATGCCCAAACTAAGCTTCTGTTAAAAAATTCTATGAAAATCAAATCCATCGTCTCACACCAAAATATCTCAGGAAATGCCCAAGCGCAGCCCCTGTTAAAAGCGGAACTCAAAATTCTAATTTTAAAAGGTTCTCCACGGAAGTTACATTTTGGCACTATATATATATATATTTAATACTAGCAGTCCGCCCCGGCTTTGCACGGCTATTTAACAAAAATTTCAACATTAATTATGATGTTATATGGACTCTGTTATGCAATAGTGTGTTAAGTACATAAGTTTCCATAGCACTTAACACATTAATGCATAACAGTGTCCATATAGCCTATGTCACCCGGAGATAGTGTAGCTTCCCAACAGTGAAAGAATTTTTCAAATCGGTTCAGTAGTTTCGAAGCCTATTCGATGCAAACAAACAAACAAACAAACAAACAATCAAATCTTTCCTCTTTATAATATTAGTATAAATAACTGACCTTGTCATCAGGATATCTGCAAAAGTTTTCAACCGATCTTTATGAAACTTGGTACACATATTATTTGGGTAATTACCTTGTACGAGTTCGAAGATGAGCGAAATCAGTCAATTAGTTTCGAAATGGCGGCCATTAAAAATTTTCAAAATAGTCAAAATCATGTTTTTGGTCACTTCATTGATGTATAACTTTTGATTGAAAAGAGATAGCTAACTTTTGAAAAATTCATGTGATAGCTCATGAAATTGTCTTTGTCAATTTTTAGTTATTTTATGAAAGTTAAGAGGTCTATTCAACCATTTTCAGGCAATGTGTAGTACAACCGATTTATGAATGTTATTCAGTTAAGAATCCTCAACAGATACTGATGAAATTTGGTACACAGATTTCTTGAACAATTAGCTCGCATGAGTCCTAGGATGGACGAAATCAGTAAATTAGTTTCGAAGTAGTAGCTCTTAAAAATTATTAAAATAGTGAAAATCACGTTTTTTGTGGCTTCATTGATGAATAACTTTCGATTGAAAGAAGATAGCTAATTTTCGAAAAATTCATGTGAAAGCTCATGAAGTTGACATTTTTAAAGATATAAGCTCATCCCGATATTACACTCATCGAGACCTTCCATTTGAGTACCCACATGAATTTTTTATATATTTATATATCTTATATCTATCTATCTATATAAATAAAAATAAAATGCCGCATGTATGTCCACGCATCACTTGAGAACGGCTGGACCGATTGGGCTAATTTTTTTTTTGTTGTCTTCAGAATTTTCAGGAGAAGGTTTGTATGTCATAATAATTTTCAAAAAATCCTCCCCCAAAGGGAATTGCGGGGGCGTTAACAATGAATAATTCCCGTTTTTAAACTATGGATCCTATAGACCCCAAATTTGGTAGAAATCTTCTGTAAGGGATATAGAAATAATCTATGGACGAATTTCACGATAGCTCACTCCACAGGGGGTTGCGGGGCAGATATTAACAATGAAAATTTTTAATTTTCAAATTATAGATCCCACAGACGGCAAATTTA
The DNA here is from genome assembly GCF_020080835.1 of Cotesia glomerata. Classification (NCBI taxonomy): domain Eukaryota; kingdom Metazoa; phylum Arthropoda; class Insecta; order Hymenoptera; family Braconidae; genus Cotesia; species Cotesia glomerata. The sequence goes on along the minus strand of NC_058158.1, from coordinate 25,662,282 downwards.
GTTGGAGTCTTCCATATGTGGTGCGGAAATGTTTTAAGAACGGATTTTACAGCAACCCACCCTAATAAAGATTGCGGGGGTGGGTGTTAGAATGTTAAATTTCTATCTCCAAACTGTAACTTTCTACAGACTCTAAATTTGGTAGGAATCTTCGTGTATAGTTTTAAGTTCAGCTAAGAATGGATTTTATCAAATTCTAACCCCAAAAAGGATTGCGGGGACGTCAGCAATGAAAAACTATCATTTCCAAACAATAGTTTCTATAGACTCGAAGTTTTGTAAAAATCTTTTATTTATAATGTAGAAATCATCTCGAATAGGATCTTATGAAATTCCTCCCTCACATAAGAGTGCGGGGGTATTAATTGTCAAAAAATTCATATTCTTCAAATATCAGTTCCTACAGATATAAAATTTGATAAAATCTCAAGAGAAACAGGAAATTTTGGAAGTTCAGGGAAGTTTAAACGGTGAAAAACATAAATAATAAACAACATAAAATACTAAAAACGACAATTTAGTTTTCCAATACACAATGTTCTGAGCTGAGTAATGAGGTCCGATCTCTTTGGGTCCGTTCCTAGCTGTGAAGTGAGGTCCGATCTTTTTGGTCTGTTGGTCCGATCTTTTTGTTTTCAGAAATAAAAAAAAGTGTCAGTTAGTTGTTAAAAGAAATAAATTAATTTCAAGCCAATGAATAAAATCTATCATCAGATTGTCAGTGCGCAAGAAATTTTTTATTGTTATTGTTTCAAAATACCAAGGAGAAGACGACCTGACGACTGTTCGTGAGTCGGGAAACCACCATCTTTATATATTTACGCACTGCAAGAAAAGATAAAAAATGTAGTCCATCGGAAAGCTTTAAAATTAATTAAGTGTATAAATATGTTGCATTTAATGTAAATAAAAATTTTGTATCAAGTTTTGACTATACTTTTCACAAATATATGTAGATGATACGAAGTTCACCGGGTCGTCTAGTATTATATATATATATGTATATATGAAAAATATATCAAAAATGCAAGTGGGTACTCAAATGAAAGCTCGTTATGATTGTAATATCGGGATGAGCTTATATCTTTATAAATGTCAATAGTTAAGAAAGTAAAGTACACTTTAACGAAAATCATTATACAATTAAGCAAAATTTTATTTATTATAGTTCGCAATTTTTGGCAGTCACATAGGGACTGCAGGTTGCTAGTTTTGATAATTTGTGCATTGAATTTCTTCAACAGAATGCATAACTAAAACAGGTCAATGAGTTTATTTCATCTGCTAGCTTTAAGAATATCATTTAATTTAATGCAGAAGAAAAATTACATGTAGTCAAGCTGATTCAGTGCATTTCAAAATACGATACCATCAACTGGAGCAAAGAGTGTGCTCTCTTTAATTGCAATTGTTAAAGGGAAAATTTTAATTTAAATAATTAGATAATTATGATTAATAATTAGTTTAAAGCTTCATTGTATTCAAAATTTTTTTTTGAAAATCTTAGATTTTTTGAAAATTATGTTTTTTAAAAATTTTTTGTAAGATTAAAATTTTTTTTTGAAATTTGAATTTTATTGAAAATTTTAATTTCTTTGGAAATTTCAAATTTTTTTTTGAAAAATTTGGCGTTGAAACTTGTTTTAGACAAATAAAAATTTAAATATACATTCAATCCGAATTTAATCCCGATGTTTTGTGTACTACACTGCGCTACAACTGCTTTTAGTTTATTCAGAAATACATCCACGCTAACGCAAATTTTTAATTTTTTAAATATTTTTTACTAGCTTAGATAGTAGCTATTATTATTACTGATGGTAACTGTAACCATCAGGTTATATTAGGAATTACGATTTTGATAATAGTAATAACTAGTTAAAATAATAATAGCTATTATTACTGATTACCATCATAATAGTAGTAGTAACCATCAGGATGGTAACTACTACAATTCAGATGGTTTACATAATTATTTAAATAATATTTACTACTATCGAATTCAGTTAATAGATTTTACTATAACTAGATAGTAATCTCTACTATAAAATTTTCTCCGTGTAGCAAAAACTAATAACTTATTCTCTAACGAGCTCTCTATTTTACAATTCATGTTCTTATGTTATTGAAAAATTAATAGGATGCTAATACAAACACACACGCAACATTGTATCACTATAAAGTAATAAATCATTCTCTCAATAATAACACTCGGAGATATACCTTCAGCACTAAAGAATGTTATCATAATAAACAGATTATAGTTAGCATTTATGATTGAAATACATTGTACTATTATAGAACAAAATAAAATTTTATAGTTGGTATTTATCTCGATTTACTAATAATGTCTTAATTCTGATCCAACCATAATACGTAAGATAATGCAACCAGATTAGACTTATCATTATGTTGTAATATAAGTATAAGGAAGCGTTATTTCAACAAAGAAAAATTTCCCTAATAACCGAATGATATATGTATAAATTTAAATTTTTAGAAGAGAAAAAAAAGAATCGATGGATGTAGTATAAAATAGCCAGGATCACAGTAATTGAACACCAATTTGATTTTCAACGTGAATAAATTAATTTAAGATGTTTCTGTTGAAAATATTTCTTTTGATGGTACACGTGGAGAATATTCGCGTGTTGAATCTTTTTAAGTGTGTAAATTATATTTATAGTTATATGTTTTTTGTTGTATTAATAAATTGAATTATTTTATCATGTTACGTGTTCTGTAAACAATCGTAAGCAGAAGTGAATTTTTGGCACTAGTTCAAGTTTTTATTTCTGTAAACAATACCATTTATTTTTATTTCACAACACTTATCTTCAATGTTTTATATTATTCTTCACTTATTGTAGATATTATAAGTTATAAATAAACTGAAGGCATCGAGCTTAAACGGTTATTACCAAAGTGTTCGAGTTGAAAAAAAATTGATGCCAAAAATTTTTTGCATAATAGTTTCAAAATGAGACTTACTCTGAAAAAGAGTCGAAATTATTTTTTAGTTTTAAGATGTTTAAATTTTTCCCAAAAGTCAATAAAATATTTGAAAACTTTTCTTTAAATTAATTTTAAGAATTTTTTGTGAGGTTATTTTTAAATGAATTTTGGATTAAAGTTCAAAATGAGTTGAAATCTGTCGATGGCTAATTAATTTAATTCAATGCAATAATTACACTGAGAAAACAATTCATTTAAATGAAATAAGGCTCGTTAACTATCAATAAATCTCTTATTTAAATATCACCAAAAATATTTATTTGATACAAATAAATTTATTTATTCGAGACAAAGTTATAGTATATTTGAATGAAATCCAGATTTGTTTATAGTTAACAAATATTTCTTTGGTGCTAACAATCGTATATTTCAACCAAATTAGATTTGTTAACTATAAATAAATGGTATGTTTGAATATACTCAAAGCAATAATTTTTAGTTTTAGGTTAGGAAAGTTGTTAAAGTGGTCATATCGAACGTTTGGGGTAAAATGGGCACTTCTTTTGGAATTATTAATTATACTGAAATTAACAATGACAATAAAGTTAGCCGACATCTAAAAATTTAAAAAATTTTTTTTATTGAAAAAAATTTTACAAAAAAATTTTTTTTAATTTCATTTGTAAAAAATTTGAAAAACTGTAAGTGCAATTAAAAAAAAATATTATTTAGTTCTAATTTAACACATTAAGAAAAATAAAAAAATAAAAGATGTCGACTAACTTTATTATTATAAATTAACAGACATCTGTAAATTTTTTCGACTTTTATAACAATAAAATTATTATGAAAAAATTTTAATTAAAAAATTTCACATGTTAAAATTAATAAAAATTATAAGTGAAAATTTTTAGAAGCATTTTTTTATTGTAATTGATTGTTATTAAAATTTTTAAAATTGATAGCTGACGGCTAAACTTCAGTATCATAGTAATCATAGTATTTTTATTAGTATTATAAGTAATAGTATAGTAGGGTAGAAGTACCGTTTTTGGTCACCTTAGCACCGTTCTTGGCCACTTAACATTTGAATTAATTTATCAAAAATTATAATATTATAACCATATTTTTGTTGAGTTTTAAAAAAATTATATTAAAACAAATTGAGTTTGTAATGGTTTATTAATATAAATTCATTTTTATCGTTTATTTGAACAATAAATGGCCATAAATGGTACAGTGTAAATTAATATTATAATAAAATAAATATAAAAAGAAATAGTGGTTGGTCACAAAAAAAGTCAAATGTAAACAATAATCTTACATTCAAAAATAGCGATACCAAGGGTAATTTACTTGAAGCGAGATTTGTTAATAGTTAACAAATCTTTATTTGAATGAAATAAATGAGTCGATTCAATTAAATAAACCAAAACGAAGTAGTATTTGATTCAAAGTAATATATATTTAAATAAAAGAAATTTTTTAACATTAAATAAATATTTTTGATTCATTTCAAATAAATCTGTGCATTTGAGTCAAACAAACCGTTTTCTCAGTGTACAAGATTTTGCTAAAGCTCAAGCAGTTTAAAGAACATTAATCAAAATGTGAGGGTTAACTTCACTCGCTTTCAAGGCAAGGAGTTAACAGCACCCTTATCTAAAACTATCTCGTTTCATCCCTTGTCACACAATGTACTACCAAATGTCTGTAACGTATCATAAATTTGATAGTGAGAGCAGAATCCTTTACATGTGAATAAAGTTTAAAATTGACCGATTTTTTTTATATAATAAACTTTGGTAATTAACTTCGAATGATAGATATTGTAAAATTTTATTGTAAATTTTTGGAATTTATCTTAACTTGTCGTAAACAATAATTTAAATAAATGTTGAAAATTTTAAAATCAAGTGCTTTGGTTAAGTTTATAAGTTTTGAAAAAAAAAAAAAAAAAACGAAATTATCACAAGTCGTATAATTATATACTGACTAAAAAGAAAAATACAGTTTTTTCATCATCAAATTAAATCAATTCCAACATTCATGAGTCAAGCCTATTATTAGACTATAATTACGAGCAGCTTTGAAAATTCGACCTTCGTGAATCAGAGTCATTAAACCTTGGATGATCTTGAAATCACAAATAAAATTGTTTTAACAAAAATATATGTAAATAAAATAAATTTATTATTGCAGCAACCAACGTTCAAACAAAATAAGACAATAATTTAGAGACTAATTTTATCCACGAGAAAAAGAAGAGCAGAGAAGAAGCAAAGCGCTTTTTTTTCTTGTCCAAAACATCAGGTGTAATGCTTATTGATAGTAACCACTGTGTGAACGTGTACTCGCGGCTGACCAAGGAATGCAACGAGGCTAACCAACTCGCGGATATTTCGGGAGCCTCCGAACGTGAAGGATATTTTCGATCGCAGACCTCCAACCAATCGCCTTATTTGAATGTCGCGAGAGTCCAAAGCAAACGCTGCTGCAGCACGGAAATGTTAACCTAGATACATCTTCGGACCGGTTCTCTTGAAAAGCTGTTAATGCTGAGCTTTCATCATAAATCATAAGTAGTTTGGTGCACCAACACCGGCTTCATCTTTAGCATTATTTTTCGAATTACAGTAAATCCAGGCGTTTTATTTAAAAGCACTAATCTAATATTAAATTTTTTTGTAGAAAATTGGTACAATAACTTTGACGATTTCGCTAACTAAAATTCAAAAATACTTATTAGTTTTTATACATGATAAAGAAATCATCAAATTCTAATCAGTATAAAACTTAATTAAGATTTTTATTAATGTCTTACACTAAAAAGAAAAATCTAAATTGAAGAAAAATATTCCCTTCAAAATTTTGCTCTAGCTTCAAGATATTGAGTTTTTTCAATTCAAAAAAATCTTTTTTTTTTTCTAGAAAATAATACAAATAAAAAGAATAAGTTCTTCATTCAAAAAATTTACGGATTTAATGAAGCACTTTCCTATTTTCAAACAAGATAACTTATATTTCACCCGAGAATTTCTCTGCCTACACGGAAAGAAAATTGAAAGAATTTTTACTATTTTACTATCGTAATTTTTAGTATATAAAATAGTTAGGGTGAACTATACTCGTTATTTAATAATTATTACGATCTTCTATTGTAAATTTTATTTAACAAATAAGACTATCAAAATCGGAATTTTCGTTCGGAAATCGAACGCAGAACACTTAGTTGGTAGCCAGAGACTCTCCCTATACGCTATCCGAGGTAAACTACCATTGATGTCCTTCAGCATTTACATAAATTCGAAGTCTAGCGCTGTGCACGGCCAACACTCACATTAATTGAAAAACATTTTAATTCAACTTTGATGTATAGTCCAGCTTTACAATACACGTAAAGAAAATTGTACGAAAAATTACAATGAAAACATCGTAATTTTTACTATAGGACATTATAGTGCCGGACCAGAACTCAAACATCGTAATTTATACGATGCAACATCGTAAATTTCTATCACTCAAATTAAAAAGAAGTTTAGGTCACCGAAAAAACAATTCTGTATCACTGAAGAATCGAACCCGGTGTCCTCTCCGCCATAAGTCCAAGGTTTATCCCATTACACTATCGGAAGGAATATGTAAATTTCTGTTCAGTTACATAATAAGACCCTCCATACAGTAGTTGGTCATCCTTCGGTAGAGGCGTCGCAAACTACTGGACTCTGTCTCTCTTTTATTAAAACATATAGTATGCGTCCTTATTCACTTGCTCTTGCGGAAAAAAAATTTACTAAATAACATCGTAATTTTCAATAATTCAAATTGTATTCTGTAGACGGCAGCATCGTAAAAATCAAGTTACTGAAAGTCTAGTCCTGGATTACGATGTTACTATTGTAATTTTTCATAAGATTTTTTTTCCGTGTAGTTGTATCGTAAGTTTTCCCAGAAATTTTTTTTCCGTGTAGGATTAAGATATGTGGTAACTTTTATTCAAGATATTAACTTGTTTCAAGAACACCAAAGTTATTTTTATTTCTGTTCTTTTTTTTTCTACATCATCAGAAATAAGCTTTAAATAAGTTTCAAAATGGGTTAAAGAAAAATATTCTTAACTTCCCGCTAAAAAAATCGAAGATTTTCAAAAATCGGGTTATTGTTTTTAGCCCGTTTTGCAAAAAAACGAGTTTTCATCAGATCTCGACGTTTTAAGATCACAGCAAGCTTCCCTGACTATCCCCGCGATGTTGTCACTATGTCTGTGTGTGTATCTGTGTTTTTCCTGAAACTTAGATTTCCTGTGAATTTGAACCGATTCGGACCAATAGATTTTGAGAAATTTTGAGAAATCTCGAAAAAACTAAGAAAAAAATTTTTTTTGGAGGTGGTTTTTCTGGAATAACTTTTAAACGGCTTTATCGATCAACTCCAAAAACTAATCAGCTCTTAACTTTGAAAAACCACGTCGATGGCCGCCAGCCCGGTCAAAATCGGTTGATTCGTTCGTAAGTTATCGTGAACGAAAAAAAAACCGAAAAAAGTGTTTTTTCGGAATTACTCCGAAATTCCTTCTTCGATCAATTTAAACTTGAAAATTCTTTATGAGACTTAAAAAACTGCGTCGAATGCTGCCAACCGTGTGAAAATCGGTTCATTCATTCAGAAGTTATTACGCTTTGAAAATTCGAAAAATATTGTTCTATTAAAATTCTATCAGACTTTTGAGCTCGAAGAGCTCAAAAGCATAGTACAGCTATCTTTTTGAGCTCGGAGGGCTGAAAATGATACAAAAAGTATATTTTTGAGCTCGAAGAACTCAAAAACTTAATAAGTGCAATTTTGAGCGCTTAAGTATGGAATTAGCGGGAAGTTGCAGGGATGGCCTTTAGGTTCAACCGTTTTCCTAATTTTTTTGAATATTTTTAACGAATAAATTTTATCTTGAACCAATAACGTAAAATTCTTCAGAGAATCTGAAATTATTGTTACTTTTGGAAAAAAATTTTTTTACTAAAGAATTTGGTTTTTTTGATCGAAAATAATGTAAGATGTAGAATTTCTCAAGCTAATAAAACGAATTTTAAGACGAGAAATTCTTGAATCAGATCCAACGAAAAAATTTCTACAAACTGATTTTATTATGTTATAATTTTCAACAATTTATCTGTCAAAACAAAAATAATAACAACAAGAATAATGGTTTGATTTACAGTGTTAGAAATGAACATACATGCTTTTATACATAAATGATCTATTGTCTTATTAAATTCGTTTATATATTAAGCTCCATGAATTTCAAATGGGTTGACATGGAATTCCATCTTCACTTACTCTCACTGTACGGTCGACACGTGGGTAAGCTCAATTATCTACCCCTATGTGTTAGCTGTATCTGGATACATCTCATTTGAAAATACAACAGGAATAGAATACAATGCAATTTGGTCGAGCTACGGTTTCCGTATGCAAATTACAACTAGTATTACTCTCCGTAGTATAGTAATCGAATTGTTCTCCAAGACACGATTAACATTCACATTTAGACGTGAAAACTATTGGAATAATTATATATTGGTATAAGTAGCATAAATAAAATACTCATTCTTTATTGAACCATCTTGCGCAAATACAGTCAAAAAATTTGCATTATTAGATTAATATTTATTTGTATGAATTTAAATGTGTTTCGAGTTGTCAATTTAATAAGTTATCATTATCACATTAAAAAATTATTGAAAAATGAAACAAATAAAATATAATTTCTACTTATAAATTTTTGAAAATTTTTCATGGTTTTTATCTTCAATTGCATGCCTTAAGCGCGAAGCGCGCAGGTACGCTCTACTCTCGCCTAAAAATCGTGATTTCGATTAAAACTTGATTTTCATAATTTAAACGAAAAAAATTATGGATAAAAAGCATATTGAAATTAATAATAGTAACTACAGAATACGTTAAAAAAATTTTCTTATCGATTGAATAAGATTTCTCAGAAAAAACTCGTTTTTTTTTATGAATTAAATGAATAAGAGCGTGGTATTCACGGGAGCACTGGGCTTGATAACACCACAACTTTGTCAAAAATTACTTTCACGATTTAATTTTTTTGCACGCCTCATAGCGCGAAGCGCGTGAGGTTGTGCTTTATACTCGACTTGTCAAGTTCAAGCAATTTTGTGATCTTTAAATGCCTCTATCACAAGCATACTACACTTATACAATGATATAAGTAGATGTACACCGAAAAAACACTTAAATTAAACCATCTTTTAATTTCTAAAATCATTTTAAGTTGCTATTTTGAAAAAAAAAAACGTTTTGAAAAAAATTTTACGTGGACGTCCGGATGTCACCCCATTTTGGATGTACCAACGATTACTCCCGAACAAATTGATATTTCAAGACCGGACCTTTTTTATTAGTTTAAGAATTCGATGAACTGGGTCCGTATTTCATATCAGTGGCCTAGTTTACGTATTTTTTTTTTTATTGAATTTTTATTAAAATTCACTACGATACAATCGTACAAAGCCAAACGAACTTTTCTTATTTGTCACGTGAAAACTATGGCACCACTTGATCAAGTTAGATTTTTTTAGACTGCGTGCGCATATGACAAGAAAAAAGGGCGCCGATGTTTAAAAAAAAAAATAAAAAATACTCTGTAAGAAATTACTTAATTATAATTTTTTTTTTTTTTTTTTTTTTTTTAATCAATTACACAATTAATTGTTTTCTTGTAAAATGAATGAGCGTTATGAGGCGTGCACTTTTGGATTTTCCAAACTTTTTTGTTTTATTCCTGAGGAAGTTTGTCAAAAACCTTGTGAAAATTGCGTGTCAAAATAATTCCGTTTCGATACAGTTAATTTTTTTCGATTGTCAGTTCGGTGACTTTTTTTGCAATTTTGGCAGCCATATATATTATTTTTCATAAACAGAATTGAAATAACTATAAACAAGCAGAAACTATACATACATGATGGTATAATTACTAACTGTTTTATCATCTGTTAAAATTTTTCTTTAGCTCAACCTACAGAGGGAATAATACTACTCGCGGGAAAATTCAAATTAAAAACGAATAATTTTTTTCTATGATCTAAATAATTTATGTATGACATGAGCGCTTAAGGCATGCTCATTTGGATTTTCCAAACTTTTTTTTTTTGCTCTATTTTTATTCCAAAAAATTTTACCAAGTTTTATTCAAATAAATTCAATAATTAATTTTCTGCAAAATCTATTAAAATTACACCGAGCCCTTACAATTCGTAATAAAGAAAAATATTAAATTTACTTTTTTTGTAATGCCTACAAATAATAAAGTTTTCGATAACATGAATAACAATACTAAATTTTATTTTTTCTTATAGGTGAGTCTAAATAATCAAAACAATTTAATTACATTAATTGCTATGATATCTGTGATTAATTGATCTATAAAAACTATTTTTAATGACGAATATTTGTCGTGAGACAGAAATGTCGAACGTTTTAGTAATCAAAAAACCGTACGATAATAAAAGGAGTGTCAATTTTGGGAGGTGTGGCTTCAACGCACTTGAAGTAATGACAACATTTTTACTAAATTGGTCTGTCAATTGTAATCACTTTCTGTTTTGAAACATAACAAATTATGATATAAAATATATAACAAATTGCTATATTTATAACTCTAATATTAAATTACTTCAATTTAAACTGAAAAGTTTTCCTTATTAATAAAATCTTCATATCTTTAAATTAAAGTGTTTTCGTCACTCAATCGTTTATAGTTTTTAAGCGTGTATTAAAATTTTAAAACCACTTACTAAACTTCAATAAAGCATAAGTTTTTTACAAAGTCATGCTGGCAATAATTTTTTTTTTCTACTTGAAAAACTCGGTAAAATGAATAACATTTCCAGACAAGACAAATAAATTTACCTCATAACTTCTTTTCAAATAGCTTGTTTTTTTCATTATAGTTTTAGTTGGTGCGGATGTGACCAAGAAAGTTTCACACTCGTGAGCCTTAGGTCAACGACAACGGCCGTGAAGGTAGAAAATTTATAGTTCGAAAACAATCATTAAATCGATTTTTTATTTATACGGTTTTCCGAGGACAACGAGTAAAAAAATGATTATTAAGAAATAATTCAAATAAATTAATATCTTTCATTGATATATATCATGTAAAGTCATGTGATAAGATAGAATTTGTCACATGGACATATTTTTTAATTATTAAGTTTTTAATAGAAAGATAACACAATTTATTGACACTTGATTTCATTTCAAAGTCCAAATAAACAACCCGAAAGTATAATAATAATAATAATAATAATAACAATTAATTACGTGGATTATTCAAGTTATAATTTTTATTTTATAAATATTAATAATTCTGAAAAACCGCTTATTTTTAATTACAAACCTTTTTATAAACCTTATAGTCTTCACAATTTCTCTCTTTTTTTCTCAAGTTTCAAATCATCAATTAAATTTATGAGTAAAATCCAAAAATTTATCTATAAAATTTCTCTATTCAATTTAAAATCTTATTTTCTCGAATAGCGAAAATATCTCTATCAAAGTTTATCTTCAAATTCGGATAAAATCTATCGAAATAAAAATTCATGTTAAGCTATAAAATCTAATACCAGCATAAAGAAACTATAAAAAATTATAGCGCACATAAAAAACAATCATTATTTTTATTAAATTCATTTGAATATAAAGTGCACTGCTTTTTTATTATTATTAAAACTATTCGTGAAATTTATGAACTGAAAAACTAAAAGAACTAATCCTTCTCTTTTCGCATAAATTTTTGATGAATATCATAAAGATTAATATGTCTAGAATTATAACAGTATTTTCACTATATAGTACAAATAAGTATGAAGCATAAGTGCGAAATTTGGTACACGAGGCGTTAGGCGAGTGTAACAATTCACACACGAGTATTGTAATTACTCTAACGAGCTAGTTACATTAATTTTTATAACATATGGTCAAAGAAACTGAAACTAGGGATAAATTTTCACTGAAAATGTATGAAAAAAAAAATAATGGATGCGTTTACTAGATTAAGTATGCTTATGTTGCATGGCTCTTTAATAATGAAGGCTAAACGACTAAGTTCTAATTAAGGTAAAATAAAACAAACAATTCTATTACTCATAATATTCTTCTACAGAGTACGTAAGCAGCTAATTTCGTTAATCGAGGACCATGAATCATAAATGTATTTTTTGTATTTATCTAATTACAAGGTGTTAATTTTTATTGTCATTAGATCCAATCTATAATTATTTTTTTTTCTGAAAACTTCAATGTCATTTTTTACATAATTTAATCAGATCAAATAGTGTACATATTTTGTTTTGAAAGTTATAGAAAATATTTAACATTGTTCTCAAGAACACAAACCAGAACAAATTGGTTACTTTCAATTAGTAATTGTACAATGATTCACTCGTTTACCTATGTTAGACCTGTAAAGGTTTAAAAAACAACAATTTATCCATCATAAATCTAATACAGTAAATCATTACCTTGACTCAATAAACTCTGTTGTTTTTAATAGAATTCTTAATAGGTGTAATTAGTTGATTGTATTCTTGAGTTCTATCAAAATCGAATCTAGAAAATGTATAAAACATTTTAAGTTTTTTTTTTTTTTTTATTTCAAATTAATTCTGTTTGTTTCTTTATAAATTATATTCTTGTATAACTCGTGATCTAAAAAAACAAACAGTATATCTTAAGTAGGTATCATATCTTAAGTAGGTATCATTTTTCACATGAAACTTATTTTGAAAATTTAGAGCGGAATTTTTATCGGATTTTATTTACAGCCTTATAAAAGTTTTTTCTTGACTTAAAACTGTGATTGATAATCCGTAATGATGATAATTAAAAATAAGTCACTTCCGAGGTTGTCTTCCGAGCCGAAAAATTCAGTATGAATTATTATAAATTGATCAACACTGAAAAAAAATTTTAAATATTTAATTTATAATTTTTTGTAGAAATTATTTTATAGCATTAAATTTTGTAGCAACCGTGCGTAAATACAGAAATAATCTTTGAAATGATCATGTTCGTCCCATTTCAAAACACGGTAACTGACATTTTTAGATTATTCAAAATTTTCTCTATAAGAAAAGAGTTAACACTCTAAATTGGTAAAAAATATGATAGATACAGAGAAGAGATACAACACTTGAGGTAAATAAAAAATGCAACATTACCAACAATACCAAAAGAAAACTAGGTAAAAAAATTTTGCGGTTACTGTTTTGGAATGAGATAGCCGTGATGTTTAATTATATTTTAATGATTAAAATAATAATTGTCCTAACAATTTGAAACGTGATCAGCTATCGAAATGAATAAAAACATTCTGTTGTTACGATTAGTATAAAAACTTGATTTTCTATAAATTAAATAATTCTGTTAACATAAAACTAATAATAATAATAATAATAATAATAATAATAATAATAATAATAATAATAATAATAAGAATTGTAAGAATAAGAATACAATTAAATTTATTAAACAATCAAAGTATTGCATTAGAAGCAAAATTCGATACCGAAAAGGTGGCGTGGTTCGAACATCACATAGAATAGAATCATACCGTAATGCCAGGTGTTTCGCCAAGTTATTTTCGTGAGCAATTTCACCCCACAATCTACAGAGGCTTACTTGTGTATTTTTAGTGGCACGCGGCATGCGGTATACCACCTCTGTGTTTCGCCATCACACCGAGTAATAAAATATTTATCAAATTAACTTTACATATTATGAATTTTGGTTTTTAATTCAAAACGCGTGGAGATTTATAATTTTTCTTTTATTTATGAAAACCAAACGATTGAAAAACATACGGCTATTAATCATAACAAGTGTTTTTTTCACGCTCATTTGTTAATATTATCGCATGAAAATATAATCGATGACTCAGCGATTGAGATAAATCATTTATATTTCCGTCTTCTACTGTATACGTGACAAATAAGATAAGTAAATCTGTTTTATTATTAGTATTTTTAAATTGTTTTTTTTTTTTCCATTACTATAATTTTCATCAGCTTAAATGCATAATGATACACATGTTGAGTTGAAAAAATTATATATATATATATATATTAGGGTGGCGCAAAAAAACCGACTATTTTTTTTTTGAGTCTCGAGTATAAAAATGTTAGTTTTTGATGTTTTAAGAGCCCTCACCAAAGGACAGCTTAAAGAAAAATTTTTAAAAGGTCACTCCAAATTTTTTAAAATTTCAAAAATCGTCAAAAATCGAATTTTTTTTTTTTTTTAAATTTTTTTTCTCGTTACGGTATAATTTTATAGACCCAAAAAAAAATAAGTTTCTGAAAGTTTCAGTTCAAAATTAAAATTTTGAAAGATCGCTCATAATTTTTTTTTTTTTTTCTTTAATTAGTCATATCGCCGACTTTAAGTGTTAGGAGTGGTACGTTGGGGTCTTTTTGGTTTGAAAAAATCTTAACCTATGCGGCAAGGTCAAATCTCAACCAAGCTGGTTTCTAAGACCAGCTTGGGATTCGAACCCACGCCTGGCAGTTGATTAAATAAAATTATTAAATTAAAAAAAAATTATATTTTCTATGTTGTGCTTGATTTTTAGTTCATCTCGTGATGTATTTTTATCGATTATTGTACTAAATAAAAAAAAAAAAATGCATGGAATTTAAATTTGAATAGTAAAAGGTCGCTCGAAAAAATCTAAACTAATGCACTAATAGATTGAAAAAAATTATGAGCGACCTTTCAAAATTCAAATTTTGAACTGAAATTTTCAGAAACTTATTTTTTTTTAGTCTATAGAATTATACCGTAACGAAAAAAAATAAAAAAAAAATAAAAAATTCGATTTTTGACGATTTTTGAAATTTAAAAAAATTTGGAGCGACATCTTAAAAATTTTTTTTTCTGTCCTTTGGAGAGAACTTTTAATACATCAAAAACTAACATTTTTTCACTCGAGACTTAAAAAAAAAAATAGTCGGTTTTTTTGCGCCACCCTAATATATATATATATTAGGGTGTGCCAAAATGTAACTCCCGTGGAGAACCTTTTAAAATTGGAATTTTGAGTTCCGCTTTTAACAGGGGCTGTGTTTGGGCATTTCCTGAGATATTTTGGGGGGAGACGATGTATTTGATTTTCATAGAATTTTTTAACAGAAGCTTAGTTTGGGCGTTTACGGTGAAAATTCAAAATTTGGGCGGAAGTGCCCAATTAAATCTCCTGGTAAAAATCCTATAAATAATCAAATATATCGTCTCCCCCCAAAATATCTCAGGAAATGCCCAAACACAGCCCCTGTTAACAGCGAAACTCAAAATTCTAATTTTAAAAGGTTCTCCACGGAAGTTACATTTTGGCACACCCTAATATATATATATATATATATATATATATATATATATATATATATATATATATATATATATATAAATATATATATATATGTTTACATGTTTATGGGCAATTATATGCCAATACGAACACGATGAACATTTCTGTGTCATCGCTGATAAATAATGCCAACGTCCACTCTACTCGTGTTTTATAAAAATAAATATAAATACACAAATTATAAATCTTAAATTATCAGGTGTGTTTAGAGCTCGCTGCTTCTTTAAATAGATCTCGCTTAATGCATGGTCAGAATACTAATAAGATTTTGTCGGTCACAGTCGGGCAGGTCATTGACTTTTTTCGAACACAGTAAATAAATAAATAAATATTTTATTTTTTTTTCTTCTTTTTTTTCTCACAGGATAAACGCAATTTTTTTTATAAATGTTTTTGTTTAAAAATGAAAAAAAAAAATTACTATTCAACAACTTAATTGCATGTGAAATTAAATAATTTATAAACTCACTTGGAAATCCACAAATATTTAGCAAAAATCACTATTTTTTTAATTAATTGAATAATTATAATTATTGAAATAAAAGTGAAACGCGATGTACATATTGAAATTGATTTTATAGCAATTTATTTTTTATTCGAGAATTAAGCGGATTAAAAGTATCTGTCGACCAAATTGTTACTCTACTCATTTAATTGGAGAGATCGTGACTAACTCATAATTCACGAAGCGCGCCAAGGCAGAATGAGATCACGTGTAAGGCACGTGATCAGAACAACGTACGAGTGTCAACACACGTGCATTAAAAAATGAAGTATCAAATACACTAAATACGAATTATCGATGTACTATACTTCGTTATAAATACTATGTTATATACTTCGTTTGCTAGAATATTTCATTTGTCTTATCCTTAAAATCGCGTTCTTCAAAGGGAGTTATTCTTATCTTGACTTTTAGCAGTTATTGTGATAAGTAATATTTCGTTATCGCCGGCTTATCAAGTTATTATCTGAAATAAGTACTTAGGCTGCTATGATACATTTAATCATTTCAATAATTAGTTAAAAATATATTTGGTTATTATTTGAAATTAAAATCTTTATAAATATAATAACTGGAACTTACTGATAATTGGGAATGTTGTATTGAAAAATATAATTAACCACCCAAAATAAATTTATTTTAATACAGTTAGTACGGTTAGTATTCAAAACTTTTGCTTTGATTAAATATAATATTCTGACTCCAATTAGTTCAATTATAAATCGATTGGTCTTTTGCTAATTGGTTAAAAGCACTTTGCTGTTTGTGTATCAAGTATTCAACTAAAACATTGATTGCTTTTCAGTAATCTTTGCTGACGAAATTGGGTTTATGAAATAAATTGTTACAAATGTATTTTACTATTATCGGTTCCCAAAAATTTTACAAATATATTTTGGGAAAATGAACTTTATTGTAAAATTTGATTATTATGAAAATTTTAACTTAGGTTTGAACTTACTAAAGTTTCAGAGAAATAAAAAATAATTCCTTAATTGGTTATACAACTAAGAAACTTGAAGATGAAGATTTAAAATTTTCAAATCATAGTTAAATTCGATAAAAAATTTTTTCGTTATGACTCCTCAACTTGAAATACTTATAAAATATAAAATTCCAAATATTTATTGTTACAGACAATCAAATTTTATTTTAAAAAAAGTTTCATGTAATTTTTTCATAACTTTATTAGTTTACTACACGCTAAGAAATTTATGATAATGATTACCATCATTCATTTTTAATGATTACTATTCCCCATGATAATTTAAATATTATTCATTTTTGTTATTAATTAAAATCTTGCATAATAACTATTACCATTACAAAACTAATGATTACCATCATGAGAGTAATAGTTACCACCACGATTGTAATGATTATTATCACGATATTACCAGTTACCATTATGATTTTAATGGTTACCATCGTGTATTTAAAGACTTCAATATTGTTTTCAAATAGTCCTTTAGGTAGATTCCTTCAAAAATTTATATTAAAATCAAATTTTTACAAGATTTTCCATAATAACTTAAAAACTTTAATGAATGAATAAATTCTGAAAATTTAATTTCCACAAAATAATAAAAATAAAGTTTGGAAAATCCAAAAGTGCACGCGTCACAACGCTCATTCATTTTTTTAGAAAAAAAATAAATTGTGTAATTGATTAAAAAAAAAAAAATTACAATTAAGTAATTTCTTACAGAGTATTTTTTATTTTTTTTTAATATCGGCACCCGTTTTTCTTGTCATATGCGTACGCAGTCTAAAAAAATCTAGCTTGATCAAGTGGCGCCGTAGTTTTCACATGAGAGAAATAAGAAAAGTTCGTTTGTTTTTGTACGTGTGTATCGTAGTGAATTTGAATAAAAATTTAATTTAGAAAAAAAATACGTAAACTAGGCTAATGATATGAAATACGGCACTAGTTCATTAAATTCTTAAACTAATGAAAAAAACCCGGTCTCGAAATATCAATTTGTTCGAGAGTAATCGTTGGTACATACAAAACATGGGTGACATCAGGACGTCTACGGAATAGTATATTACACACCTAGGGAAGTAAAGTAAGAAATGTCTCAGATCACATGTAATTGTCGGCCGAGGCGAAGCCGAGGTTGACAAACATGTGATCTGAGGCTTTCTTATCTACTTCCCGTGGAGTGTATACTATTTTTTTGCTCGGCGAAGGCAGGAAGCGGCACTTTCGTTTAGCGCAGCGGGCCGAAAGTTGACGCTTTCTGCCCGTCGAGCAAAAAAATTTTTTTCGAAATGTTTTTTTTTTCAAAATCGCAACATTAAATGATTTTAGAAATTATAAGATGGTTTAATTTAAGTGTTTTCTCGGTGTACATCTACTTATATGATTATATAAATGCAATATGGTTCTGATAGAGACATTTGAAGATCATAAAATTGCTTAACCTTAACGGGTATAAAGCACAACCTCACGCGCTTCGCGCTATGAAGCGTGCAATAAAAAAAATCACGTGGGTACTCAAATAACAGGTCTCGATGACTGTAACATCGGAATGAGATTTTGTCTCAGAAAATTGAAACAAAATTTCAATAATTTTTTAAAAAGTTATTTTAAATAATTTCGCGCTTCTTAAAAATCTTAGAAGACTGAAGCACTTAATTATAAATACAAATGCTACGCCCAAACAATTTGACAATTGGTTTCTGTATTTATAACTTCCTGCTACGAAAATCAATTATTTTCAAAAAATCAAAAGGTTATTGGTTTCACCCCGGTTTTCGAACATTGAGTTCTCATTAGATCTCCACGTTTCGAAGTCCTAGGAAATTATTCTGACTATTCCTACGAGGATGTCTGTGAGTGTAAGCTCCTTATTACTTTTAAACTAATGTGTCGATCAATTCCAAAAACTGCTCCCAACATAACTTCAAAATTTTAGGTTGAATCGTTTGGTAGGAAACAAATTATTTTTTTTTTTGCTTAAAAAACTGCGTCGAATGCTGTAAGTCCCATCAAAAACGATTGATTAGTTCGGAAGATATCGCAATTATAACTTTTAATAAAAGTATGTTCTCAACAACCACTAGAATTTCGAGCTCGAAAAAGAATAAAAGTTATGTTTTTGAGCTTGAAGAGCTCAAAACCGGAATAGGCAATTTTTCAAGCATTTCTACATAGCGGGAAGTTCCAAGGATGATATGCAAGGTCAACCGTTTTCCAGATTTCTTTCCATCGATGATGATAACTATTACTATCTTGTATTGTCAATATTAATATCAATATTGTAAATCTTATAATATTGATGGCAATTATCACCATCATGCCAAAATTTGAAATTTTACCATCGTTTGATGATAATCATAACCATAAATTTCTCAGCGTGTAAGAATTTAGATTTCAAATTTTTCCAAACATTCGAAATTTATTTTAATATTTATAGTTAATATTATCATTATTTAAAGCGATAAATGTTGTACTTTATTGATAAATCTTGCCCGCGAATTAAACGTTGAGTGTAATCTTTAATTTACGAATCTCCGGCATTACCAAGGCTGTTTATTATTCGCTTTCATCTCGGTCGACCATTTATCGTTAGGGTGTCAAGCGGATACTCGAAGCCGGCCTCTCATTTCCGGGATGATTCTCCTCTTCTGATAAACCAAGAGACCATTACCATCACCCTAACTATCATGCTGGTGTTATTGATTGACACGACACGAAATCAATGCTCGATTATTTTCGTTCTTCAACAGATAGTTGTCTTTGATGCAAATTTCTTTAGCTTCAGCTAGAAAATTCACAATCAGCTTTAATGATTCACTAGTTCATTACTAATGTAAATAAAGTTTAGAGTTTAAAAACGAGCATGGCGAATTCAAAACCGCATTTCTTTAATCGTGTCTAGTCGCATGTTTAATTCGATGTACTGCGTATGAGGTATTTAAAAGTATGAGGTTAGTCAGTGTGGACAGTTGGCAGCGACTATTACAAATTAAACGGCAGGCAGCAGCGACGATTTCAGCAGACAGAGTGGTGCCAGCTCGATCGCTTTGTCCCATACCTAAGTTTCTTTTTTTATCTCTATTTTTTCGCTCTCTATGTCTATCCAATCGGCATTTTAGCCTTTGTTTCTTGGTAACATCTGCAACGATCTCTTTTTCCCAGTACACTGATGCTGATCCCGTTGTTGCTACGATACGTAATTTTCACTAGTGCAGTCATTTAGTTACTCTGATTCCCCCACTTAACGAGTCGAGGTCGAGCCAGCAGAAGGGGAATAGAGATCTCGTCTCTGTATCTGCTGTATTATATAATCTTATCTTTGAGATTGTCATTGGCACCTTCAACGTTTCAGGGACATTAAATGTTATCATATTCATATTTTCTTGAGCTAATTTATCAAATAAATTTTCTTGTGTTGTATCTTTATTTTTAATACTTATCAATGTCGTTTTTTTTTTTTTTTTTTTTTTTTTAAGATACTGACAATAATAATGATGTTATCCATTTTAATCGATGTGCAATTAATAGCTGATCACATTGGTAATTTTATATTCATAAAAATGTAACATCGTCCTCGACACTAATTTGTGTGTTAAAACTCATCAAAATATAAATTTAGTCTTGTTAAAGTGTGATCCTAACATATCTAACGCGATGAGATCAGCTAATTTCAGACTTTTCAAAATATATTTCAGCGGGCACTTTATTTGTTGAATGGAAACAATAGGTACAAATTATTAGATGAAACCTTCAAGTTTTTAATAAAAAACCGTAAAGTAGTCTGATTTGATCTTGCGATTATTTGTACTGAGTAAACGTTTCCGGAAATGGCTTGCAAGAAGGAAAAAAAACAAAAAGAGAGACAATTGAGATTAAAAAATAAACATTTAACTGCTTAGCAACTAATTGAATCTAAACTTGTACTTCTGCAAACGTGCACAGCATCATATGTGCACCTGCACATATTTTCATGGACACGCGACCGCAAGGAAGGCATTTCTGTTTTATATCATGTATTATGTTAGAAGTGTTGTCGGTAGATTGTAAATACGCCTAGAATTAATATAAATTAATACCAAGTATTGAATAAATCAAAACTGAATAATATCGGTTATTGTAATTTTTTTTGTTTTTTGTATTATGTATCGATTCAAATACTTTAAATATGTTTTTTAATTTAATAATGCTAAAATACTCAAATACGTGAGTCATGCGCACAATAATAGTCACATTCATTTAATAAATACTACACCGACTGTATTTTATTCGAATAATTTATTTTACTAAGATTCTTTATTTGAGCTCAAAGAGCTTTTGATAATTATCACTCTTGTTTTTAATTTGATCAGCAGTTTTAAGACAATAAAATATTTTAATGTTGTTTACTTGATATTTCATCATTATTTTTATCGGTCATGTCTATATGTAGATATCTACTCATATATATATATATATATATATATATATATATATATATATATATATATATATATGGTGTCTTCCATGCCAAATCGACCACTTTTCAACCTTACCCCTTTCGATCTCGCTGAAAATTTTTTACCTTTTTCTACTCGATGAAAGACGGTTTTCAGAATTTTTTCAAACTTTTTATCCAACCCAAAAAGTTATGAAGCTTTCAAAAAATGGCTCTTTTATTTTCAAATAGCCATAACTCTCTCAAAAATTGACCTTTCGGGACGTTTTTTTTCAAAATTTTTGTTTTTAATTGAATTTTTCGAAAAATAAATAAAAAATTTAACATGATCGCTTCTATGAAATAATCGCGTTTTTTTGTATAAAATCGTTATTTTTCGAAGTTCGTCATTCTCAATTTTTTTTTTTTTTTTCAAAAAAAACTTCAATCAATTCTACATTTATCTCCGTTTTTCCCAAGTTGGGCCGATTTTTTTCTATTTTTTATTTAGTTGAAAAATTTTCAACATTTTAAAAATGCAGAAATTTTTTTTTTTTTCATAAATATTATTTATATAACATAATTAATGTAATTATATGATTTTAAGGTATTATATTCTCTATATATTGTCCTAATTTACCATTATAATTACTAGGATTAATGATTGATGCAGTTAACATTTAATGACTCAAAAATAATGCAACAAATTATTTATTAATTTCTTCTTTGGCGTTTAAATATTTTACAAATTCTGTATTCATTCGAGTTAGAAAAGTTTTTAACGCACAAACAACCATTTTTGTCGGGAATTACACAGTGTAGTTGTTGAGTTCCTACAATTGGTTTTGTTTTCAAAAATCGTTCATTTAAATCATCAACTGCTGTATTATAATCCTCTTCTGGTGAAAAGTTGACGATAATATTTGGCAAGTTGTCCGAATCAGAAGTCCATTCAAAAGTCCTACAGGTGTCGTTATTTGTTTATCAACCGCGAGTTGGAGACTTGCTCTTGCTGCAAGTCGTTTGAGGATGCCACCAATACCATCACACGGGCCTTTGCCATGGGCAGTCGCAAAAATGCCATTCAGCAGGAATATCAAAATCATCTTCATGATAATATAAATTCACAAAGTTTTTAAAGTTTTTAAATTGTTGAGGAGCCCCATCAGAAAAATAATAAATCTTGTTACAACGTTCAGGAAGACTTTTTACATAATCAGTAATTATTTTGATGAAAACATGAACAGCAACAGCATCGTGATTTTTACACCGGCTGCGTTGTTTACTTGATGCCATTATGTGGAGATCAAATTATCTCAATAAATGTAGATTGGTACAATCAAAATAATAAACACCCTCAAAAAGAATAGATCAGGAAAATGTTCATAAACTAGAGATTTTTTTACTTAACAAACGTAATGGCAAAAATATTTTATTCAACTCTATGAAGCACAAAAGATTTATAGGTTATGTTTTAGATCTCAATATAAAAGAGCCGTATATATTTTATAAATTAGAACATACTCTAGTAAACTGGCTGTAGGTAAGTCTGTAATTATCATGCCCTAGGTTATCGATCGTATTGACGTATTAAAATTTGAATCTTAATCGTTGTAATGGTAAATTTGGACAATATATAGAGAATATAATACCTTAAAATCATATAATTACATTAATTATGTTATATAAATAATATTTATGAAAAAAAAATTTCTGCATTTTTAAAATGTTGAAAATTTTTTTTCAACTAAATAAAAAATAGAAAAAATCGGCCCACTCTGGGATACACGGGGATAATTGTAGAATTGATTGAAGTTTTTTTTGAAAAAAAAAAAAAAAAAATTGAGAATGACGAACTTCGAAAAATAACGATTTTATACAAAAAAACGCGATTATTTCGTAGAAGCGATCATGTTAAATTTTTTTTATTTATTTTTTCGAAAAATTCAATTAAAAACAAAAATTTTGAAAAAAAAAAACGTCCCGAAAGGTCAATTTTTGAGAGAGTTATGGCTATTTGAAAATAAAAGAGCCATTTTTTTGAAAGCTTAATAACTTTTTTTGGGTTGGATAAAAAAATTTGAAAAAATTCTGAAAAACGTCTTTCATCGAGTAGAAAAAGGTAAAAAATTTTCAGCGAAATCTAAAGGGGTAAGGTTCAAAAGTGGTCGATTTGGCATGGAATACCCCATATATATATATGTTGAGGCATCCGAAAAAATCAGCAATTTTTTTTTATAGGTAATTCCAAAACTTTTACAATTTCTTTATTATTATTATTATATCCTTTTAGTTTTAAACTCTTCAAATAGTTTAACTTTATAATTAACGCATTTAGGTAAAATCCTTTCATAATAAAATATAACTTTCAGGATTATAATATAATATCCTACTACATATTACGTATTATCTGACGGTCTGAAAATATAATCTCCGAAAGATAAAACGTCACTCAGAGAAAACTTTTGTCAGTTTTCATCATGTTGTATGCATGTGCATAAAATACTTAAATTTTAATGATTTAAAAATAATTTATAAAAATCCGTTTTCCAGTGCCTCGAAATAAAAAAATTGTTGTAGTTTTCAGTAAACTTAGAAAATAAAAATATTGTATCTAAAACTTATAAATCATTTTAATGAAATCTATTCTGATAAATTAAACTATCAACAACAAGTACGAAATCATTTTTTTAATCTATTTATTGAAATTTTTATTGTCACTATAAAAGTTATCAAAAATAAGACAGAGAAAGTTTATTGATTAGTTAAATACTTTTCTTACTCCACATTATCTTTTGAGATAAACGGAATGAAAAAGTCGCTAAAAGTGGGTTACAGTTATAACTATAGACAATAAACAGATTAATAAAGAATGGATAAAATGGAAATACGTATGTAAAAATAGCTATTATTTCATCTTTGTAATCTAGTTTGAGAAGATGATGAAATAAGCTTCCGTGTTGCATTAGTCTAATAATAAAATAATATGGATTATTTATCGAGGTCCTGATATCATTCTCGCCAATAGTTTTGTCTTAACTCAACTCTTTGTTTATATAATTAACCAACAGTGACTTAAGATTACGTGCTTAATCTAATTTATTAATTAAAATACTAATAAGCGCATAATTTATAACTTTTATTTTATAATTTTTATTCTTATTTAAATTTTATGAAGTTAATTGCATATAAAATGCTTCTATTGTATTGATTTTCTAGGTTTTGAATGCACTCTATGTTGTCTTTTTATTTTGCTTTGTTGTTTCGACATCTACGATACGTGATATGCATTCGGCAATATCAAACTTATTCATGTTATTCACGATTCATCGAATCCCTTCGAAGTCGTAAATGTTTTTTATGGATTCCTGGCTGAAGATTTTCCATTAGTCAACTACTGTTTTTTTACTTTTGTGTTCAGTACACGAAAAGTCCTAAAAAAAAATCTGGAAAACGGTTGACCCTAAAGGCCATCCCTGCAACTTCCCGCCAATTCCATACCTAAACGCTTGAAATTGCACTTATGACGTTTCTAAGCTCTTCAAGCTCAAAAATACAATTTGTGTTCTATTTTGAGCTCTCCGAGCTCAAAGAAATAGCTTTTGTATGCTTTTGAGCTCTTCGAGCTCAAAAGACTGATAGAAGTTTAATAAAACAGTATTTTTTGAATTTTCAAACTGCAATAATTTCTAAATGAATGAATCTATTTTCACGCGGTCGGCAGTATTTCACGCACTTTTTCAGAATCTATGATAAACTTTTGAACACAAACTGATCGAACCGAAAATCTTTTCGAAAATCGAACCGAGAATTTTTTCGACAACGATAACTCTCGAACGAATCAACCGATTTTGATGGGACTGGTGGCAATCGACGTGGTTTTTTAAGCTTAAAAGCTGATAAGTTTTTGGAATTGATCGGTAAAGCCGTTTAGAAGTTATTCCAAAAAAACGATTTTTTGAAAATTTTATTTTTGAGATTTCTCAAAATCTAGCGAACCGAATCGATTAAAATTTTCACGAAATTTAATGGCAATGAGTATGGTTCCCCCATAATGAGCATATGATTGATACCTATAATGATCATTTTATTATAGAAACCATTCCAATAATTTTTGGAAATGTTCCTATAAATTTCTCTCCGTGTAGCTAAATTTAATCAAAATATCCATAGAATTCATTGAATGTGCAATAAATATATAATACAGTTAATGAAGGTTGTGAAGAAGGAAACTCGATTTGATGAAAAATTTTTTTTAATTTAGTAATTTATTGTTTAAGGGGGGCGATACATGAACCGCCTTGATCTTTACCGTTTTCTGAGGATTTTTTTTAATAGGAATGAATGAACCATTTTGAAATTTTGTAGGGTCATTTATTATATATTGAAGTACAGAAAAAAATTTTTTTTCTCTCCGAGCTCAAAAGTCTGATAAAAGTTTAATAAAACATTATTTTTTTAATTTTCACACCGCAATAACTTTTGAATGAATGTACCGATTTTCACGCGGTTCGCGCCATTCGACGCAGTTTTTCAAATTCTATGATATATTTTCAAACACAAATTGATCAGACCGGAAATTTCGGTGTAATTCGAAAAAAACACTTTTTTTCGATTTCTTTCGTCAACGATAACTCACGAACGAATTAACCGATTTTGACCGGCTTGGGGGCTAGGGAAGCTTCCGAGGACCTCAAAACGTCGAGATCTGATGAAAACTCGATTTTCGAAAAACAGGGTAAAAACAATAACTTCCCGATTTTTGAAAATTTTCAATTTTCTTAGCGGGAAGTTAAAAATTTGATTTTTAAAAAATTTTACATGTATCGCCCCCCTCAAAAACTGACAAAAAATCTTGTCAAAATTCTAAGTGATTCGTGTCCTTAATTGTCAATAAATAAAATTTTCAAGCTACAAATTTACACTTCGTGGCCAGGAAATCCGAAAAAATTAATGTAAAATCTATTTTCTCGTGGAACGCTATAAACGACGAATAAATATTAAAAAAAAAAAGTGTGTGCGTGTAATCTTTACGCGCGATTGAAGTAATACTTATTTGGCGTTGACGGCATATATCACTGAAATGATTAAATTTTAACTTGAATAATAAATATCACATTATAATTTAATTATATTTGGCTCCCCGCTTTTATTAATCCCGCCAAAATTTCTCAGCAAAAATTTCTCACAATTATTTACAATTAAGTACAATTATTTCTAAAAAAAAACATTAACATGGCTTTTTTATTATGGTTTTTGTGTGAAAAAATATTGTACAAGAAATTATTACTGACAATTGTTGTCGCGAAAAATTTTTGCATGAGAAAAAAGAGACGGTCACCGATATTTTGCATACTATTGTCAATATAATTTAATGGAGATTAATTTGACACTTTTCAAAAATTGATTTAGTTTACTAGAAACGGAAAAAAACCTCAAAATAGGTCAAAAAATTTTCCTGTCCGTCATGTATGAAACTCTGAAAACACTATAACTTGCGAAAAAATGCATCAATTAAGTTAAATTTTTTTTTTTTAATTCTTTAGGATAATTGTAGGCCACCGAATGCGAATGGTTAGGTAATTCAGTATCATTCATGTACAATTAACAAAATAAAAAAGCCAGAAGACTGTATATCTATATATATATATATATATATATATATATATATATATATATCCATGTAAAATTTACATGGATGGTGATATATCTATACAAATTATGTACATTTACTCCACCAGGGGCGGCTGTGCATTACTTTCCTAGTACGACTGTTTTTTCGGCAACTAATTTTGAACGACTTATGTTTTTTTTTTTTAATATTTCATAATTAAATGAGCATTATGAGTCCCGAACTTTTGGATTTTCCAAATTGAATTTTATAAAATGTCGCAATCGTCAGAAATTTTATTAATAATTTATTTATTACAAAAGTAATAAATAAAAAAGTATGCTTAGAGATTTTCAAAAAACTTTGCAATTTAAAATAATTTTTTTAAAACTGTTGAATTTTTATTCACTTTGCTATTCACAATTGATCCGTTTTAAAATATTGGAAATAAATAATCCTAATTGATTATAATATTTGCCACTAGCTGGCGTATAAGTCGAGAAGCGTGGAGTATATAACATTCACTTACGACCAATCCAAATTATTATTTTTGAATAGCGGAAACTACACAGACTATATAGTAAACGTTACTTCCGTCAGAAAAAAAATCTGAGTTACTCCCTAGTCGCGCCTAAAGAAGCTTTACTTCAATAAGTTTGGAAAATCCAAAAGTGCATGACTAGTAATTCTCATTTAATAATGGAATAGTAATAAAATAAGATAAAGAGTGGTGGTGTACTTATGGCATTCAAGAACTGCATTAGGGTAATACCAGTTTGTATTAATAAAATTACGGGGTGTTTTGAGGATATTGATGCGCTATGTGTTAATATTATATCAAGTAGAGGGAGATCAACAACACTGGTATTGGTATATATCACTCCAGATATTAAATCAGATCTATTTGATCAGTTTTTTGAGCAACTCACTGTGTTTCTATCGCATCATCATCAGCGGCATCTTATGGTTATTGGAGACTTCAACTTACCAGGATTCTTCAGTCGTTATTGTGAGAGGAGTAAGGACGTTAAGACGAATGTGACAATAAGTTGGCAGGCGAATTTTAATTTAAAACAGTATAATATCATATTTAATAAAGATGATAAGTGCTTAGACCTAGTATTTGCAAACTTGAGTTGTTCAGTAATGGAGTCTCAATGGTCGCTGGTCAAGGTAGACTCTTATCATCCTGCGTTGTTAGTATCGTTGTTCATAAATAAGATATTGAGAACTACTCACTTGAGTAGTAATCATGGTAAATTAAATTTTAAAAAACTTGATAAAGTCGCGATTTGTGGGGCATTAAATGCTGTTGACTGGCACTCGGTTCGATTACTGGATGATGTCGATGATAGTTGTAATGAATTCTATAGTAAAATAAATTCTATTTTTTCAGATTTCGTCCCAGTTCATAAGAATGTAAATAAAAATGTAATTTATCCGGCATGGTTCAATGCAAACGAAGGCTGATCTGAGGCTGAAAGAGAAGCATAGGTTGAAGTATATTAGAACTAAATCGGGGTACCATTTAGCTCAATATCTATACCTTCGTAAGTTGGTTAAGGAAAATATCAAAAAAGCTCGGGAAGATTTTATTAAATCCTCGGAGCTAGAGTTAAACACTCAGCCATCTTTGTTTTGGACTTTTATTAAAAAACTTCGGGGAGAGGGTAAAACCTCTAAAGTATTTAACATTAATAATGTAAGTACAATAGATGCAGCTGTTATTGCTGATAGTTTTGCTGATCATTTTGGCTCTGTTTTTCTTCCTGCCTCAGACAGACCTAGTAAAGTCGAAAATTTTGTATGTACGGATCGTTTGGGAACTGTGGAACTACCGTTGACTGATGACATTATCGTAGCTATAGGTAAACTTCCAGAAAAATAGTCGGCAGGTATTGATGGGATACCGTGTTGTGTTGTAAATTCGCTAGCAGGTGCATTTGCTGAGCCACTATCGATCATTTTTACAATATGTTTAAAAACGGGTGAATTTCCGAAATGTTGGAAAATAGCAAAAATATGTCCGGTGCATAAAGCGGGTGATAGTTCACTGATTGTAAACTATAGACCTATATCAATACTTTGTGCTTTTTCCAAGGTCTTTGAGGTATATATCTATACTAGATTGTACGCCTATTTTATAAATCACTAGTCTACTGTCACTAACTTGCTATGTTATTCTGAATATGTTCATGAAGCGCTCAAAAATGCGTTTCAGGTTGATATTTTTTATACAGACCTATCTAAAGCATTTGATAAAGTAAATGTGTGGATTTTGATTAGTAGGCTGAGTGAATTAGGCATTCCTGAGGGTTTACTAGCATTGTTGAAGTCATATTTATTAAATAGGAGAAATAAGATGATCTATGAGGGTATATATTCTGAGATCTATGAATCGACATCAGGAGTTCCACAGGGCTCAAACCTGGGTCCATTGCTATTTATAATCTTTATTAATGTAATACTTATTGATCTGGAGCTGTATGACTGTAAGTGTATGGTTGAAGCTTTTGCTGATGATAATAAGTCTTACTTATGTATAGAATCGGTCCGAGATTGTTCTAGACTGCAAAAATTTGTTGATCACTTTACTGAAATATGTGCTGATAATGATATGATACTTAATTATGATAAATATGAAGTGTTAACTATTACTAGAAATAAGTCGCCAATAATCTTTAATTACACTATAAATAATATTCTGGTGAAACGTGTCCAGACGCATGTAGATCTTGGAGTGGTCATAGACTCTAAGTTTAATTTCTGCCTTCATATTGATAAAATTGAGTTGCAGTCCTGGAAAACCTTAGGGTTTGTAATTCGATCATGTAGACTACTAAAATCTATTAAAACAATGAAATCGCTGTACTGTTCGTTAGTCCGAGCCAGAATGGAGTGCGCATCGGTAGTATGGTCTCCAAACTATGAAATTTATAGCAATAAATTAGACAGAATTCAGAAGAAATTTTTAAAGTTTCTCTGCTGGAAAATAGATGGTATGTACCTGGACTATGGCTCTGACTATTGTGGTATGTGTAAAAGATTCAATTTGCTAACTCTGAATGATAGACGTCTTTGTGCATCTGCTATGTTATTGTCGCGAATTATCACAGGACAAATTAACTGTGCGAGACTGTTGGAGGGAATTAGGTTTAGAATACCTGCAAATAGACCTTGTTCTCCATTCTACTTGCCGTGTGTGAGAACCAATTTTGCAATGTCTGCGCCAATATATAGACTGATGAGTGCTGGAAATATTTTTTATGAGTATGATAATGAAATAGACTTGACTCAGATCAAGAATATAAGAACACTTGTTGATGTTATTGTAAAATATATTTATTAATATAATAATTGTTGTAACTTTAATTTTATATATCGCCTGAAATATTGGCTGTCAACAATTTTATTACTGTGTGTGTATTGTAGTACATATGTACAAGTTTCTATATTATTTGTGCAATTATTGTAAAGAAACTCTGTAATTGGCTTAAAGCTGTTGAGTTCATTATTCTATAAATAAATAAATAAATAAAAGATCATAAAATTGTCATAAAAATGTCATAAGAGTATCCTAGCATTGTCATAAATCTGTCCTAAAATTCATAATAGTGTCCTAAAATTTTTAGGAAAGTATCTTAAAATTGTCATAAAAGTAATTTTTAACAATATTTTTTTTTCTGAGTAATATCCACAATATTTTTCTAAAATCTAAATTTCATTTCGGATTGGTGTCATAAATTTGTCATAAAATGTCCTAAATTGTGTCACGTTTAGGATCTTAAGCTTATGACAATTTTAGGACAAATTTTTAGCTTCCCGCTAAGAAAATTGTTTTTACACGGGAGTGATTTAAGTTGATTTTTCGTATTTATAAATAAATATTATCACTTTTTTAAACAGTTCGATGTTTGAAGCCTGATAACTCCGAAATGGTTCTCCGTACGCATATTTTCATTCAGACAATTTTTGTAGATCGTTAAATTTCCTACAAGAATATGTATCGATCATAGCTATAAAATGTTTCGTTGTTGACTAGCAAAATTCAAAAGTAAAAAAAATTTTTTCTATGTTATTTAAATGGAAATAAAAAATTAATTACAGCCACCTCTATACATTAATATTAAAGACTGAGATTTTCACAATGTCTTTGATTAGGGATACTCTGAAGAATTTTCAATGTTCTTCGAAAAAAAAAAAATAGTGTGTTTTTTTGAAACACTCTAATATATATATATATATATATATAAATTATAATCTATCGTTGGTTACCATTAAAGATACAATAAAATTTTTTTTAATATTCTTAGAAATAACACCGCTGAGGACATGTTATTGCATAACAATAAGTAGTTGACTTTCAACCAACAAAGAAAAGTAAAACAAAGATGATGCACAATGTACATTGATTGGCTAATAAATGTACAAACTTTTCCACGGCTGACTCTCGGTTTTCCAGTATTAGTATGAGGTGTATCCTTGAGACCGCTTTACGGTATGATGACTCAATCGATACTTTAACGATAACGAATAAGCTAAGGCATAAAGCGAAGGCGATGTTTTTTGCTCTCTAATTGTCGAAAAATTATGATAAAAATAAGAACGAAAATCTAATTCAGAATTGACAGATTGATATAAGTAATTATTATTTAAAATAAAAAACCGCTCTTATCAATAACTGATTTATACTATTTATAAACATTTTGAAATTCATTGGGTACGTAAAGAGGTAAATTCATTAAATAAAGCTCCAGATGTATTATTATATTTGTCTATGACGCATAAATCAGACACGTGTGACTTCAATAAAATATTAAATCGATATTAGTTTTGACTAAGATTACATCTAATTATCAACTTTTTATAATAAGAATCATTAATTTATACAATCAATGAGTTAAGGTAGCACGGTTATGAAAGCAATATTTTAAGAAATCCTCGAAACTTTGAATGTAAATAATTAAATCCATAATACATATGATATTAAAATTTGAAGACGATTTATTTCACCTAACTTGAGATAATTGCAATTGAAAATGACATTTTTTGTACATGTGACATAGGAGAAACGTGGAAAAATTACAATTTTTTTTTTAATTTTTTCCATCGAAGGAATTTCACCATTCTATTGAACAACTAGTAGGAACACCACTGTGACAATCGAAAAAAAGAGGTGATTTTCGGGAATTTTTTTGACAGGGAAAATAAAGGAATTTGGGAATCGGGTTTTTTTTTATTTTATTAAGGGTACATTAAAGATTATTACGTAGTGTTTGTGTATGTGTATGGAGAATATAGTAGTCGAAAAGTATAGCAACGTTAAAAAAACTTAACCTGCAACCTTAGCTCTGTCGATACGTATAACATGGATAGTGAGCCAAAATTTTTTGTTTGGTGTCGCAGAGCAACTACCTTATTAAGCAATTTAAAAATCTCTTTGCCACTTCTAATTCATAAAATAATAATCATGGTAAATTTTATTTTAATGATTAAGTTTAACCAGTTTTATAGACCTTCAATTTCAAATTGTGAATTTTAACTTAATTCTACTTAAGGTAAAGTACCCAGTAGTTGAACAGGTTTCAAAGTAAAATGTATTTGACCCTACTTTGAATTTATAAAGATGTAATTATTAGTTCAAATAAGTGATTTTCGTGTAAATATAAATAATTTTGAATTAATTGAAACGCAAAATAACGCAGATAATTGAATATTTATATTTTGACAACGTTTTTAAGGTAGACTATGAAAGGAGTAGTAGTTTTTTTACTATTATAGCCTCGTTAGTTCACAGAATCAATATAGTTTACATACTATTGTGAAGATCATTTAATGAAGAATAATTCCATATTTTACAAAAATTTAATAAGTGCAATGTAAACGTGAAAAAAAATCGAAATAGTTAAAAAAAAAAATGTGAGCCGTCACGGGACGCCTGGCAGATGTGAAACATCGACATTATTTTGTAAAAGTAATATGCAGAAAAGAACAGATTGTAATAGGAACTAAATATGTCATAATGATAAAATAAAATATTACGATTTTTTTCCCAGATAACGATGACTATTTATTGAATAAACATTTATTTTCATTAAATACAAAAATTTACGAATTTATTTCAAATCGTGACTACTTAATTCGTTTAATCAGTGACTTCGGTAATAGTTATATTCGATGTTGCCTCTGAGGACGGTATTACTGTGACAATTGGTCGATGGTAACTGAAGTATGTTACAAAAGTATTGGACATAACATTATCGAGATATCTAATAAATACAGCATCTATTGTTGTTCCATATCTGGTGGTAGGTTCTCTTGGATTGTTATTAATTTGCAATTGAAATTCTTCTTGGAGAAACTTAATTAATGGCGTTGATTCATCTTTTGCAAAATTTACATTGAAATCCCCAGCTAAAATCTATGGTAGTTTGTCTTTATTGGTTTTGAAAGTTATTGAACCTCTGTGACTGTACGAAAATAATCTCTTGTGTAAAAATGAAATGATGTCATTTATTTTTTTATTAGGAGAAATGTACACAACAATCATCATCAATTCACTTCCATCTTCTAGTTTAACGTGTGAAGCACATATATCGCCAATAGATGTTTGGGAGACATGAACTTCTGTAGCATTTTGAATTACTAAATCCATGTTGAATGTAGTAATATGTGAAGTATTGTTGTTTTTATAAATGGCAACTCCAGCGGCTCTAACATTTTGTCTCTTAAATTTAGCTATACAATGAAAATTAGTTAAGTCAACTGATTCATCTGCAGGAAGCCATGTTTCAGTTAGTAATAAAAAGTTACTCCTTTGACAAATAGAATCTTGTAAATCAGTAGTATGTTTACTGAGACTTTGGCAGTTTAAAGTATAAATGGTTAATTTATTTCTGGAGTTTATAAATTCAGTGATCAGTCCTTGCAATGTAGTAAGTTTGTTTAGAGATAATCTTTTAAATTCTTGCTGTAAACTTGAAACTGATGGATCTACTCTTCTTCCATGATAAAATCTTAAATTATCCTGTTACATATAAACAACCCTTCAAGACTTGTTACTCGTGTTAAAGCTACGTAAAGTAATAAAATAGAATGACTTTTACTATACTCATAGACCACCTCGTCATATGTACCTCCTTGAGAGCTTAAATAAAAATTAGTATATTCTGGTACTATTAGATTAATAAAATCTTACATAACATTAATAGTATGTCTTGTGTTTAACTGATCTTGGTGATGTCCAGTTTCAATAATAATATTTTGTGACCCCTGTGATGATTTAACGTAGTTTTTGAAAAAAGGAAATTGTCTATGAAGACTTGAATTGATGGTTCGAATATTTTAAAACTTATTTAGGAAAAATTTAGAAAAATTGTTTTTTGTTTTTATCTAAATCCTTATAAAAACTTTCAAACGACGTATCGCGAATCCTATTCGATTTATTCATTGTAAAGATATCGTATACGACAAATTCTTATTCACATAGAAACATACATCCTCACACATATCCACAGAAGGCCGGACGCCCAACTAGGAACGGTGGCTTCCTGGGACCTCCAAACGTAGAGATCTAATTTAAATTCACATTCTCAAAATTGGATCGAAATCAATAACTTTCTACTTTTGAAAATGACGAATTTTCAAAACGAAAAGTTGAGATAAGTTAAAAAGCTATTGTTTTCAGCTCAATTTAAAAAAAAAGAATCAACCGCGTGGATTGAAAATTACAAAAAAGTTTTTTTTTGTTAATGCAGATAACGGATATAAAACGATAAAAAAAAAATTAGAAAAACGGTAGACCCTGAAGGCCATCCGTGCAACTTCCCGCTAATTCCATACCTAGGTGCATAAAACTGCACTAATGACGTTTTTGAGCTCTTCGAGCTCAAAAATATAATTTATGTGTTATTTTGAGCTCTTCGAGCTCAAAAATCTGATAGAAGTATCATAGAACAATATTTTTTAAATTTTCAAACCGCACTAACTTTTAAATGAATCAACCAATTTTCACGCGGTTGGCACTATTTGACGCAATTTTTTTAGTTTCATGAAGAATCTTCAAGTTTGAATTGATAAAACTAGGAAATTGGTTGGTGGAGTAATTCCAAAAAAACACTTTTTTTGGTTTTCTTTCATTCATGATATTTCTTGAACGAATTGACCAATTTTGACCGGCTTGACGACGTCATTTTTTCATGCTAATAGCTGATTAGTTTTTGAAATTGATCAGTGCATCCGTTTAAAAGTTATTCCAAAAAATGTCGGAGTTATGTTAAAAAAACACTTGTTTCCAAATTTTTTATCAAGGATATCTCTCGAACCAATCAACCGATTTCCACGTTTTTGGCGGCGATCGACGCGGTTTTTTGAGCTCTGAAATTATTCTATATCATCAAAAACGACCCGAGAAGAAATGACGAAGTTATGTCAAAAAAACACTGTTTTCGGTTTTCTTTCGTTCACGATATCTCTCGAGCGAATCAACCGATTTTGACCGGATTAGCGACGATCGGCGTGGTTTTTCAAGCTTCAAGGCAGATTAGTTTTTGAAGTTGACCGATAGAGCCGTTTAAAAGATATTCCAAAAAAACCACTTTCAAAAACGACTTTTTTTGAGATTTTTCAAAATTTCTCAAAATCTATCGGTCCGAATCGGTTCAAATTCTCAGGAAATTTAAGTTTGAGGGAACTCTTTAGAACGCCGTTTAGTACGTTCCGATCGGTTCAGTCGTTCAAAAGTTATAAGCGAGTCACATAGTCACCCACACACACACACACACACACACACACACACACACACACACACACACACACACACACACACACACATACCTACAGACATAGTGACAACCTCGCGGGGATAGTCAGGGAAGCTTCCTGTGACCTTCAAACGTCGAGATCTGATGAAAACTCGATTTTTGCAAAACGGGGTGAAAACAATCACTTCCTGATTTTTGAAAATCTTCGATTTTCTTAGTGGGAAGTTAAAAATCGGAAAAACGGTTGACTCTTGAAGCCACCACTAATTCTTTTTATTATTTTTTCAATGTGAAATTGCTTAGAAATGTAAAACTGTTAGCTCAAATTTATTTATGGTTGGTAACTAAGTAGACAAAAAATTCATCTGAAGCCTAGAAAAGGAAAATATCATATCCCTGCTTTCCTTTGGAATACTAACTGTATACCTACTCATTTTTTCATTGACAATCACTGAAAATAAAAATTCTTTGGGCCTCTAGACCAAACAGAAAATCTACTGCCATCTTCTGGCTCAAAAAATAAAATGGGCATTACCATAGATTCAAAAAATAAAACAGGCATTACCATAGGTTCAAATTTACTCTAAGCTTATCGACCTGACTCCTCCCTACTCTCGAATTTTAGAGGCGCCAATTAGCTACCTTCTCATTGGTCTACTTTAATTAGCTGTAATTTAAATTGTTATGCAAATTTTTTAAAATCGTTCAGGAACTTTCGATTCAGAATTTCCATCTCTATACCCCCATAAAAGCTCTTACAGTAATTTTGGGACACCCTGTATTTATCGCTAAAAGTTTCAATTGAATTATTAAAATTAAAGATGCAAAAGAAAAAAAAATATTTAAAATAAAGAGAGGATTGGCAAGAATCTGGGGCTGAGTTTGCAACAAAAAGTTAGCTAAATTGAAAAGCATAAAGAGTGGTACAGAGAACAAAGTTAAATGAGAATGAAAGCCGGAAATGAAGAACAGAGAAAAGAGGGGAATTTTTTTTTATTTTTTTCTTTGTTTTTACTTTAATAAAGGGATAATTTAAAATGGTCCTGTTTTGATATCGCGGGGAACAGAATGCAATCCATTACATATATGTAATATTAAACTAATCGCGGCATGTGAATATGAAGTCGGTGGTGGTTTTCGTACATATATATAGTAGCTCTTTGGCTTACTATTGAGAACTATACAGAGTGTCCCAGAAGTAACAGACGCATAGATAATTAATTATTAATTCAAATAACGTCCTTTTATGCGTTAGAGAAAGAGCACTAGTGTCAAGTCAAGTGCGTTCCAACGAAGACGCTTGCACGTGTGAATGTGTAAGTAAATATGTGTGACTACGTTAGCTATAGAAACTAGTTAGTCATACAGTTAGTTGTGTCTTTGTTTGGCACATACTTTACTGGACACTAGCGCTCTCTCTCTAACAAATAAAGAGACGTTATTTTTAATTAATAATTAATTATCTATGCGGTTAATTGAAAAATGGCTAAGGACTTTTCGTCTCAGAATCATTTTTTTCATCAGATGCTACAATGGCGTCCGTGACTTTTGGGACACCTTGTATAGTACTATCCGTTATAACGGAGTACCAGTGCAGCTCCACAGAAGAAGGAAAAGACATAGATATAATAGATGAAGAGAAGGGGTGAGTAAGGAAAGAAGTAACTGGCTAGTAATAGCAGTATGGCAGTGTGGCAGTGCCGTAACGAGCTACGCTTTCTCGTCCATTGAACTCTACCGTCTTTAACACTAACCTCACCCAATCCTTTACTTCTAACCAGTGCCGGAAACGTACAATATTGATAAAACGCTTTTTTTTGTTATTAAAATTTTTTTCTTTGTTATCTTTTTGACGCAATTACGTTGATAGCGGAGAAAAAATATTAGGTCAATAAACCCGACCTTTTTTTTATTGTTAATGCATGTATGATTTATAATAATAAACGTGCTCAATTATTCTGTTTGTCATTTAAAAAATCGTCTACTTGAGTTGTACAGGGAGATTGATTTTTTATTCATTTAAATTTTATTGTTGTTCACATTAAATCACTAGTATGTTGAGTTATAAATTATTTAATCATTTAAAATTATTAAGTTTGAAAATATGTTTTTAAATTTCAGTTGCACGTGAAAATATGTATTTTTCAAAAATTTGTATTCTAAATTTAAATGATTTATTTTGACACACCTATCATTTGATGTTTATCAATTTTGGGAGCTTTATTATGAATTTTATATGAGTTTTTAAAAATCAATCATTTCAAAACTTTCGACTGAAGGCTACTTGAAAAGCAAAAATTAATTAAAGTTGTTTAATAATTTAATATAACTGAATAAAAATATATTCGTTATACATTTATTTGTTTGTTTTTTTTTTTTTATTATTATTTTTTATTTTGATTGTTGAATAACAAAGGTTGCTTTTTACTTTGGAACTGAGCCTTAGTCAAGGGTTTTTAAATTACTCATTACCTTTTTATTTTTATTTATTCTTTTTTATCTTGTTTTATTCGAAATGTTTCAAAGGTTTTGTATTATCACGTGTTTAAAACATTTTTTTCCATGGAAAATTATTAACATCAATATTATTTTAACCATAGTTTTTAGTTATTATACTTGTAAAAATGAAAAAAAAAATTTCATTCAATTAGTTGAACATTTTGAAATGAAAGAAATAACGATGAAAAAGATAAAAATGTATAGTTCTCTGAAATTTTTTTGAATATTCAATAACAATTTATTAAATCTGCAAAACTGTATACACCATTAATTTTTTTAGTCAGTGCAATCAGATAGAATAAAAATTGATGAAAAAACAATTTTTGACGTTTATTTTTTCACATCATTCTTTTATTCATTAATTTTGAAATTTTAACTTTATATGATAATAAAATCGAATATTGATGAATGTGAGGTTAAAAAAATAGCTTTAAAGGTGTCACGGAAGTTCGGGTGCAACAACCGGCTGTGATTATAATTAAATATGATGTACTCTTTTTTGTTAAAAAAATAAACAATCTTTTATACCACACTTATTTTCTCTATCATTTTAAACTACTCTCGTCATTATTGATTTCTTTATTTATTTATTAATCAACATGCGCCTATCGGCAATATGCATCATTTATGTCGTAAAAATAATGATAAATATGCAAAGACCCTATTTTTTTTCGTGTGATCTATGAATTCACTTTGGTTTTTCCTAAATTAATAATTTTTTTTATCGTTTGCTATTTTGATTTAATAAAAAGGATTATATATTTCGGAATTTAAATACTTCAAAAGCTAATTTTAACATGACGCTGCCATAATTATACGCATAATCTAATCGCTTAGAAAAGGTTTTATCCTACTTATATAAATTTTATCCAGCACGTTTTATTGCATTTTTTACAAGTTATGTTTATTGTTTATTTTTTTATTGTTGAAAACAAAATCATGTTTTTAATTTTTAAAAATAAAAAAAAACAATTATTTTTACATTAATAGTACAATTTTTACTCATCCATTAATGATCTAAAAAAGCCGTTAATTTACCACTAATGATTAAAAAAAAAATGATGTACAATTCAATTCCATTTTTATTAGCGTACATTTTCATCATTGCCTTTTTATTATTTTTCTACCATACCAAAAGGTAGACTAAATTATAATATAAGATTATTAATAGTTATCGAAGGTAAATCTCACTAACACTATTTTATCTTTTTAATTTTTTTGTCACGAACATGGCTTGTCGGTAAAACAGAAATACCTAGATTCAGGTGTGAATAAAGTTGAACTTGAATGCAGTTCTCATTGAATGGGCATGTATCTGAGTAAAAGATGTAACTGATATAAAATGTAACTGAGTAAAGTTAAAGCTGAATACAGTTAAAATTGAGTAAAGATGTAACTGATGAGAGTTGAACTTGAATTTAAAAGTAATTAAATGAAAATATTGCCGATTAGGGATGACACTACTCGCTGTGAATAGAGATGTTTTAAATAGACCTGTAATCTTGCCTTCGGATCGGTCCACTAGACAGTTTCACGGGTTAGCTGCAACTTAGAAATAAAAAAAAAATTGGCTAAAAGTAAAGAATTACAGAATAAATCTTAAGTTTACATATTTCAAAAAGAAATTCGAAAAGTTTGAATTCAAACTGATGTCACATTTTAAAGCAGGACCATTGTTGGTTTTTAGTTACTTATAAAAGAATGGTGAATCATTTAGTGTTAAGCAGATATTGAAAAGTTAGTGTATAAAAATATATATATATCGTAATAAATAAGAGATAGAATAACTATCGAGCTTGCTTGGTACAATGAAATTTTTTGGCCTCGATAAAATATTTTATGAACATCTTAACAACAACACCTTGGTTTAAATAAATAAATTCCGACTTAACTTTTTCAAACCGAATTTGGTACTAACTGAAATACATTAAACATTATATGATAAAAAAAAGCAACAAACACCTGCCCGACTTTATGAGTGTTTATGAATACACTAAAAAAAAAAAAAAAAAAAAAAAAAATTAACAAAAAGTCTGTACTTTTTAAATCATTTTTTTGCACTAATCGCTTCAAAGTTGTTTAAAATAAAAAAAAAAATAGTAGGAGTTACAAAGAAAAAAAAAATTCCAACGGCCTTATTTCGTTGGTGAATAAAATGTGGATTTTCTTTATTATCTTTGTCTAGTCAGATTTTTAAAAGCTTTCGTTTTCGTTTCCGGCAGCGTGCTTCACGAACAAAAGATTTTCAGCTAAAATTCCGAAGAAGCTGTGAAACTGTTGTTACACGGTGCATATTGACAACACAAAGGGAATGAAGACGAGGAAAATAAATGAAGAGAATGCATTAAATATATATATATATATATATATATATATATGCATATATATATATATATATATATATATATATATATATATATATATATATATATATATATATATATATATATATATATATATATATACGACAAAATAGTAACGGGAGCAAAAGGCTTCGTTTTCCATTTTCTATCTTTCTCTCTCTAGGCAGTCGTCCTTCGTCATTCAGCATTAGTATCGATAGGTGACAAGTACAAAGACCCATTACGGGAGAGTCTAGCTTTATTTGTTGTTCTCAAAAATATACGCATTACATAAAATATCAAGCATAGATATATTGATTTAACTAACACATATAATGAGAAAAGCGTGTGTATACACTATAATACAGCAAGATTTTTGATACATTAATTCTTATAGTATAGGAAGGAAGTCATAGACTTTCCCCAATCTAATTCGATGTATATACACATGTACACGAATTTTTCTTTGTTTCCTCCTTTGTTCCGGAAATCTGAACTCACGTCTGGAAGAAATTAGGGGAAAATATTTCCCAAAGTATGATCATTATTTTTTTATTTTTTATTTTTTTTTTAAGATCGTCGAGTGGAACAAAGAACAAAAGACAAAATTCAAATGATTCTCTATTTTACAATGATTTAATCATCATTTTGATGTAAATTATTTTTTTATCTTTTCCCCTTGACATAAATCTAGTCACGCCCACTTCGTGTCATCGACATATTAAATGCACAGAGTAAATAATTATAAAATCAGTTTACTACTGTAGTCATTTTAAATAAACTACTGCCGGAAACTAAGTGGACAGTAGACAATTTTAGTTTCAATTATAGACGACATCGCATTATTTACTTCTTGTCATGTTTTATATATATATTATATATATATGTACTATGGTAAAATGTATTAACTAGTACAGTAGAATATCTTTAGTATGGCTAGTAATTTTTTTTGTTAG
The DNA here is from genome assembly GCF_020080835.1 of Cotesia glomerata. Taxonomy (NCBI): domain Eukaryota; kingdom Metazoa; phylum Arthropoda; class Insecta; order Hymenoptera; family Braconidae; genus Cotesia; species Cotesia glomerata. The sequence goes on along the minus strand of NC_058158.1, from coordinate 25,620,805 downwards.
AGTATCAGCTGACTCGGACTAGCCTTTTGTGTTAAATCAGGACTGTATAATTTACACACACTAATTTATTATCTCTGCTTATCAAATCATTTGACAACTTTTTATTCTGCTCAATATCATTTAAAAAGTACTGCTCCAAAAATTCTAAGGTCAGCGACCTCTTAGAGAACTTTTTCGCTCTTATTTTTTTTTGGAACTGGCAAAAAGCAGAAAAAAAATTCCTTAAGATTTAATAATGAGGCTGACAAAATATTATGTAATCATGTAATAAAGTTTGTTTGCTTGCATAAATATACATATCATAATAGTATATGTAAACCGATGAAAATTATTATTAAAAAAAAATTCTTTGTTCCGTCGTTGGTGATGCAAAATGTAGAGACGGTACGGGAAAAATACACATGCATGTAGAAGTGGATTTTCCCCCACTGTATTTGTGTCTCCACTTAAAACTCCCACTACTGCGACCCGGCCAGATGATCGCATGGCAGTAGCGCGGTGCTCGAGGCGTCAGTTAGCAACCAGCGTTCTTTTGATATAGTGAATTTTTTTACTGTGTAGCATAATCACAATGCTTTGTGTAACTTAGATCTTATTATTAATTTTTTATTTATTAATATAAATGTGTAATTACTTAGCAGCGACATATTGTTGATCAAATAAACGAAACGATTTATCATTTTTTAGGTTTTTGATAAATATCATATCAAGAGACCTAATTTGACTGATTGCTACTGTTATTTATGAAAATAAATTTTATTGTAAAACTTAAATAAATTTGTAATTGCAAATTACGAAATATTTATAAATTTATTATTGACTGTGATATGACTGACAGTTTTTACTCTTTATTATTGAAGAGTGATTACTTTTTGACGTTTTAATAATATTTATTGTCATAATATTGTGCCAGTTAGAGAGTCAGTGATTATTAAACTCACATTATTTATAAATTTTCAAAATTCCGGTGGCAAACGAAATTGAGTACCATCCGGAGACTCATGTGGTCCCGGATGGTGCTTTCAGCATGGGGCAACTTATAAATGATGTAAGTTTTCCTTGATATTTCATTTATTATAGTTATTATTCATATCATAAATTAATCATGCTTTCATTTAATTGCAAAACTTATTCTATTTCGTTTTTTTCGAATTATTACCAAAATTATTTTAGGGCATTCATAAAATTTTAGCGATCAGAATTATTTTGGAGTACTTATAAAATTGTTATCAATTTTTTTTCTTCAATTCATTTTTTAAGCTACGTAATAAATTTAATTAATTTAATCATTTGAAGCCGCGTCTCCTGTAAAATATATAATTAAACCTCATTTATCGCAATAAAGCCCGTCGTTTTTTTTTATCTACATTTTGTTATTTTTTTGTTTATTGCATCATCTAGTGGAAAGTAATAGACTATTTATGGGTATATCATTAATACCCACTTTAGTTATTTTAGTAACAGAAATAAAATAAATTATTGAGAATAAACGAGTGCGTAAATCGTTAAAGTAAATATTTTTATTGCGCCGGTATCAATGTTTCAAACAAATTTTAATAAAAATAATTTACCATTCATATGTTTTTATGCAATATTTAAACGTGTTAGCTACCGGTATTTTTAACATGACAATCCAACAGTTATTTTTATTAATATTTTTTAGTGTTGTGTGCTTTAATATAGAATTTTTTTTAAATTAAAAACCAATTTTTTTTTTTATTTTTTAAAACAGAGAAAAAGATTTTTTTTAGATATACGCTTCTTTAAAGTTATTATTTTTAAAATATCAAAAATTAATTGTCTTGAAAAGTAATTACCGCTTGTTAATAAAAATTTGTTCAAAAAGCTTTCAAAGATTATTTTATGATTCAATTAGCAATCAATTGTCATATTTTTTATGATAATTTAGAGTAATTTTTCCTCTAATTGTGAATATTGCTCCACAATTTAGAATAATTTAAAAGTAAGGAAAAAGAAAACAATTCTTTTTTCTTTTTTTATGCTGGAAAAGCTCTTTTCATAAAAAATAGCTGATTACGAGCGCAAATTAAATAATAAAAAAAAAGAAAAATAAATTGCAGTGGTCTAGTCGAATTGTAGTTTTATTTGGTAAAATTCTTATAAGAATTAAAAAGTTCAATTTTTTTTTAGCTTTTCCAATTTAGCAAACCGCTGAGGTCTTAGAGAAATCTATCGATAGCGCTATGAAAAATAAAAATTTTGCCTTAAAACCGCGAAAAAGAATTTTTATAATTTGAGCGCTTCAAAACTTTTTAAAAAAAAAGTATGTCTCATAGAATATATATTTTTTTTTTTTTATAAAACTAAAGCATCGACTCCAAAATTTATTTCAATAAATGAACTTAAAAAATTTCTATACACAAACAAATTTACTGATGCTGCCAAAAATTCTAAAGTTGCCCATTCGATTCTAATCTGTCATTGATATAATTACAGCAATGAACGTGTTACTTTCATCAGGAATAGGTCATTTTTTCTTCTATAATTTAGATATTATAGTGTCTCATCGTTTCTCTCCTTTCTCTTTACTTTACGAACATAAAATTGTTTTCCAAGCCCAAACCGGTTTCCCCTGAGTTCTGAGTTCTCGTTTCCAACGTTGTTTATGCACAACGGTCATGGGACGCCTTCCTTGCGAGGACTCCGTTTTAGCTATATCGGATATATGGGGAAAATAAAAAAGTTCTAACATAAATATACTTTGTCCTCTATTTCAATAACAACTACACTAGCGCTGCTACAGTGAGTTTTTTAAACCATCATCATAAATATTTAAATCTGACGTCGCTTTTGTGGTATAACCATCTTAACGAAATAAACTAACGATTGAAAAAAACATAAAATTTTATAACCAGCCTGTCATATAATATTAATTTTATTTCGTTTTTAAAATACTTTCAACTTGATAAAATGTAATATTTACTCCGAAATTATTTATCAGAAAAATTTTATTAACTATTCAAAAGACAAGAGATACACTACATTTTTCAGATGAGATACATCCTCAGTAAAGTATTTTTAAATTATTAAGCAATTATTACAGACTTTTTTTTATCTTTAATTCGGTATTACTTGTTGACAACAGATTACTCTTTACTTATGATAACTATTGTTATTTTATTTATAAAATGTACCATGCGATAATTCAAAGATACAAATTTTGAATTAATTTTTTATAGTAGAAATGCGTTTATCTCGAACTTCAAAAACCTCCATCTCGTTTCATTTGGTTAGGAAGAAACAGGCTTTTTGAAGAGTAACATTATCATTCTCTTTCCTAGATTTAAATAAACAAGAAAGTTTTCTGTGTTGCATTCGCAGGTAAGAATTTTTAAACAGCTGAAGGAATTAGATCTTTAAAAGTATAAGCTACAAGAAATTTCCCTTCTAACATGTAAGGTAAAAGCCCCAATAGATGATCACGTACCAGTATATGATCACTCCATGTATTTGTATATCTATATTCACAAATATAGGTATACAAATACATGGAGTGATCATATACTGGTACATGATCATATATTGGGGCTTTTACCTTATATCTAAGAAAGGAATGAAATTTTTTCAACTCCGAATGGGTCATAAAACTTTTAAAAATAAAAAACCTTATTTTTTTTTTATATAACTGTAAGTCTGTGACATATGGACTGTTCAAATATTCTTTAAAAATGAACTATGTTTAGGAAAAAACTAATGACGAAAAAATTGTGAAGGTTAATAAACACTAATTATTATAAGCTGTCTCTTCCCTGTTTTTGGTTATTCCAAATACTTAAGGTTTCGATCAATATAAGTTTGTATGTGTCAATACTGAATAGTGAATTAAGATTCATTCCCTAACTTGTTTTCTCAAATTTTATTTTTCTCTTTAGATGAATTTGAACTGCTATCTAAAAAAAAACTCAAACTACTAAGATTTAATCTATTCATTTATACTAAAAAATGAAGAGATGCCTAACTGAAAAATCTATTGAACCAATACATCTAATATTTAAACCAAAATATTGCGGCGTGTTTCAAAGAAGATTTGAGTTTTTAATACTGTTCAATTGTTCATTTATGACCTATTATTTTTGGTTTAGAAAATTATAATTTTCACTAAAATTCGTTCTATTTATTTATTTATTATATTTTAAACGTCAAACGGCTTTGTACACGTTGATATTACAAAAATTATGAGGCGAATTAAGTATTAACAATATTAATAAAGAAAGAGACAGAAAATAGATTATTATACATGAGGAGAAATATTGCAGCATTAAGAGTTACAAAGTTTCTTTTAATTTTGTTAGGAATAATTTATAGGAACCTTCGAAAAAACGTATATTAGTGTGACATCTGTTAACAAGAGTTGATATTCTGTTTTTTGGACTATTGATGACATAATTTTTATTGGACTTCGTTGTTTTCAGTAGTCGATTTTGCCTAAGGTTGAGAGTCTTCGATGAACTCAAAGCTGTCTACTAAGTCAGGAGCTTCAATTAATCCTGTAAATAGTTTGAAGAAGATAGTACAGTCGGTGATCTGTCTTCGGTTTTAAAATTCGTTCTATTTGATTGCCATTCATCTTAAATAAAAATAAAAATTGCATGAACATTTGTTTATTTAATAATATTTATTTTAATATGAAATAATTTAAAAACTTTATTGAAAATATTTAATTAAAAATGAGTAAGTATTTCTATTTCATAACAATACGTCAATTTTTGGATATGCTGTCATAAAAATAAACTAAATATATCTCCAATAATCTATATCTGTATTAATAAACAAAGAGACGTTTTTTCGATATACCTAATCAAAATACTGTTAAACCAGTAGACATTAAATTAATGTCATAAAGTGCATCGTGTCTCAGTTACTACATTAAGTTTATAATATTTTGTCGAAATTCTATTAGTTGGGAAAACAAGTTTTCAATAAGAATACTTTTTTTTTTGTAATTTTATAAGTAAATGAAACGCAATAGTGTAAGACTCGAGGTTTATATTTTGTATGCCACTCATATTTATTTATACATCTACAAGTAATAACCCGACAATGACTACGGAATGAGACAGCTAATGAAAGCCAATATAATTAAGGGATGACAATGACTGGGTGACGTTGTACTAGGACCCATCGCGTGAGGTCCTCATGAAGGGTGGCGTCGGAATGCCCCTAACAATCTCTCTCGTAGTCCTCTCAACCCTCGTTGAGTGGGGGCGAGTCTTGTCACGGGCTGGGGGTAAGACCTTACGTCACAGATATCGGGCCTCACGATACTCGACAGCCTTCAGCCTCGGCAATAAGAATAGCGTTGCTTACAATAGTTCTATTCTTGATTGACTTATTTGGTATTTTTTAATTTTAATACAATTCTAGTAACGTTTGTAGAAATGACATTATACAAAACTAAAAATAATTTTTATTTTTCAAGATCAACTTTTAAGGCCTTCTTATAATTTTAATACCATTCATTCCTGCAAATCAAAAATCATAAACTCTTACATAGAACATTATTGAGGGTAAAAGTTGATGTAAAGTTAAAAAGTTGTTTTACTAAAAAACATAAACGAATTTAAACTTGAGCCCAGCAAAACATAGGTGATTGACAGCTAGTATTGTATAATATGCAAGGTTAATGACTACGCAATTCAATTATGACTAATATGGTAATATATAAGAGTAATAACAAGAAAAAAGTATAAGCATGAAATGATTTTGTATGTACGATGTATATAGTTATTGAGCTACGTAATCTTCGTGGTTGACAATCAATCCAGTGACTTTGCAGGATAAAATTAAATTCAATTGGAAATTCCTAAAAAATTTTGTCAATCAATTCTTGCATTAACTTTCTTTAAAATTAAATATCTTTCTAATTAATTTGCTAAATTAAAAAAAAAAGTTCTTAACTAAAAAATACCTTACCTAATATAAATATAAAAAAAAATAACTTGAATTGACAGTACACAAGACTTGATTAATATGTCATTCATTGTCAGTTTTATCGAAAAGTATTTAATTGCTCTAATAGTTATAAATTGCTCTACAAACATATCGACAGTTGTTTAAACGATGTTGATTACTGTATGCAATATATATTCTACTTTTACTATCCAATTAGCAAATAATCTTACAGCGGGCTGTTGATACAATACTCATTATAAACTGACTATATCTCATTTTCAATATATTTTTTTTAGTTAATAATTGAGCTGAATCATTTACAAACATGTTTTCTCTGGATATGAACCTACACTGTAAATCCAAGTGTTTTAACAAAACACACATAAAGTGTTTTGTTCCTATCTTGAAGCATTGTAGTCACTTTTAAAACACTTCCATGTGTTTTAATTTTCCATGTTAAATGCCCATTTGTAGTCACTTTTAAAACACTTCGATTTACAGTGTAGATAGGAGTTAATTAATATATTACAGATTGACTGATAAAATTACAATAACAAATATACTTAAGATAACTTTTGTAATATTACTGCAGAACTAATTCAGCTATCTTCTGGTATATATCATTTATACTAGCTATTTTACAGAATCTTAATTGATATAAGCAGTATCTGCAATGCTTGAAACTTTTTTTTCTTCAGACAGTTATGATAATTAAATAGTGTTATTCGAATCATGTTTATTCCAAAGTAAACAAATTATCTTAAAGAATAAACAAAAATTAAGCTGAGTATAACTAAGTGCAGATGTATGTAATCCTTTTTATATACATAATAACTAAATATAAAAATATAAAGCCGTCGAATAAGTACTTATCTAAATAAATATGTAAAGTAGAAAGTAAAAGGATTGTTTTAAGCATAAAAATATGAAAGAGGATTATTAAAGATATTTTTTTTTTCAATTCGAAAACTTTTGGGTCCAAAAAACTCAAAATTTCAAAAGATTGGTCATTGAAAATAAAATATTTTACAAATGAAACAAATTGGATAATTATTTATTACTGTAAATTAATAACTATGGAACATAACGCAATGTAATTATTATATTGCATCACTTTATTTATTTAAAGTTTGATATCTCTGGACTGATACTTGGCGCAGTGATATAAATAATAAAATAATAACTCAAACAACAAATTTAAAGTAACGATGAGTGAGCCTTGATGAGTTTACGGATCATTTTTATGTAGTATAGTAGACTAATGGACAATATTCTGGCAACGAAACAATTGCTATTGTTTTTCCCGAGATATTGCAACAAGAAAGTCTGATTGCTAAGACTGGCGTGTCTTTTTCATTGTTCTCTATCAATGCGCGTTATTTTTGCATCTCAACCCTCTATTAGTTCTGTGATAACTGTTACCCAGAGTTGTTTGTCTTTATATGCAAGTATCATTATTATTAATCATACTATTTTTTAATACACCCTACTAATGTAGTTCAACTTTTCATTGTCTTTAGTAAATATCTTTTATAAGTAAATTCTATTCTTTTAATTTTAGAATAAAATTAAATTTTATTTTAACGTTTTAAAAATCTTATAAAAATAAAACTATTTATTAAAACATTAACATTTAACTTTTATGTAAACATATTTAATATCTTTATCATCAAATATTTCATCATTTTTTAATATTAAATATTTATTTTGATTACAGTTGTACATTAACTATTAAAATTAACTACTTACAATTTCATAGCCAGTCTGATTTGCAAACAAATTCATTAATTACACTAAATGTCATGATTAAATCGTAATAATGTTATATTTAAATCGAATAATCTATAAAATAATTTATTTATTTAAACTAATCCACCGATTGTTGAATGAAAACATAATTAAATTAAATGAATAAAATTAAAAAAAAATCATAAGTATATTTTATTAATCCTATATCCGTTATATTCACTTCGCTTTCGTATCATTCAAAATTATTATGTGGTGGTAGCACAATTCTTATCTCGATAATGTTTGGCTAGACGAAGGCCGTTTAGAGTTTTGCTTTTATCTAATTTTTTTCGTATCTCCGAGTGTTTTTATTCAAATAAACTTATATCTTAATATTATTTTCTTACACACTCTCAATCGCTTATTACTTTATTTTTTATATTATATCAATTATGTTTGTTTATTTAATCTATCGCAAACCCAAGATATCGAATGAATAATTAATGAGCATTTATTCAACGTCCACAGAAAATAATAAAATACCTTTAGCTAGTGAAGAAAAAAAGTATATTAAAGTGAATAAAACACAAAGATAATTAAATGCAGTGTTGCGATAACTATAATACCGAAATAGGAATATTTAGAAGAATCAATTGCCTTTTTCTTACTAACGCGATACTCTTTATTATTATGTTACTTTGAAAGAAAAAATATTTTAATTTTTTTTGTTTTGTGATAAATTTTTTTAAATAAGCTATATATATATATATATATATATATATATATATATATATATATATATATATATATATATATATATATATATATATAAAAACAGGCTTCAGATAACTTTTAATTTTTTCATTTTAAATATTGAAAGTTATACAATGTTTTAATCTTATCAAAGTTTGAAACAATTATGGATGAAAATACATTTGTTTTTTTAATACTTAATTTTTTTGCTTATGATTCACGTTTTGTCAACAATGATATGTAACTTTACTTTCACAATTTTTACATTTCTTTAAATGATTTGTTGAACATCAATTAATCACTTAAGATTAATTTTAAAGCAAATAATAAAATACACATAATGACAATGACTAATATGCATACTTTATCTTAATTTTTACTAAATTTAATTTAAAGTTATTTAATAGTGTTAGTCATAATTATTCATAAAAAATTTCTGATTGTACACGTTCAAGTGGCTAGATAATAACTTCATTCTTTACTTCTCTATTGGTAAATATCTTTATACTAAATAGTTATATTCTTAATTCTATTCCTAAACAAAACTATCCTTAAGTGACTCTATTCTTAAATATCTCTATTTTTAAGAAGTAATCATTTATAATTTTCTTAATTCCTTAATATTTCTATTATTAAATAACTGCATTCGTAAATTAATTGTAGTATTAATTAACTCTGTTCTTTAGTAGCTCTATTCCTATATATCTCTATTCTTTAACATTTTTATTCCTAAATTTTTCTAGTTTTGAATAATTTTATGATTGAGTATCTTATATTTTAATTTTAATCATAAATTTTTAATATTTGCACCGAAAAACATTCCCAAAAATTTCGAAACATCACTTCATGATCTTTTATTTTACCGATAACAATTTCTTCAATCAAAGCTAAAAATCTATCGTTCTTAAGATATCATAGTTGTTTTATTAGCTTTTGAAATATTTTTCGGCGAGAAATTAGGAATAAAAATGCACTGATAGAAGGATTTGTTTATAGTTAAAAATATTTGTTAATATTTAACAAATCATTTATTAGAGACCACTTTTTAGTCCTTAACAAATATTTCTTAGTATTTAAAAAGATTTATTAATATTTAATAAATGAATATCTGATTTATTAAATACAAACAAATCATTTTAAATACTAAGAAATATTTGTTTGATACTAAAAAATGGTCTCTAATAAATGATTTGTTAACTATTAACAAATATTTTTTTAATTCAAATAAATCCTTCTATCAGTGTGTTAAAGAATTTAGATAACTAAAAATAAAATATCAAAAAATAGAGTTGATTAATTTACGAATGCAGTTATTTAATAATAGAGATATTCAGAAATTGAGAAAATTCTAAATAATTACTTTTTAGAAATAGAGATATTTAAGAATCGAGCCACTTAAGGATCGTTTTGTTTCGGAATGTGATTAATTAGAAATATAATTAATTTGTATAAAGATATTTACCAATAGAGAAGTAAAAAATAATTTTATAACTATCTTGTCTTTCGAGTATTTATTTTTCTACATATCTCTATACTTGTATCTAAATTCTAATTATTTACTCACAAGTTTACCAGTCCATAAAATGCATTAGCGGCATTGTTAAATTAAGGATCAACTTAAAATTTTTCTACAGCATAATTCTCATTAACAACTTTACTTGTTAATTTCTATTTAAAATATTATTATTATTTTGCCATTGAGAGAAAACTGATTTAAAAATTAAAAAAACGCCGTTCGGCCTCAATCGAGATGGAAGGTAGATTTCTCAGGAATATATTATCTTTATTTTTTTCCAATAACTTGTGAAGTGAACGTTTTATAAGTCAAATTAAAGGCAATTTTATAAGCTTAAATCTGTATTTTTCAAAAATGAGTTATCTCTTCTCAATTAAAATTTATTCACTGATAAAGCGACCAAAAATGCAATTTTCACTACTTTGAGAATTTTAAATGGCTGCCATTTCGGAACTAATCGACCAATTCTGCTCATCTTTGAATTAATTTGAGATATTTGTTTAAGAAATAAGTATACCAAGTTTCGTTGTAATGCATTTAGCATTTTGAGTGGTATCGCAGCCATAAGTCAGTTATAACACACATCTACCTAAAATGGGTTCACTATGACTCTCAACCCAAATAAAATAACTAAAAATTATTGTAAAATGAATGTTTTATAGGTCAAATTGAAGGTAATTTCATTAGCGTTCATGTGAATTTTTCGGAAATTAGTTATTTCTTCGTATTAAAAAATTATTTACTGATAAAGTGACCAACAATGCAATTTTCACTATTTTGAAAATTTTAAATGGCTGCTATTTCTAAACTAATCGACCGATTTTGTTCACCTTCGAACTCATGAAGAATTGTAGGAACTATCATATTCACAACCCGCGTTATATCGCATAGATATACATATACTAGCCGTTTCCGCCCGCTTGGTTGGGCGAATTATAGGAGATAATTGATTTAATTTATTATTTTCTTTTTTATATATTTTTTATTTTAATTTTATAAAAAAAATCAAATTAAATTAATTTAATTTGTTATTTTTTTATTTCTTTTTTCTTAAATTTTTTTACATTTATTATAATTTTTATTATTTATTTTAATTTTATCAAAAAAAAAATTATTTTAAGAACAATTATTATTTAAATTAATGAAATATTATTCACTTAACACAATAACATATTAATGAATCAATCTCAACTTAATTAGAATTCTTCATAAAATGATCAATCGACGTCCATTTCCACTTCAACTGCTTTTTTTTTTTTTTTTTGAAAAGTTTATTTTTATTTATCACAAACATAAGTTACATAGAATGTTCTTACAGAATAAAAAATACAATAAAAAAACTGTAACACAATTATAATAAATAATATTAAATTTTTCTTAGCTGGTTACATTAAATAGATCTCGCTAAGAGTCATATCGGAAAATTGCACTTATTTAGTGTCAGAAACATAAGTAATATTAACATTCTCAGTTAAGTCAAATAATTTTATGAGAGATGCAAAAGTTGTGAAATGTAAAAGCATCTAAATTTTTTCCATTTCAACTGCTCGCCTCTCACATGTCTCGTTTTCCGGATTAAAATATAAGTTGGTGGGATTGAACTTACCAAAACTAAAGACCCGAAAATGGAAAGGCAAGTAGTCTTCATAATGAGTTGTTATTACAGACTGTTATTTAAATAACTGTTTTTAATAATTGTAACAAGACAATCTTGTCTCATTTAGAAGTTAATTATTCACGTAATGCTATTAGTATACTTCAACAGATATCGGTTAATATAACAATTTCATCACAAAAGTCAGCCAGCCCAATGTCAGATGAAACGTTTATTTATTTTCTTAATTTAAACAGTTGTGCTAGTCCAGAATAAAAAAAATAAAATTTTAAGCAAACGTCAAAATCATAATTGAAAAATAATTATACTTCCAAGCAAATTGTAATTTTCACAAAAGAAGTCAACATCTATATATTTGTCATAGTACGAGCTTCAATTCTATAAAAAAAAAAAAAACATTGCTCACCTCATGTGAGCTGTGTAAGTTAAAATACAACTATACCGTTGATGAGTATTTTTTTTTTTTTATAAAAATACCTAAAAATTGATAATTGACAAAAAAATATATTTAATAATTCTATTTTTATCTTATTTTTTGGAGGTTGTAATAAGTTTTACGATTTTTATGCTTGATGTTAATGTGACGCTTTGGAACTTATAAAACGTTTAAAATTCATTTACAACATGAAAGATTAGAGAAATATTATTTTTTAGTTAATATTGCGAGCACGTAATAATAGATTTGAACTATAACAGTATTAATTATCGTTTATCGGTCATAATTATTTTGTTATTCCATTGATAATCGTCAATAAGTACTGATTTATAAGATATTTAGTAGATGTTATTTTTAAGAATTCAATTAATTGTCGTACAAGCATTGCTTTTTACATAAAATAATAAATTTGCTCGATGATCGAAATTATTAAGGGTGTAAGTATCAGAAAAGTTTTCAATGTGAAAAATATTTCAGTTGTCAACTAAACCTCACTACGTAATACCATAAAAAAATTAGGAAATCGGTTGATCCTCAAGGCCATTCCTACAACTTCCCGCTAATTCCATAACTAAGCCCTTAAAATTGTACTTATGACATTTTTGAGCTCTTCGAGTTCAAAAATATAACTTGTGTATTATTTTGAGCTCTTCGAGCTCAAAAGTCTGACAGAAGTTTATTAAAACACTATTCTTGAAATATTCAAACTGCCATAACTTTTGAATGAATAAACCGATTTTCACGCGATTGGGAGCATTTGACGCAGTTTTTTGCATCCTATGATATGCTCTTAAATACAAATTGATCCGATTGAAAATTTTGGAGAAATTTGAAAAATTCACTCGTTTTGAATTTTCTCGACAACGATACCTCACGAACGAACCAATCGATTTTGACCGGCCCGGCAGCGATCTACGTGGTTTTTTGATGTCGAAGCCGTTTAAAAGTTATTACAAAAAAACCACATTTGAAAAAAATGAACGAGTTCGAAGATGAGCAAAATCGATCAATTATTTTAGAAATGGCGGCCATTTAAAATTTTCAGAATAGTGAAAATCACGTTTTTGGTTACTTCATTGATGTATAGCTTTTGATTGAACAGAGATAGCTAATTTTTGAAGAATTCATGTGATAGATCATAAAATTATCTTTAATTTGACGTATATAACATTGATATTTTGACCATTTTTAGTTATTTTATCAAAGTTAAGAGTGCAACTGAACTATTTTCAGGCAATGTGTAGTACAACCGACTTATGAATGTTATTCTATCGAGAATTCTCAACAGACCCTAACGAAATTTAGTATATAGATTCCTTGGACAATTAGCTTGCATGAGCCCTAAAATGAGCGAAATTCGTCAATAAGTTTAGAAATGGTAACTCCTCAAAATTATCAAAATAGTGAAAATCATGTTTTCGGTGACTTCATTGATGTATAACTTTCGATTGAAAAGATATTATTAATTTTTGATGAATTTATGTGAAAGCTCATGAAATCGCCTTCAATTTGACGTTTATAACATTGACATTTTGACCATTTTTAGTTATTTTTTCAAATTTAAGAGTGCAATTGAACCATTTTTAGGCAATGTGTAGTACAACCGACTTATGTACATCATTCTATCATGAATTTCATTCAGTGAAATCTACCTTCCATTTCGGGTGTGGCCAAATGGCGTTTTTTTTTATCTTCAATGAAGTCAGATTTTTAATATAACATCGACTCAGAACATTAATGATATTGTCAGTGACTAGATATTGAAAAAAATTTAATGAAAAAACTTCCTCAAGAAATATTAAAAATAATATTTGCACATTCCATAATTAAAATTTTCGCACTGGAAACGTACACCAATACAATCAATTTTTAATTTTTACCGGTGTTGTTTTTTTTTAACTCAGAAACAACCATAGTCACAGTCTGGTTAAAAAAGTTATTATGCATGTTAATTAATGAAATTCAAGTTAGATTGTTTTTCTCTCTATTGAGTTATTAATAATATATTATAGTATTTATTTAAATTATTTATTATCTAAATCAATTACTTGTGACGTAATAATAAAAATATCATCTTCACGCGGTCTGGCACCACTCAGCAGTATCCTCTCTACAAAAAAAATATGCGAAATTACATTCTTTGAACGACTATTAGCGGTTGATGTTTTGGTTTAATTTAGCCACTGTGTTAAACCGACAGAAAACTATAACATGTTATTATAAGACCAAGTCCCACATCTGGTTCTCATAAAGACTATCGTTCTCATTCTCTATCTTTGGTTTTTATTTATTTTTTTTCATAAGATTCTTGTTATGTTCATATAACAGCATGCGTAGAATTGAATAACCTTATACTTTTAAAGTATAATCCATACGAAGAAAAAATTTAAATGAAGCTTATATGAATATTGATCTGATGACTTTTATCCGACCCATTTTTTAAATTATCTGATAAAATGAATTGCTTTTACTAAGAGGAAAAATAAAATGTATATTAGGAATATAAACTTAAACTTTTTTGTGTCAGTACTTATATTAGTATATGGGTGATTCTCTGTAAGGACGTCTTAAATCTGTACAAAATTGTCCGACCAAATTATTTTTTATTTTATTAGAAAAAAAAATAACAAGGGCTACAAAATTTCAGCTTAATTATAATAAATAAATAGCCGAATTAATTTTTGCTTTTTCGATATTTATGTATCTTTTGCCATATAACATGACAGGGGACTGACTACCAGGGGACTGATTTTTTTTATCAAATTGAGAAAAATCAAGCAAACTATTTCAATGCATTCAACTTTTTAAGTTCTCAATGAATGTTTACATTAATTAGAATAATATTAAGACTTATGGATCCAATTTTATAAATAAATTATAAACAATAATAGCTGCCAGGGGACTGAGTTTTGAAGTGGCCCAGACACATATTTCCAGAACAAACGGTGCTTTGACACTAAATAAAATGGCGATAAAGCACTAACAGCCCTATGGTTATTAACTTACGGCTAGTTAGATCCTTATAAACCTTACAAAAGGTAAAATAACACGCTAGATTTTTTTTTTTGCTTTGAACTTCTGGCAGGGGACTGATCTTAAAATGCCTGGGACAAACTTTGGTTTAATGAATTTAATGAAACAAATTAACTTTCGGTACTTTTTATTGAAGAAGATTATTAGTTAACTAATTAAGTTTATAAACATTATGGACCAAATTATATATTATTGACGAATAACTTAAAATTTAATCTTGTTTTAATTTTGGAACTGGGACAGCCCAGAGGACTGACATTTCGGTGGTTTACGAATTTATAGCAAAAAAACCAAAATTTATTCCATTTTAGTTTTCAATGCTCCAAATAGAAATGTTTTTTTACTTTCGTAATAAATTTTTTTTAGTAACAAAATAACAATTTTTCTAATAAAAAAATGCCTGGGACAGCAAAAAACATCCTTACAGAGAATCACCCATATAATGAACTACGCCTAATCTGTGTTACATGATAATGGGCCCTATACGACATGTAATACCATTCTTTTCTTTCCATGAATCGTTACTTAATCAAAGAATAAGTTGTCGTCATAATAAGTTCTAATCTCTTCGCTTATAATATGTAGAAAAATTATAAATTATTAACATCGTTAGACTTGTCTATGAATGAAGATGTGTTCATTTCTTAAATTAATTTTCGATAACATCAGTTAACATTATGTGAAACCTATAATTATTATCAATTAAAATTTTTGATTAGACATATGTCTAAGTAGAAGTAACTTTAATTTAAATAAAAAGCTGATATATAAATTGTTGGTGATTTATTTTTAACTTTAACTCAGAGCTTATCACTAATATTATTCATAATAATTGTTATTGTAATATTTTGATAAGTATAAATTATATTAAAGATGTAAAATTATATTAAAATTTATGGACTTGTTTGTTCGATATATTTATGGCAAATAGGCTCTTATCTCGCGTTAACGTTGATCATTAATGACTTCATAATACTCAAAAACACTTTTCATTGTATTACATCTCTAAATAACTAATATTAGATTTAACAATTAATTTTTTCATTAATCCTTATCAAACATCGCTTGAAATCATCCTCAGTTTTTTTAATCTCGTTAATCAATTAATTAATTCATAGGATAGGTGTACATTGTACATTATCAAATAAATAGAGTACACAAGACTAAATTTATGATCCGTAACAAATGAGAACGATATCAAGCGTGTCAAAACACTATTTGCAGGGAAGCATCAATAATTCGTTTTAATATATTGAGCTTGTAATAATTTAAGTGCTAAATTTATTATTTACCGCTACACCTGTGTCTGCTATTTGTAAAACTGATCTCATTACTTTTATTCTATTTCAAGTATTTTTGATCAATTAAAAAGAACTCATTGTTCTCTTTCATTATACTTTTAGATATTTATTCAAAACTAATCACACTCTTATCAATCGAATTGATAAACCTAATTGATATTTTCAAACCTACAAGATGACAGTGATATGATAATGATAACTATTAGATTAATGTATATTAACAAGTAGAATAAAAATATTGGTATTAAAAAATTTAGGATATTGTACTTAATTGTTATTATTTATCAAAGATTATATTTTATTTATAAAATAAATACCAATAAAATAATACGCGTTGTTTATTCTCGTTATATTACGTTACTTGGTATAAAGATTTTTATAGTATACATATAAATTGAAGCCATTTCGAGTTCATTGACCAAATGCAAGGACATTTAATTATGATGACACAGTTTCAACTGCATTACTTTTAACTCTATAAAATAAAATTATCTGGCATCGTTTTTTTTCCTTATCAACTTTATTTTTTAATAATAATATAAATCTTAGTTTTTTTTTCTAATCAATTAATTAACTATTTAATTTCTGTGAACCTGTTGCATATAATTTCATTGATTTAATAAAAAAACGGATGACTTTCAACATGTAACTTTTTTTACTATCATAAAATGATTCAATTTTTTTAGTTTATTCTTAGAAAAAGAAAATAAAAATTTTATTCTAAAAAGAACAGAATCTTTATATGATTCAAAAATACCTTAAGAATATGGACTAAATTTATTTTCTTTTGTAAATTATTTTTATTATCCTTCGGTAAAATACAAAAAGTACAATAAAATACTACTTTATGACCCAGTTCGATGAAATATACGGTTAAGTAAGATTTTCCATAATCGGCACGCCCCCTAACGCTTTAGCATAAAATTTTGTGAGAAGGTGTCATAAAAATCTAAGTTAAAATTTGAATTGTTGAATTTAGAAAAATTGATTCCATTTAAATACTAAACTAAAACCAGATTTCAAAGTCACAGATATAAAATAAAATAAGACTTTTCAATATTTTATTTCTGAATAATTGTATCAATTTTAGTATCGTTCTTATCTGTTACATTATTCAAATTTATTCTTGTATATTTATTTATTTCGATATATGAGTATAAATACACCACAATGTTCGATTATCATTTATTACTTTATTTTACACGCAAATTTTTTTTGATATTAAAATTATTCTTATAAACTCTCAAACATACACATATATATCTAAAAGACACGTATCTATATGTTGAAGAAAATAATTACTGTAAACATGATGTAACAACAATAAAGATTGATACCTATAACCTTGAGAGTATCCAAAGACCAACGAACTTCGATTAGCATGGTGTAGTTTTTTTTTTTTTTTAATCATTTATCTTTCAATTTTATTAAACTTGAGAGATTTAATGTAGGATAATGACTCCAAAAACTGCATAACTTATTTACACATTTTATTCTCGTTGACCTCTAAATAAAACAGGTTCTCATGATCTATTATGCCAGTGTCGCAATAGAGATGAAATGTTAACGTAGGAAGTAAATTTATAACTTAAAAGTTAAATTGCAAAACAAATTTGACGACTAATTTTAAAATAAAAATAATTATTATTTATTTTTATGTGTTACAGACTCACGGGTACTTTGTGGAAACCTTTTTACAAACTACACGGGTAGACCACATCTCGCGAGTGATGTCATCGCATCCTTCGTACCTAGATAACTTCCTTAAAACTCAACAATTTATCTTACGAGGTGATGGTCCACTCCCCTTTGTCTATCGTCATTTAATCGCTATAATGGTAAAGTATTTTTTTTTTTTCTATTTCTTTACAGTTTTAAATTTTTTATTTTTGAGTATAAAAATTTGAATAGACGACTTATATAATTAAAATTCTGCAACTTGGAAACAGAGATTAAACCGCCGGGCGGAAAGGTTCCAGAATCAAACTCAACTAATCTCAACGAAAATTTTCATTGCTTAATTTTAATAAATATATTAATATGTTAAAAATTAAACAGATTACTTGAGTAATTGTTTAACCACACACTGATAGTGTTAAATTTAATTCAAATTTTTCGGCTGTTCATTCGTACTCGTACTAAATTAATATCAATAGACAGGCAGATATATAGATAAATAGATAAAAATAATGATGACAACAAATATAAAAATTAATCAACTGTTACAATAAAGAAAAATTAAAAGTAAATCAATAGGCTCGCAAGGTCAAAGTGTAATTGGTATAATGAAACGTCTTGGTTTTAATAATAGTCGTGGCATCGTTGGAGAGAGTTCTAAGAAAAACAAATTATATAATCACTACACGCGTATCATCTATTTATAATAAACATTTTATTAAAAACTATTAACATACTTAATAGATCTATTTTGTTGTTTATAGTGGCTATTTACAATACATCTAATTCATATTTTTTTATGACGATAAAAGTCCGCTCTATGACTTGCTCTGTTTGAATGATCGTTACACTAGAACATGTCAAAGTTTATCAATACATTATTTATCTTTAAAATATGGATTTTTTTCTAAAAATCTTTACTTTTTTAATTATTTAATAAAAATTAACGATAGCACTTGATTATACCATCATTTATATGTATTTCAATCAAAAAAATATTCAATATTTATCCATTTAATGTTATAAAAAGCTACTAAGTTAATTTATCTTTTTTATCTGAAATTGCTTGATCTAATTCTGACCAGCAGAATATAATTGATTAATTTTCCCTAGTTTATAAATATTAATCATTAAAAAGAAAGTAATATAGTTAATTAAAGTTTCGGAAATAAATTAATGCCTTTAATTCTTAGGACTTATCAATTAGTTTTTGTTATTTTATCAATTTGAAACTTTTTTTATTTAATTAATAAATTATTTGTAGATATATTTATTACAAGAAAAAAAAAAATATCAATCATTTTTTTAAATTTAATTTTCAAAACAGTATAAAAAAAAATGCCATTCGGCCTCACTCGAAATGGAAGGTAGATTTCATTTTAAATATGTTATGTACATCAAATCAACGGCAATGTTATGAGCTTTCACATGAATTTTTTGAAAATTAGCTATCTTATTTCAATCGAAAGTTATTCATCAATGAAGCCACAAAAAACGTGATTTTCACTATTTTGTCAATTTTGAAATGCTACTACTTCGAACCTAATTTATTGTTTTCGTCTATCCTAGGACTCATGCGAGCTAATTGTCTCACTAAATTGTGTACCAAATTTCATTAGGATCTGTTGACAATTTTTGATAGAATAACATTCATAAGTCGGTTGTACTACACATTGCCTGAAAATGGTTCAGTTGCACTCTTAACTTTGATATTTAAATAAATTTCATGAGCTATCCTATGAATTTTTGAAAAATTAGTTATCTCTTTTCGATCAAAAGTTATACATCAATAAAGTAACCGAAAACGTGATTTTCACTATTTTGAAAATTTTAAATAGCCGCCATTTCTAAACTAATTGACCGATTTTGCTCATCTTCGAACTCGTTCAAGTTAATTACCCAAAGAACATGTGTACCAAGTTTCATCAAGATCGGTCGAAAACTTTTGCAGATATCCTGATGACAAGGTCGGTTATATTACATATATATATATATATATATATATATATATATATATATATATATATATATATATAAATTTTTCAACCAATGGTATTTTTGGAACTTACTTAACTAATTATGACACATGATAGCAAAATCAGTTGAAAATTCCACCATGAGGACTAATGCAATAGTTAGATTTTTAACAAAAACTACCTAAAAAAAACTAAGAACAAATGAAAATGTTTTTATTAACAAATTTTAGAATTAAATGATTCTTAAAATTTTTTAATTTGTTTCAGGCTGCTGGTAGACATCAATGCAGTTATTTAATAAATTTACAAAAAGCAGAATTTCTTCTTCAAGGCGGTGACCCTACTTGGTTACAAGGATTAAGATTTATTCCACAAAAACTGCAAAATCTTTATGAAATTAATAAAATTCTTGCGCATAGGCCCTGGCTGTTAACTAAAGCTCACATAGAGGTAATATAAATAATATATTTGTTTGTAAAATTAAAATAAAATTAATAAATATATTAACTATATACTATATAATTTGTATATAACTTTTTTTTTCAGAAAATGACTAAAGGCGAAGATAGTTGGTCTCTTTCTGAACTCGTTCATGCAATAGTTTTACTGGCTCACTTTCATTCGTTATCGTCTTTCGTATTTTCTTGCGGGATCAACGAGGAACTTGACTTAGTTGGTAAATATCAAGGCAAGGAAAACATTCAAGCCAATAGTAATAATGTATCACCTGCCAAAGAAAATGTGGTAAAAAGTCCAAAAAAGATTTCTAGTAGTGGAAGCACGACTGGTAAGAAACTTGATCTTTTTCTTTCACTTTTTCGAAGATACTTTTTATAAATTTTATTTAAAATAAGTGTGTTTTTGTACAATCAGATAAAGTGCATTCACCACCGCCGTCACCGACTATAGTCGGGGAACAAGAAGTTGGAGTTGTAACGTTAATGGAACGAATGAAATATTTGTCAGAAAACTCAATATCCACACTTCCACAAGAGGAACTGTCCAAAAGATTTAAATCTGTCGAAACGCAATCTGCTGAGTTAGAACCAGCTCAAGAAAGATCAAATCCACCTATCAATTCTGACATTGAACCTTTTGTTAGAGAACCTGAGTATATATACCAAGACTTTGCCAAGGTAAACTTTAAGTCAACTTTTTTTTTTTACTAATAAAATATCTCTACTGAAAAGTTAATACGATGTTTGCGTCATTATCGCTTTTTCTCTCACTTTTCTTCAGAATACCTTTTTTGGCAATTTTGCGATTTTAACTGACTGATTTAGTTTCGCAAAAAACTTTAATTACTTTTTACCATATTAATAATTTATTATTATCTCGAAAATATCATTAAAACTTTTTTATTGTTATATTTAATTATAAAAGAGAACGCGTTTGAATATTTTATTAATTGAGCAGATAAACCAAACTTGATGAGTCGATAATAATCAGTTTCGAAAAGTAATTTACTCAATTTACTTGTTTCTGTAATACTTGACTCACCGCCAAAATATCTGCGCAAAAAATTTTATTTTTGAAGTAAAGTACTCTTTCAAATTTTAATTAGTCCATTAATTTTTTTTCTAATTATTTAATCTGTAAGTAACGATTTACGGTACTTTTTTCTTGTAAATTTATTATAATATTCGATAGTGATCATTTACTGTTACAATTATCTTTTTTTTTTCCCAAAATATAAATAATTATAAAACTAAATTATTTCAGCGAGGTCAAGTTAACGACATACCGACGTTTCGTACCCAAGATTATTCATGGGATGTTCACGGTTTTTCTCTAGTGAGTCGTCTCTATAATGAAGTTGGGGGGCTCTTAGATGAAAAATTCAAAACAGCTTCTACTCTTACTTATTACACAATGGGCACTCACGATAAAGTCGATACTTCACACTTTAGACGAGCTATTTGGAATTACATTCAATGTATGTTTGGTATACGTCACGACGACTACGATTATAATGCTGTAAATCAGCTTCTGGAACGTAGTCTGAAGACTTTCATTAAAAACGCAGTTTGTTATCCTGAACGTGTTACTAAGAGAGATTATGACAGAGTTATGAAAGAATTTAAACATAGTGAGAAGGTTAGCTTAATCTTATTTATTTATTTATTATTTCTATTTTAATATTAATTTATACCTTTTAATGTAATAAATAGAAATTTTGATTATCCATGTCTTAATTTTACGTATTTTTTGTCATAAAAAAGAGTTTTATTATCATTAAAATTTAAATTAGGTTTTACCTTTTATGCTATTATTATTATTATTATTATTATTATTATTATTAAAAATTAAAATTTTTACTATTTTTAGAATAACTTACGTTATTTAACTCTTGTAACAAAATTTTTTTTTTATTTCTAGGTTCATGTGAATTTGATGATTCTCGAAGCTCGTATGCAAGCAGAACTATTATACGCACTGCGTGCAATTATGCAGCATATGACCTAATTGACATGTCAAGTTTTGTATTTACCTGAAAGCTGGTCAGTTGGATTACTTTAATGTATTATCGCCATAAGCTTCGATACTTTATAAAACCCGAGCTCTGACGATCATATTTTATGATAAAAAAAACAATCACTATGATTAATTTAATAGAAGCTATTGTACTATTTAGGCGAGATTGTAAAAACTTTTATTTGTTTTCGATATTTTTCGACGAAACAAATACGACTTTTTAACAATGATTATTATTGAAACACTACGGGCAATAACATGTTTCAATAACTTAACTTTATACACTTGGATTTATTATAAAAATTTTTATATCAGTCATTACCAGGTATTTATTTTAATTCAACAATTTATAGATTTTTTCAAATTTTTGAAATAATAAATTCCTCTAAACAAGTGCTGTTTTTAAAAATTATTTTTTAATTTTTTACAATTAGTAATATCTTAATTTGCCTTAAATTATTCAAGAATAGTCATTGTGAAAATTCTTTATTTTATTAAAGGCAGAATTGACTGAATAAAAAAAGATACAGAAGCAGTTTTGTAATCAACTATAAATTGACGAGATGAAAAAAAATAACTGTTTCACCCTTTTCAAAGAACAATGGGGCTTCAAAAAGTATGTAAATAACAAAAAATATGTATTATTATATTTTTAGCGTGTTCCTATTAGAGTTTTATTGAATTGTTCTTGTCGTGATTTATTATAATAATTAAAAAAAATTTTTGATTAATTAATTTGTTCATTGTAAATACGCGGTTTTTTTTTCTTATAATGAATTTAATATGTATATAAACTATTTTACGATGAATATTTTTTATGTCACAATAAAAATTTTATCAATTCTAAAAAACAAAAATTATATAATAAATAATAAATCTTATAAGTATCTATCGCATTTTAAAAAAATGCACAATTATAAATCTTAGTTTCGTTTTTAAAAATTTTGTTTTCATAATCAAACGTTGAACAGTGACATTGATAATTTAAGAATTAATAAATAAATTAATAAATTATTTATAAATTTAATAATTCGTAGTAACACAAAATTTGATAGATTATGAAAAAATTTAACAATCTGTTAATTTTAAAAATCTACTTACTAAATCTGAAAACATTAAATAATTTAAGTATACTGTGATTAATAAAACCACCGAAAAACCCATAAAATTATAACTTAAAAGCAGACATAAATTACATAGCAGTTCAACGAATATCTATGCCTTTGATAGAAAAATTAAAACTAATTGAATACAGACTAAGAAAGTAAAAAAAATTCGAAAGAACCTGAGATGACTGACGATTGAATCATAACATAAATTACAAATTCACTTGATATATTTGTAACGTGTGAGATACAGCACGTGAATAATAAATAATACAATTGCTTTAAAAATTACTAACTACTTATAACAAAAGTTTGGGAGCAAAATAATCTATTATCAAAAGACCAATATTTGACATTTTAAATAAACTTGTCATTAATAAATTATTACTTTAAACTATCATCTAGTTAATTAAATTAAATATATAATATATCTAACACGCGTCACAAAGCACTCACAATATTCGAGAAATAAACAATGCTCGAGATTAAATGCAGTCTTCAATCAATTAAATGAGTATTCACTTTCAATAGGAAGATCTGTCAAAAAACGGGAATTTTTTGCGCTCTGAATCTTTTGAATTAATTAACCTAATTAAATATGGAACGCCTACATAAAATTGAGTTTCAGTTCATTTTTTATCTTTATGGATCATGACACCTACTTCTTAATCATCAGATATTACAATAAAAATTTATTTATTTATTTATTAATAATTAGCTACAATCAAAGATTATTGAAAATAATTAATTTGCTTTTTATAGTATAAACTATTATATATATAAAAAAAAAAATGATTGATTACAAATACTTGGAAAAATTTTCAGTGTTTTGACAGATTTCCGTATTACTAGTGATCTCTTAAATCTTGAGTGTTTCAAATTTGATAATAATTATATAATAATAATAATAAAATAAAGAAATGTGACAAACCCGTGGAACAAATAACAATGTGACAAAAAAATGTTGCAATTTAGTAAGTTTTGTTAGTTACTTAGAAAAAAAAAAAAACTATATAACAAATTAAATAAAAAAACACAACTTTTTGTAGATTGTTATATGGTTATATGAATTAATTATTAAAAGTTCGTCACATTTTACATTAACATATCAGAAATACTTATGGATTATCATTTTCAAACGCTATTCGTAAATTATATTTACGACGGCTATATATTGATTTAAACAATATGTCATTTGATTTGTTTTCTTATCCTTGAATTCGAATAATCTCGAATATGACATACAACATACGAAAAATTATCAAAGAAACTCATGAAAAAAAACAGTATTGACAAAACAAAAATAAACCCAGATATTTTAGAATAATTATTCTCTCTTCTAATTTTCATTCTATTCAATTTTAAAAGAATAAAACAGTTCAGTGATATCAAATATTTAATTACAGAAAAACGAGAGAATATAAAAACCATTACATAACATTACTTTCTTGATTCATAAAATTGATTAATTGAATTTATATGATTTAGTAAGATATAAATAGAGCGGTCTAAAGATCAGCATTTTTTTTTTTTTTTTTTTTTTTTTTTGAAAAATACTATCATATAATTTGTATAATTATTAGGACTTTCATTTAATTTTTAATTTTTATCTTTAACTCATTATTTCTTTTTGTTTACATTTTAATGTGTTTTAAATCAGATTATACATCGTATAGATTTTACTTTTTCATTTAGAACTTAAATCAATATTATATTCAGGATTATTATAATTATTTTTCCAATTATACTAATACTAATTAATATTGGTATCATTTTTTATTTAAGTGACTTTTTTTTTTGTTACAAAGCAGTCCCTTATTGGCAGTTTGTCGAGATCCTGCGGAGAATTCGCAGGACGTATTTATAATATAAGAATTATGAACATGAATACGTCGATTTATGGTTGCACTTCAAAGAATTATTATTTAAAAGAAAAAAAAACTATAAACAAGTGATACCATAAAACTTCGTGAAATGATCTCTTAGAGGGACTGAATCATTAAAAAACAGTTATTGAAACACTGATTTCTTACATTTGTAGACTTTATCTTTTAATTATTACTACTATTATTATTTAATATAAAAAGCATGTAATGCATGCTTCTTTCCGTTGTAGAAAAAAAAAATACAAAGACGTGATCGGAAATGAATAATGATTAATGCGTATCGATAAAATAATTTAAGTAATAAGTCGTTAAATAAATGTCAAAATAATAAAATTTAAAGAATAAATCACTATTATTTGTAATTAATAATAAGTGTAATAAATATAATAATAACCCTTACGGACGTTAAAAGTAAAGATGAATGAAATATTTCAGGAGCGAATAAAATACATTGATATATTATTTTGCTTAGTGTAACTAATGACGATATAATATACATTAAAAAATATATATATGATATAAATAAAATAAATAAGACGAATTAATATAACAATACGTCTGTGGTTATTGAAAAGTATAAAATAATAATTAAAGAGGATTGCGTTCATTTTTTGAAGGGGTCCATCCAGATTTATATATTTATTCGAAATAATTATTTAAAAAATTTATTATTGTATTAACTTTTTTAGTTAATATAAAGACCGAATAAGTGAGAAACATAAATAAAGCACAACAGTGTGCATGGAGCAACTGAAAAAAATAAGTCAAAGTGATGATTTAAAAATAAAGTGAAAGGTTGATGATGGTTTAGTCGACAAAATTGTAAATTTTCAATTTCAAAGTTTAAAAAAAAACTTTAAAAAATTATATTCAGAGAGTAGAGGTTTTTTTTTTTAAATATTCATTATAATAAAGCGATGCCTTTGAATATCATGAAATCTGTGAAGGCAGAACAAATTAAAAGAAAAAGTAAACTTAATATTATTACGGAGAGTCAGAGTAATATTTTATTTTTATCTAAATTATTTTCTTTAAGTAATAAAACATTTATTGTAATTAATATACGTCACATACTAAAGAAATAACTGTGTGATAAATTGACGTGATTTGAACTAGCCCTTCTAATATTGATATATATAAAGTAATGATAAAGAGATTTAAATTTAATAAACATGGATCTTCGATTCGAATCTCAAATAATTTTCTTTAATGTCATTAAATTTCAATTATTTTAACTGTAACTATTATTTTGTAAAATTGAAATTGATTGAACTCTCCACGTCAAATATATATTGTGTCATTAACAGTTTTATTGAGTTCATTAAGCTCGCGGTCAGAGCCTAATTAAGTCAATACAAAAACTGTCACAAGTTTTCGAGGCTTGATTTGATGTGGGAGTTAGTCAGTTTTGATAAATATATTCATCGATAATATTATTTTTCGCTTCTTTGCTCCTTTATTTGTTAACTAGGTAATAGTATAAGTTGTCGTGATAAATAGAGATTCGAATTTAGAGATTTTGTAATAACATTAGGAGGGTCGCATGATGTGATTTATTTTATCTTGTAACAAATTATGAATACTAAAAAATGTTATAGTTTCATAAAAGCGATATGTTATTTGTCATTTATTTTATCCTTTAATAAATGATGTTATATAAAAAAAATGCTACTGTTGTTGTTTTTTCTAGACCTTCTGAATATGAACTAACATTTTTTTTCCAACTTCAAGGTGGCTACTGGATGTCTTAAAAATACTGTACATCAGTATACATTTTTTTTTAGTATTTAGTGTAACATTTAGATAAAATATTATTTGTTTTAATTTTTATAGAATTTAATAATTCTTTGACAAAGCAGTTTATTACAATCTGGGTTTTATCTTCAAAATACACTGAGAGAAAAAATTTGTTTTGAAAAAAATGGGCATTGTTGTTACAAGAAGTCAATTTCTTGAAAATTTTCAACAATCTTATTTCTTAGTTAAAGAAATCAAAATTTTTCTCACAATAACTTTCTTGTTAAATGAAATTTTTTTTTTTGATAGAAAACTTGCGCATTTTTGTCAAAAACTGTTCTTTTCTAAATCTAAATCTTTTCTTCAGTTAAAAAATAAAATTTTCAAAAAATTAATTTCTTATTAGGATAAAAGACCCCATTAGTGGCAGGGACTCCATTACTGACACTTTCTTTGATTTTGGTACTTATTCAATTAATTAAATCATTAATTTCAATAATGATTATATTATTTCTAATCTTTAAGACCTTTAGATCAAAAAAATTTTTAATTTTTATTCCAAGTAGAACATTTTTTCATTGAAAAAAAAAGTGCCACTAATAGGGGTTAAAGGTGCCACTAATGGGATCTTTTACCTTACAGCATTGCTCATTTCTTTTAAAAGAAATTTTTTTTCTCAGTGTAACTTCTAAACTTTAAAATTTTGATGAATGATGTTTACTTGCTTTTAAAAAAATTGTACGTTAACAGCAAAACTTTAAAAAAAGTACTATTTTCTCAAACTGTGAAAAATTAGTAAAATATAATTACTTCTGCAACTTATTACGGTACGTTTTACAAATATTTTAAAATTTCGCTTACCCACTCAACTGTAGACTCCAACGAAACTCATTGTCATCGTTAATCCAATTATAACAGAGGAATGGAAACATATAAATTATACGTACAGGATGAATTAATTATTTTTTATTTTAATAGAGAATAATTTTTTTGAACACATAGTAAGTTTAAAGAATATCATATCTTTTACAAAAGCTATTATTTTTCCATTTTAACAATATACAACTCAATTATTTAACAAAACAACTTTAAATTATATATAATGTATAGATAATTCTTAAAAAGTATACATACATGGGATATGAAACTTTTAGGGACAATGATAGATATATTAATAATAATATTTTTTTTAACTTTTTTGTAATAGTTTAATGAAGAAACATTCAAATAGAAATCGATTTAAATACAATTAAAACAGTGCTTTTAAATAAATATTCGCCATCAATTCAATGAATTAAAAATGGTATTGTGTATGTCCAAGAAAGTTATTGATTCGTTTAACTAAAGTACATAATTAACAAATTTATATCAATATTAATGAAGTTATGAATACATATTAGCTATAATATTTGTAAAATACCACATTTTAGACAATATTAACAACATGGTCTGATTTTATAGAATAATGTTATCATATAAGTTGTAGTAAGAAATAACTACGAGTAAAAAAAAGACAATGTTTAAATATGCCTCATAACGGCCTTGAAATTCATTTAAAATTTATTAAATATTCAAATATTGGTACTAAATGTATGTTATTTATTTTTTCTTTCATTTTATTTACTAAACAATATAATTCGTGCGGCAATATAGTGTATACTTATAACAAGAATTCAAAATAATCATATAAGTTATTATTTATATAATTCCTACTATAAATATTTTTTATTTATTTATATAATTTTTCTTTATATCATAGCATGTAGATAACATGTAAATGAATTATTTTGAAACAGTAAGAAAACAATGGTTACAATTAATTTTATACAACAATCACACTTTGAGAAGCAATATAATATATTAGAATTATTGTAGAAATAACTATATCATCAATTTATATATTTTTTGTTTTTTTTTTTGTTTTTTTTTGTTTTTTTTTTTTGTTTTTTTCATTAATATATAGTATATCTGTAAGACAATAAATCATATATTTATCCGTAGTAACTTTGAATTATATATATATATATATATATATATATATATATATATATATATATATATATATATATGTATATTTATATATAGATGGCAAGGATGATTAAATTTTTTTTAATTACGACTTTATTCGTGACAGCTATGGAGAATGTACGAACGTGTAGAAATACCTAGTAATATTATTTTTATTATTATATTAGTAATGAAGTAAATTCGATAAAAATTTAGTAATGATTAATTTAAAAAATGGATGTTACTCTATATTCACTCATTTGCAAATTATAGATCCATTTTTATTTTTAAGAATTCATTTATTTTATTTTTCGAATGTAATATTCGTGTATGCATGTATTATTAATCATATGAAATAGAGATCTGACAGAGAATAGAACTTAAATGCTCATAAATGTATATGTACATATATACGATGTAAATATATAAATTTTTTTTAGTTTCAGTAGATTATACCAGAGCTGATGAATATAGAAGGTTAGATTATATAAAATCGATATTTTTGATCAAATATACGTGACTTAAAATTTTTGAGGTTATATGGAAAAGAAGACATCTGAAAAAATCACTAGATTCAAGAATTTTAAAGCCGTTTTTTGATAAATTTACCAACTATTATAAATTAATCGAGTTTATAAGACTAAATGAATTTTTTTTACAAAAATGTGATAGATATAATTTAATCACTAATTGTTTTCAATTCAAATTATTGATAAAAAATCATTATGGCGGCCAACAATAAGTTTTTAAAAGAAGACATAACTTAAAACGATATTAAAAAAGAAGAATTTCCAAAAGATCGATCTGATTTAAAAAAAAAAAAAAATAGAATAGAATACAATCAAATTATATTATTAAAATTTTTGAAATGTATTTTCTATTAAGTTTACGCTCGATAAAACTGACTATTGAAATTAATATTATAACCTTTATTATGCATGTAACAATCTACTGAATGATGATGCGACTAACAAATGTAGCGGTTATTTTAAAAAATTCTACTATAATTTTTGATGTTAAAAAAGTATTAGTAAACTGTTACAAAAAACCATTAACAATTATAAAATTCTGGGATGTAATTTTTTAAATCTTCGACCATTTATAACAGCGCAAAATAAATGAATCTAGTAAATTTATTTTGATAATCTTTTTTACATGACTTTAAAAATATTGTCAGTATTATTTAATGACAACATTCAATCGATTTTAATATTCACTCTCAATTATATTCATATACATATATATTTATATTATAAATAATAAAAATCTGAGAAATAAATTAATATAAATTTAGCTATAATTATTCTCTTTTTTATTATAATTATTAACTTAAGTTTAAAGACACAACAACTCTCATCAGAAATTTATCTAAAGATAATGTCAAGATACGTCGTACTATTATAATGAAATCGCATTAGTTATTTTTTTGTTTTTATTTACGACCAAGCACAGACTGAAGAGTATTTTATTATATTATTTTTTAATATTTTTTAACGGCGACTTACAGTTGATGTACAACATAGTAATTATAATAACAATATAAATAATAATAAAAATTTCTAAAACAGCCCTTGTTAATTATAACAATTGCAATCAATAAGTTGCAGTTATTCCTTAATATAACCAATGAAATAAATAAGAAAGGATAATAAAGAAATAACAAAGAATCTTAAAAAAAAAAAAAAAAAAAAAAAAATATATGGAAGAAAGTTCTGTACAACGTTTTTAAATAACTTTGCCTCGCCTTAGAATAATTAATAACTACAATATCATTAGCAATACTTCTTTTCATTCAAACTAATATAAAATGAATATTTATTTATATATTTATATTTATATGTAACTAATTACTTGAATTAATAATAATTATAAAATTCGTTACTTTAATCAATCGATTTGACAATTAATTTAATTACGGATCAGTGCATTATTCAGACGGGCAAAGGTGGACAGATCTAACAAGCCTGAACCTCTCTGGAAGGAACAGCGATGTGAGAAAAAAAGATAATTACATTATTATATTATCAATGAGCCAACGAACCCAACAGACAATCAAGGCTTGGTAGTAAAAGATAAAGACATATACATGTATACATATATCTATAACAATCAATCGTGCGTTATCAATTATCATTTTTATACTTCTTTCGCTTATGCATAATTAATTAATTTTTTTTTCTAATAATCTTCAATATTATTAAGACATAATGAGATTAATTTTAGTTACTTAACATTATGATAAAAGACTTGGGCGCCAGTTAATACTATGTAATATTTTTATATCATATAAATAACATAATATTTATTAAATTTTTAAAAATTGATTTGGAAAGACGTGCGCACATGAGTGATAATATATTTACGAGTTTTAAACGATTAATAACAAGCTTAGAAGTACATATATTTAATAATAATCATTTTTTTTTTTCGTTTTTTAAAAGTATTCAAGTTTTACAAAGTAAATAATGATTGATATTTTTGTTTAATTAATAAAGATTATTGGGAGTCGATCAGGCATTCGATTAGTAATTAAAAAGTCGATACTTTCGACTTATTTAAATACAAATAATAAATCAAGTTTTATCGCACATTTCATTAGGTCCCGGTCCACGTGATTGTTTCGTTCGGTATGTTGATTTTTCATCGAATTTAAGTACACAATTACATTTTTACTTTTCACGCTAGCAAACTACTTGCATAATAATCTTTTAATTTTTATGATTAAACAATAGTTCAATTTATATTTATATAATTATATTTTATACTCGACAAAATGCCGTCGGTGGTACAGAAATTTTTAAATTAGATTTGTGCAAGTATTTTACTAGCGTAGTCAGGAGCAGTAATATAATTAAAGCTCCTTTTATAGCATAATCATGAAATTATTTTTTACAATTTTGTTTTTATTTCTTCCTTCACTTATTTTATCGATTGCAGTCTTGACGAGAGTCACTTATCAGGTATAAGACTCTGGGCTAAGTGTTTTCAGGTTATAATATCTCATTTTGTTTTAGTTATTTATCATTAATTATTTTTTTCGTTTTATATATGTTTTCATATAAGAGTCGTAGCTACATGGCACGTTGGTCGATATCAAGGCTCGATCGGGCCGAAAGTGTTACTTGTTTTTTTTAATTATTATTATTATTATTATTTTTTTTTTATTGCGACTCCCTAATTAAATTTGTTACTCTAACTAATAAAAAATATTAAGCAGACTTCGTTAATACTCGAGTCTTATCGACGATAATTGTAATGCATATTGTTTGAAAAACGTCTAAGATTAGTACAGAGAGGTGCATTAGTTAGTTTTTATTGAGCTATTAAGATTTTTAGAGCATACTTTTTCTTCTATGTACAAAAATGTACTCAAGAAAAAAAATTATTTAAATACCATTTCTGCACTAATCTGTCTTCAAATATGCGTTATATTAATATTTCTCTGCTCAGTACTTTCCATTTTTTCTCTGTTATTATTCATTTTATTATTTCATTTATTTATTCCCTTGTTTATGCTTTTCTCATTCATTATTTATAGTTAGCTTTTATTATTCAGTAAATATAAAGATAAGACTTGTTAACAAGATTATCGTCTTATTGAAAACATTCATAGAGTTGAGCTTCAATGTGCCCACATTTTAAAACTATACAGAAGAAAAATTATGACACAATGTCGTTAAAATTTTTTTTCTTTTTTATTTATTATTTATTCACAATCAGTAAATTATCTCTCGCTCTCTCTCTTTCACTCAATCTTTCGCTCTGTTTTTTTTTTCTTCTAGAAGTTTATAATATTATCGGCATGAGTGACACAGCACACTAATTATTTTTAAGTACTCATCGAGATCTAATTTTAATGAATGCTTTATCAATAAAAAGTATATATTATGCATATTATTATATTTATTAATTTATACCAGATCTTTTATTTATGATTGCAAGAGAAAGGCGATGGCCCAGTCACAGCACTTCGATGGAAGTGCACATTCTGCCATTTGTTGTCCTTTTTCTGCCATACACGACTCTCCTCGCTTTGCTGGGTATGCGCTACCCCTTGTCTGAAATAAATAATTATTATTTTATTGAATTATTCATTAGCTGTAATTTTATTAACAACTAAATAAACTTACTTGTCTACAAATTGAGTAAGTCTGACGTAAGCGATGCAAGCGGCATCTTCGCCAAGTAAATGCACATGAGGGTTAAGAATTGTTGTGTTGACGGCCTTGCAACTAGAATTCTTCCCCAGGACTGCTTGAGTTTTAAATATAATTGTTACACGAAGATGACAAAGACATGGTAAGAGTTCAAGAACCCTTTGTTTAAAGTTTCATTGAGACACAGCGATTCATTATTTTTTGTAATCAGCAATTTATAATAACGTAATAGATATTTTAAAAAAGAAGCAAATTATAACTAAAAATATTTTATGGAGAGATAAAGTAAATAAATATCAAGCTTCTATTTTTTAAATATAATTTAGGGTAAATACCTGATTACCAGCTTTCTATAAAAATAAATTTTTATAATTATAGAGATTTATTTTTCAGGTATAAACTACTTTGTAAAAGTACTTAAATTAAATGGAGAAAATTTTTAAATAGACAGAAAAATTGAACTTACGTAAAACTGTAATAACTAAAAAAAATAAAAAACAATTAATTTTATCATATTAAATCAAAAAAGCAAATGTTGCCACTGATGTATAATTGACTATTGTTTATACGACCGTATCAATATCTTATTAAAAAAATTTGTGCAGGAAAATTGTAAACAAATGTTGAAGTTTTATATTTTTTATACTATATTCTATTTTTTAAATATTTTTTCTTTAGCTGACGTTAGTACTAAGTGGATGCTAAAACTAAAAAATCTAAAATAACTTTTTTTTCATAATCATAAAGATTTTTTACTAAAAAAAATCCATCATTTTTTGATGCTATTAAAATCATAAAACAATGAAAGGTTTTTTATTATTCATTTTCAATACATCTGCATTAAAAATTTTTATTTATGACTCAGGAGAATGAAGAAAGTTTTTTTCTATAAAAATAAAACGAACTGAGTGAATTAATTAACGAATAAAAACTACAAATTAATTTTGATATTACAAATTATAAATTTGAGGAACCATGCCATTCTATAATGTCAACCTCTACTTACTATAAAAATATTATAATTGTAGAAAAAGTTATTAAAATTTTTTATTTCCTTGGAAACTAATTTCAATATAAATTTGTAACTTTTATGACCTCTATGTTTTAATAGTTTCAACATATCCATAATGTATGACTAAAGTATCTCTCAAGAGATTATCTCCCTGTACCCTTCATTTTTTTTACGCAAATACGAACTGAAAGTTTAATTATTCCAGAGTTGGTAGAAAAAATTTTGAGATGTTGAAAACAATAATTCATAAAAATAAATTTTTTAAAATTGCTAGAAACCAGGTATTTATATAAACCCAATTAAATAGTGAATTCAATTTGATCTGAAGTAATATAGAGTAAATAATAGCGGTGTGCAAACAATCAAATTTGATATTTCGGCTAAATCACAACTTTTTTAATTTAAATAAAAATTCATTTTTATTATAAATGTATTTGTTGATTGTTGATAAAAAAAATTACGTAATTTTTATCCGTGTATCAGCTTTAAATTAAATCATTATCGTAAAATGTATAAATAAATAACAAAAAAATCAATTACACATCATTTTATTTTATGCGTATCAAAATAACTAAATTGTTAAAATTTAATCAATTTGTTTCCTTTGATCTCTATAAAATTAAAAAAAGTAAATTTTGTTGATCAGCAAAAATATGTATAATAAAATTTCTTTTTGAGTAAATTAAAAAAATTGAAATTTATGACAAAGTTGCAATTTATGCGAAAGCCTAAAAATTTTCGAAGTCAAACTCGTATTTTGAATTTAAGAGTGAAAAAAACATTTGAAAAAATAATAAACCCAACAATATCTGTGCAGAATAGTTTTAAATAACTAAATAGTGACGCAAACTAGGCATAATTACCATTATCAAAGTAAAATTTGTGAAAGTCCATTCCTTCGACTAAATTACCTAAAGCCTCTGGTTCAAATGCAGTCAGATGTGGATCACAGATTTTCCTAGAGAAATTATTACCACAGGAGATTTCATAAGTTAAAACATTGTCAACAATTTAATTAATAATACATAGTAAAAATATTAAATCAAGGTTGTTACTGTTGAGTCTTGATAGATTAGACTTACGTGTAACCCTCGAAGTCACCGGTGTTAATACTTTCAATGAGCTGCTCAGTCATCTTGATAATCTCCTGCCGGCGAGCTGTAATCGTCAATATTCACGGTCAGTAACAACAATATGTCATTTAAATACTTAAACTCTTTTTGGTACATAGCACAGCACAACAGCCACATGCATTAATCTTTAATACCTACGTCCTATTCACGCCATTACGAGTTTTCGTCGGTTTCGTTTCGACTTTTTTTTTTTTATTTTTTTATTCTTTACACCAATTGTTGTTTTTATTTTTAATAATTATTTTTAATTTTTTCAGCCCATGACTCGACTTCAGTTTTTTAACAATAGGGCTTTGGTTTCTGAAGTACCTTTAGTGCTATTTTATATGTATTAAAAATTTTGAAAAAAAATATATTTATAATCACCATCATTGTGCCAGACATATTTAATCCACGCGTGTGCTTTAAACCTAGAGTGTAAATACGAGTGGAGTCACGATGTGATTTTTTTATTTATATTTTATCATTATTATTATTTTAGGTGGCTTAATCTAAAACTAATTTAAAAAAAATATCTAATTAAAACGCGGCTTTTTTTTTTTTTAATTATAGCCTGTAACAAATAAATTTTATTGCTTGTAAGGCGCGTACTTGTATAAAACACTTATTGATGAGTCGATAAATTTATGAATAAAATAAAAAAAAAAAATCCTAGTACTTATAATTTATCAAATTTTTAATTTATCCAGGTTCAGTATAATTTTCTAAAAATTTTGCTCGCATAATAAAGTAAATGATTTTTTTTATAAAATTCAAAATTACCACGACAATCAATAAGTGGTTTTTATTAAAATTGTCATCTACGATTAGTGCGCGTTACCTGAGCACTGCGAGTTCGTTGAGAGCTGGCTGCAGGTCTTGACGGGACACATGATTCTTATTTCTACAAGCATATACCTTCCTCATTAAAAGACACATTTTTAAGTCTTATTACTTTTTTTATTGCTTTGTTTTTCATTTTTAAGTAGTGTACAAGCGGTTGCACATCTTAGTAACCGTATGGTCGAAAATTTTTTTTATTTTTCTTTTTCAAATTTCGACCATTACGTTACGAGAAAAATTTTAAATAAGCAGGAGTTGATAGTTGTCTTCACTTTTTTAGAGCAATACATATTCTTGTCATATTTTATAATGTATTTTAATTTTAATTTAATTCATTAAAACAATCAATATATTATTTTGTTCAATTTTCCATTTCTGATTTTGGTTATGAGTATCGTTTTAAAAAATTTTTAACCAAATATCGGTTCAGGGCGAATATTTTTACATAATTATCATCCTTGTTCATAAATTGTCGGCACATCTATTTAATTCTCATCATTTTTAATCTTAAATCAACTATTGTATACAATATTTATTATTATCAATATTCATACATTTGTGTGCTAAAGTATATTTTTCCCTACACTAATTATTCTATAATTAATTTAAATAGTCTAAAGGAGAAACCAAAGTAAGACGAATTCCTAAGTACATTAGTTTTTGGAATTCTTTTTATATTAGTAAAGATCTTGAATAACACTTTGACGTAATTTTAAAAATTTAAATAATAATTATCATTTTGGAAGTTTCAAGTTCTATTTTTGATGTTATTTTTACTCGACTACTCTCGAAAAGTCTAATTTTTTTTAAATATGTATTTGTGCATGCCAATTTCTTTGGCACGCTCCATATTTTAAATAATTTAATAAGCCTTTAAATAATTAGGTATTTTTAGATTTTTCTGTTTTGAATATCGTGTTAAATATTAATTTATACTTTCAAAATTTATTTTTTAATTATTTTTACTTTACTACAAGCCAATAGATGGACACTCCATCTTCCCTATGTGTCGAGAGTTTCCTCTCTTCTACTAAGTTTGATGGAAATCCATCGAACTTGAAATACTAGTAAAGCTGGAAGCTTGTAGTATCTGTTCGAGTTATAAAGATGTTAATTGAATGAAAGATAATTAAAGAAATTAAATCCTGGCTTGGCAACCAACCCCATTTATTTTTTCAAAGTTTGTCTTTGCTCTCATTTAATTTCTTTCATTATCTTTCATTCAATTAACATCTTTATAACTCGAACAGATACTACAAGCTTCTAGTATTTCAGCTTTACTAGTATTTCAAGTTCGATGGATTTCCATCGAACTTAGTAGAAGAGAGGAAACTCTCGACACATAGGGAAGATGGAGTGTCCATCTATTGACTTGAATTAAAAGATCCACTAGTTACTTATGACCAATAAGGGTGAAAATATTCTAATTTAAAAATACACAATCGGTCAATGAAAAATAACGTTAAAAATAAAGACAATTTTTCATCTCAAAACTAAATTCTTTTTATGGATAGTAAAAATATTTCATGATTTCTAATACTTTAAAATTAAAGACTGAAACTTTTGAAATTGACAATCGTAAAAAAAATTTTATTTAACCAAACTTTTGTAAGGAGTCGTTTTAATTGGTTTCTCCTAAAATTATGCTAAAAATCACTTTTAAAATTCGTAGACCGTCTAGAACTATTTATTAATTATAAATAATAACTTATTAGTTCTCGAGATCGATAGTAAAATGAACGATGCTTCGATTGTGATTAAACTAAGCTACATTTTCTTCGGCAAATATTTTGTTGTGATAATTTTGTGTTGGATAAGACACCATCCGATAAACCATTCTTCTTACCGTCTTCCACTTCGGAAAAATTGCTTGCTCGGCGATTGTTATCCGTGGAATAATCTTCTGTTTTTGATAAAATATGATGTGGCACATTTGTGTTAGTCAGGACAACGGAAGAAGTTGAAAGTTGTTTAGAAGAACAAGTAGAAGCAGTGGAAGAAGTAGAATAGAACAGAAGAGATGTATAGCGTAGACATGCGTGTTGGTTTCATACAAAAAGATTAATAAAAATAATGAGATGCATAGTAACAGATGTAAAAAAATGAGAATTATAATCCGCTCTGATTAGAGCAGATAATTTTTTTTAGATCTTTATTTTTTCACAGATAGAAGCAAAATTTTGTTAAAAAATTTTGATAAGCGTTATTGCAAAATTATTTTTATGTGACACATATAAACAGGGGAACAGTTTTATAATTATTTAGTGATAAAATGCGTGGATGTGATACTATAAAAATTACAAACCCGCAGCTGATGAATTCCGATGTCTTGGAGGACTGTTGACACTCACCACAGATGGAAATGATGATAAAATACCCGTTTGACTATTTTGGCTGCTTGTACTAGTACTCCCTCCGCTGCTACTGCTGTTGCTGTTGCCATGTCCACTGTCAGCTAATCATGCAAACAATTACATACCCAATATGATAGGACTGTTGCTAATGGTGCAAAAACTCATGTCTAGATCAATGTCTGACTGGATTGATTCGGTGGAAAACACAAAATTATTTTGTTCGAATGAAAAAGTAAAAGCTCCGATTCAAGATTGTGAAGTTTACGAGCCGGTGAGTACTTAATAATTTATTTTTATTTATTAAAAACTTAAAAAATTTAATTCAAAGTAGATTAATACAAAAAATTATTTTTAAAAGATTTTGAATAATTTTTAGACTTTAAAAAAAATAACAAACAATCATAATATTTTTGACAGATTGAATTTATCTAAAGTTTACTTTTGTTTAGTTAAAATCATTCTAATATTTGTTTTATCTTGAGTTTAATTTTCCAAGTTTTGATTGCTAGAGATTAATGTGAAAGATTGCTAGATATGTAACCAATAAGGCCATTAAAGTAATATACTCTTAAATACTACAGATAGAGTTATCTTTTGATCCTACAAATCTCTTGATAAAACTTTTTAAAATGTCGCGGACTGCTCTCGAAAATTTATTACGTTTCCATATGAAATACTAACGTTATTCAATAATTTAAGAGAAAAATAAAAATTAATTTATCAAATAAAAATTATATAACCTCAATAGAGTTTTGAAATAAATATCTCAGTTTAGTAATTTTTCTTTTTATTTATTAGAAAATTCTCTATATATTGTTCTCTGTTTTAATGGAAAATTGTTTAAATACTCAAAAAAATACTTTTAATGTAAGGAATTTACCATAAACTTTAAAAATTTGATATTTATCTCATGCTCAGGGTAGACATGGGTTCTGGGGTTGTAATTTTTCAAAAAATTTTACTCTAAAATATTGATAATAAAATATCCATTATTTTTACTATTTACTCTGCTACTATACTTTACCATCTCCTTTTGATTACACTATCAGGTTTACTTTTC
Source organism: Cotesia glomerata (assembly GCF_020080835.1). Taxonomy (NCBI): domain Eukaryota; kingdom Metazoa; phylum Arthropoda; class Insecta; order Hymenoptera; family Braconidae; genus Cotesia; species Cotesia glomerata. Next base: position 25,581,108 of record NC_058158.1, on the reverse strand, counting down.
TGTAACTATCTACCAAAATTGTTATAAAACACGACAAAAAAGCTTATAGGCGATAACTAGGAAGACCATTAATTTAATCTTCTTCGATGACTTTATGTAACTATATTTGGGTGATTATTTTATCTACAATTGAATAATGAGTATACAAGTGCAATAGGTTTTAGTTTGTAGGAAAATTTTCTACTTAAAAATCTTAAAAACAAAAATATACTATTTGTCATTTCATAGGTGCTTATTACTATCTATTTAAAATTAAAAATTACGTAAGAAATAAATAAGTGATGGAATTAAAGTTTTGCTTTGTGATTAAAATTTTAAAACAAAAAACATGCACAGTTTAAATTGTTAAAAGTTATTATCACTGTACGGACTTTTAAAAAGGGTATTCTTACAGATTATTACCTCATTAACAGCTTAATTTCGAAGCATCGTCATATCAATCGATGATTAATCATTTTCATGTCCCTTTAATATTTCCGTTAATATAAATAACATATGTTGTTGAACGTGTATTTGGTTTGAGGCACTACGCGTGCCTCCGGATGTTCCGCCTTATTTACATTAGAAATATTTTTTAAGTAAGCGAATACAAATAGTTTTTTTATTATATAATTCTACACCTAGCCACAAAAATACCCCTAATACCTTAATAATTCTTGATCTTATTCATAAAAAATTGGTCGTAAAAATAAATAAATAAAATAATTATTTTGCTTATCATTTCCAACTGATAAGATTTTAAAGATATTTTAGTAATAAAAATACAAAATTGTTATTCACAAGCATAAGACATCGTTAATGTTAATATTAATATGCAAAATAATGAAAAACAATGAAATCTTGGTTAAGGTGGTTTAAAATTTTTTTCGTGGCCCGAAAGTTACCTTGTGCTCCGTGAAGGAGTACTGCGGCTATTCCTAATGAGTTTCCAGATCCCTGATTCTGTTTACTTGCTGCAGCGGCACCCATAACTTTTGAAAATATGGACGCTGCTGCCGGACTGTTCGGCGGTGTGCCCTGGGACGCGTAGCCTATATTATCGATTATGGGAGGATAAATGACTTTATTAAATGAAAATAAAATAATAATGATCATCATAATCAAATTAGTAAGAACTGATAATTTTATTTTAATTATTTTTCTTTAACAGTTTACTAAGTATTTTTTTACAAAAAATTTTATTTTAATAAATCTATATTAATTCAACATTAAATATTTAAAATTTTTAATAATTTATGAAAAAAAAAAAAAATTTTATGAAAAATTTTTCAATAAGTATTTGAAAAATAATTACTTGTGCTTAAAAAAGTAAACTTTCCCTCGAAAAATTTACTTAAAAAACACTTATACTTTAATTTTGTTAATTTTGTTAATTATATTAAGTAGTAATTAAAATAATTAGTCATAGAAATGCAAAATTATTAAATTAAATAAAAATAATAAGTAGAACGAAAACAAAACTAATTAAATATTTTTTGACATCAACTTAACATTTTAATAAAAATATTCCCTAGATAAATATTTGTCATAATATGAATTTTCAAGAATAAGTTGATTGCAAGTTTCTTTTTCCGCAGTGATTGGTAATTCATTAATGAAAAAGACTTTAAGGTTACTGCTAATAATAGAAGAATGTCAAGTAAAAAAGGACTGCTCGAAGAAAATTGATCGAAAATGTGATACGATGGTCTTACTTCAATATATGTATGTATAAAAACATAGAATATATTTTACTTGGTTCTACGCTTGTAGATACACAAACGAATAAATGCTCTACAAAAATAGAGTTATGACCGTGGCCTACCTTGTAAAATTTAACTACTCGTAAAAGCTGTTTGCATTATCCAATTTTCCAATTTAATCTACTAAAACAGCAATTATTTCTCATTTCCGAAATTTATTACATAAAAATATTTATTTATAAATAACAATGACGTGTAAACTCAAAACTCACTATTGTCTGACAGTTTAGACGTGCTCGGAGTACTTGAAGTCGCAATAGACATGATGAAGATGAAGTTTACACTTTGAGAAAAAATTATTAATTAAGAATAAAAATTTTATTCAATAAATATCCCGTTTAAATTAATGACTGATGACAAACCAATTGCATAACTGCATTTTCATAAAGTGTAAATTCACATTATATCAGTGTCATTAACTTAATAAATAAATATTCACAGAATAATATTATTATATTATTCGACTGAATGGATGAACAAGTTCTTGAAACCGTCACGTTCCGTTTCGGAATACTAAAGGCCGACCAGGTCAGGTAGGATATTTTTGCCAGTCTCTACTGCCTAATGCTAAGATAGAGTTAAGTCTGGTCACAGATAGACACTAGTATTATATTTATCTCTCGCTCTTTCTTTTTTTAATCATCTTGATTCATCAATTCTTATTCATAATATTCTTGTTTATTTTCCTCTATATTCATAGATAATATTTTCGCACAAATAAACACACCCTAATAGTTGAGAAGAAAAATTGTGTGTAATTTAATGAAAATGATATGTTCTGAACAGTTAATTTAAATTTTTATATTAATTAATTACCATAAAAATATTTGAAACAGCAGCTCAACTATTATGTGATATTTTTAACACAGTTAGATTTCCGTCATTAATTATTTTAATTTAATTTGTTTATACTTATAATACATATTTTCTATATTAATTTTTATAGAACTAATTAAATTAATAACAAATAACACTGTTTTAAAGTTGAAAAATTTTTCTACAAAACACAAAATTTTTCTATATTGTACGCCTAGATTTATTTTGGTACCAGCTTTGTTATTATTTTTGAGTAGTCCGCTGATAAGACCATCGACACACATTTTTTTATTTTATTTCATACGCAAGGGTTGTTATTAATATTAATTAAAAGTTTTTAATTAATTAATTAACAAGGCACACCGCTGATTATTTTTAGGTTAATTTTTCAGAATATCGTGCAGACAATTTATGATTTTTTTTAAATTAACATTGCACTCAAGAACGGAGGGTTAAATCTCACCCTCTTTTAAAAATTAGATACTCGATAGTTAATTACATAAAAAGCTCCAAGAAAGTGTTAGACAATTATTTCAAGATTGACTAAAATTGTAGTAAGCTTACAAAAAGCTAATATTGAAAGCTATTAGATGAGAATGCTTTTATACGAAGCTCTTATCAACTAATTGGCAAATATAATTTCTTTTTCACTTTATTTTAATAGAAATATGTGATCAAATTCGTGTTGAAAAACTCACACACGCTCGTGGTTGTTATTTATTTTATTAAAAAGCTTTTTAAATCTAAGTCAATCCGAGCTTTGAGCATCGCTACGTAAAAAGCAGAAAAAAATTCATTTTGTGGAAATAAATTAGATTATAAAAGTTAATCATTAATTAAAGCAAATAATTTTCATACCAAGCGTTGAAACATTGAATAATTAACACTGTTTTATTATTTAACACTTTTTTTATGCATATTTTAATGAAAAATTTCACACAGGATGACTTAAATTGTTTCAACGTTTGATATTAAATTAATTCTGTAATTAAGTTTTAATAGTCTATTATAATTCACTAAAAACGTAAAACGTGTAACAAAATTATGCAAAAAAAAAAACAAACACCCATTAGGAAAAAAAAAAAAAAAAAAAAAAACATTCAGTGAGTTATGTTTGTCAAAATTAAAATTAAATGTTTAATTTATAAATATATGTAAATATGTTAGTGTTAGTCATGAATTTACATTGTCATAGTATCAGTATTATTGTAATTTTTTAATTTTGTGAATTGTTCAATATCTGGGTTACCTTCTGGTTCTTTGGCAATGACCGTGCTGCTCCGGTCGACACCTCCCTTCTTATCCTCTGTACAACATATACACATATACATCACGTACGCATATACAATACACGTTTTAACACTAACTTCTATCAACAACTAATATGCGATTCAATAATACTTTAACAAGTAATATATTTTTTTATTTTCACAAAAAATTATTTTATTTTATTTGAATTTCTAATTATTAATATATATATATATATATTATGTAAAAATGTAAGTTAATTCCAAAAGTTTATATTTATTGTTATTTATTATGATTATTAAAAAAAATTTTATGGTTAATTTCAAAATGGATATTCTAGATGGCCATCAAATTGAAAATTATAAATTATAAGTAAAAGGAAAAATAGAGGATTATTACGAACAAACATGCAAGGCACAAGGGACACATGCGCTAAGCGGTTGGATGTGAACAATCAATTTTGTATTATTTATGTTGATGATACTTTAGATTTTCAGGTCTTAATCGACCCGTGAGGGTCAAAGTAACAATCATAAGGACTAACAAATAATTTATATGTTTTAATGGCGTTTATTGGCGTTATGATAACTTATGACAGTTTATCCAGACAGTTAAAACTCTCAATATCATATACGTTAACTAAACATTACTTATTCTGATTACGAACGTATTTGCTTCAGAACAATTCAAATTGAAGCAGTTTGCTGAAATTAACTCCAAAACTTTTCTACTCTGTGAATCTAAAAGTTTTTTTAGTTTACTTTAGAGAATTACTTCAAGTATGTATTGTTTTGGAACAAATAAGTTTAAGTTAGTTCGATATGTCTAGTAGAAATTTTAAAGTTTTTGGATTTTTTAATAACGCCAAATTATTAATTATACACATAATTACGCAATAAAAAATGTATTTATATGTTATTTTTGATTTTTAATTACAATATGACTGCTTAAAACTTCTTTGTTAAAAAATTAGACTTTTTGAAAACTTTATCTTAACATCTCACTCATTGATTAACTCTTCATAACATCTTTATCGGGGTTAATTATCGGATTTTTGTAAACCATAAAGTTTGATAATTATGGGAGGGTTGGTTGAAGACAGAGAAGTTATCAAGTATACTCTATAGAGTTGATTTGGCGCAGATGCCTTGGAGAGAGTTTTTAGAGTGTTATCGAGCAAAGTTTTGAGTAAACTGTCATAATGCCGATATTTACTGGCCTATGGAGGATTTATTGGCAGTACGATACGCCGATTCAGAACTCGTCTACTTAATAACAACTATTTCTAAAAATTATCCGAAATATCTCTGCTTCAAATAAAGTTTGCTTCACTTCATAACTTTTCGATCTTTGAAGAGGTTTATACAAAAGCATCTTTAAAAAAAAGTCTAGTTACTTCATATAGAATCTTTCTTGATTAACTACTTCTCGTCTTTAAAACATGATTATTCTATACGAGATTTATAAATATACTATAGTTAGAATAATTCAAATTCTATTTTTATAATACAACAGTAATGCAGATATTTAACATTAAAATTTTCATTTTGTGATCAACAACTTTTCCAATAAAGAATTAAAGTTTTATTGCTGAATGTTACACAATATGTCATAAAAATAAATGATGAATTTAGCATTAAGTATTAAAGTTTAATGTCTAATGACAACTTTAATGCATTGTGGAAAGCAATGGATTATTTACGACTCCAATAAAAATATTATTTAAAGGTATAATTGTGGTTTAAATATATTACGGATAAAGTTTATAAAGTAGAGATGTTTTGAGTAAAGTTCTCAGAGAAGATTATCCAGATAGAATTTAAATAATATTATCAAATGAATGCTCGGAGAATGAGGATTTAATATTATGCATTATTACTTATAGCCATTGTATAATTTCTGTGATGACTTCATTCATCGTTTTATTTTTATATTTTATGTGGATAAAATAATTAGTTCTAGGTGAACAAATACTAATTTTGTGAATATTATTATTGTTCAGTATAGTACTAAACAGTATTTATTTGGGTAGGATAATTTTTATGCTCAAAAAATTTGGGATATGAAACAGTGCATTTTACTTTCGTTCAAAACATTTTTTTTTTTTTTTTAAAAGGTAACATATTTTAAATCGTTCTATGAGGTGGTCGTTAATTTTTTCTTTCTTATCGAATAATTATCCGAGTGATTTAGCAGTGCATTTTTCTACAGACTGTGCACGTTGATTATAGAGTGTGAAGAAAATATACAGAGAGGAAGACAGATAAAGAAGATGATATATTCAGTAAAAAAAAAAACAAATAAAGAGTATTCATTAATTAATTTATATAAAAAATATGAAAAAAGTATAACCTGATATAGAGATGTATCTGTTATAACGGTGGTATTTTTTTTTTTTTGGTAATGTAAATTTTTGCTCAGTAAAATTTAAATAAATTCAACTGGGTCAGTCCATGTCAAATCGTCAAAATATTGAATTTAACAATTTTCAAGTATTACTGAAATGATATCCTTTTTCATGAAATGTATAGTCAATATAGTTTTTGTCTTTTTGAATATGTACTTAAACTTTTTTAACCTTTAAATTGGATTTCTTTGGGTTCTGAATAGACTTCTGATTACGTAGAGAAAAAAAAATTTATTCAAGTCATGACTAAAAATATTTCGGACCAAAATTACTTATTTTTATATCATCTATTCGATATAATTTTATATTCAACCGCTTTTTTATTTTTGAATATATTGAAATCATTTTATTCTATAAAATCATCTATACGACAGTTTTTCATGATATATGATACACTTTATTCATAAAAATTTAAAAAGTCTGAGATTTTATTCATTCAATTTTTGATAAATTTGACATAGAAGGACTAATATAAGAAAGTAATATAGTTCACAATAATACCCGGGGCAAATGGAAAGTGTCTAAATATCTAACGATTAGACAACATTCTGAACAACTGACCCCGGGGAGTTATTTTGATTCACGTTCCCATGCAATAATTGTCTTTAAATTATTATTTAAATATTGTTAAGTTAAGTGCATGATAAAAAAAAACGAAAGTGAATATTATTGTATTTATGAAATTAATATTTATATGAAAAATTCATTTTGTTTAAATAATAATTTTCAATTTTTATACATTTTGAGTCGGTGTATATGTTATCAATAAAACCCTCGATTGTGTGTATTAATTTTATCTACTATTAAAAGCCAGTATTAAATACAATTTCACGCACTAACTCTTAATTATTAATTTTTTATAATTTAAAATCATTCACTCTAATTTTTGCTTAGTAAATTATTAAAAACAGCGAAAATAGTAAATATTAATTAAGATAAAGAATTTACGTAAAAGTGATTTAAATCGAATTATGTGCTTAATTATTATGGCTTAAATTATGGCTTAAATATTAAAATATTAAAAATATAAAGCAATTAAAATTGATTAATTTATTAAGTGTTAGTAGAATAATCAAGATAATAATGGAAGAAAATAAGCGATAGATAAAGTTTTCATTATTTAAAACAATAATTCGAAATGAAATTTTATATTTACTTATTATTTACGGATGATTTATCAACAAAAAATTGTTAATTTTCGGTTAGTCAACAATCTTATGAAAAAGCAATAAAAAAATTATCATGTTTAAGCATTGAAGAAGCTAAATTCTGCATGTTAAACAATGTTAAGAAGGTATGAGATCAATGAGGAAGGTATGTGACATAATGAAATATTTTGCTGAATTAAATTGATTAGTGTTACGTGTTCGCATGATAAACATAATAATAATAATAATAATAATAACAATAATAATAATAATATTAATATTAATAATAATAATAATAATAATAATAATAATAATAATAATAATAATAATAATAATAATAATAATAATAATAATAATAATAATAATAATAATAATAATAATAATAATAATAATAATAATAATAATAATAATAATTGATCAAACGACGTGAAAATAACAATGTGTCTTATATATCTACGAAAATGGATTGTGACCTAATTTAATCCCATTTAATGATTCATTTATTATTCTACTAGTAGTGTTATGAATCATTTTTGCATATTACCTTATAAAATTTCGTCTTATTTTATAAACATTCTAATCCGATAAAACATTTTAACAATATGCAAAGTCAGGTAATACATTGTAACGGAGTGATCGTTACCCGGTAAATTCCCCTATTTCAGTACTCAGTTATTTATCGACAGGTCACAGTGCGCTGTGATCTAAAGCTCGTTTGGAGCTAGTAAGAAAGGCCCCAAGGTGGAGAAGCCGGCGTAGTGGTAGTGGGGAGAGCAGAGGAAGCAAGAAAGGAAGAACAAAATTTGGTAAGACTCATTGTGACCGAGTGGCTCGACTGGACGACACACAAATTTTTCTAAAACATCCAGCTAAGGCGTTATAAATATCCAGAGAGCGAGTGATGGTGACCAGAGTTTTGCCGCCAAACCGAGACTACCTCACCCAGGGAGAATTCACACCAGTACCCAAAGACGAGGAGTTGCAGCTCACCGAGGGAGTGCAAATAAAATTATAAAAACTCCAGGTACAAATAACGAGTTAATTATCTCTCGGGTCTGCGGCGCCAGCCAGGCAACATGTCGGCTGAAGGTCACCGCCATTTCGTGCTCGGTCGCAATCGTTAGTTTTTTTAAGTATCAATTTTAAGTATTAAAATTAGAAAAATTATAAAACAATTAATTAATAATACTAGGACTTATTTCGGGTTATTGATTAATTTGTTAAGAAAAATAATTTGTCTTTGTCACTACTTATTTTACACATAGGCCAGTCTGAATTAGTAATACCAGGAATTTAATTCGGTTTATTAATTCCAGATTCTTATGACATGTGTAAAATTTATTTATTGAGAATCTTTGGACAATAATTTGGCTTAAGCCAGTAGAAATAGAATTGAGTAAACCGCTAAATTAGAATTATTTAAGACAAAAATTTATTTCACACTAAAATTCTTTTAATAAATTGTTTGGCGCATTATTTAATATTTGTCATAATTTAAATAAATCAAGAGTCAGGAAATAATCATTAAAATCAATATAATTGTTAATCTAAATTATTTAGTAAAAAAAGGGTAGAAAATAAAAATTATAAAAATTCGTCAGAAAAAAAATTACACTAAAAACTTGCGACAGAGACGCAAGACCGAGCGAGAGCGTCAGCCATCTTGTCCCGCGCGAGAACGCTGAATAGAGGACACTCAAGGTCGAAACAAAAGTCTTAGTTCGGTTAAAACAAAATAAACTCAAGTAAAATAAGGTTTAAGTTTCAAGAGACATAAAATAAAATATAATAGAATAATCTTTTGTCATAATTTCACATTTACAATGAAAATAAAATTTAATAAAATTTACCGATGATAAATGGATTAAATAAAATGGCTCAGAATTAAATAAAATGATTTGAATTAACCCTTCAGTGCCCTCGTTTTTTTTTAGTGTCTCACTTGCACTGCAGCGACATCCTATAAGTTGAATGTTGTTGCGTGAGAAAAATTCTCATAGCGAGGGTATTGAAGGGTTAAATAAAAATAATTTAGGCAAAATTTAAGTTTACTCAATTATCGGAATTTGTTTAATTTTTACTAAAATAAAGATTAAAATTTATTTAGTAATTCTCGGACATAATAAATAGATTTAATCCTTGATAATTTGGAATTGTACTTTGGATAATTATTGTTATAGTAATTGAAAATACGGCAGTAGTTTAGATAATAGGAATTTGTAATTTATAATTAGGAAAATGATCATTAGGAAATTTTAATATTATAATTAGAAAAATAATATTTTGGAAAATTATTTATAAATTGGAATCAAGCGTTATTATTATTGGAATTTAAGGAATATAGTGTGGTTGTGTGTGAGTAAAGAGACTATCTCGGTTTCATGGTATGCTCCTCTGGCTTCGGAGTAGTTCTCTTAGAGTAGCGTCAAGTTTGGGGGACAGCGTGTGTAGTCACATCAGGGTCCAGCTCAGTGGCGTGATTGTCCGTGAGACCGCGTGAACTAAGCTAGAGTAGCGTTAGGGTCCAGGGGACGGCGCAAAGTATATAGAGTAACGTGAGAGTCCAGTAGGCATCGGGTACTACAGCCACGTGAGGGTCTAGCTGGACAGCGCGAAATATACTGTATGAGAGTGGGGCGTGAGTTTGAATTTTAATCTATGAAATTTTATATATTGTTATTTTAGCCATTATTTCAATTGTAAAAGGGATTGGATAAATAAATAATTTTGTTAAACGAATTTCTGTGTTTAAATTTTGGTTCCTTTCAGCAATCTCTCACGACCCTGACCTTTCACTCCATGTTCTGGTCCAGTTTCTGGATACTGAGTCCAAAAATCCAGTGGCGCCCTTAAAGAGTAAAAAGGGGCGACCAATGGAAACAAGACACCCGTTTCAATATACTGTTAAAAAATCTCAAGTTTTCAATTACTATTGCGGTGAATTTAATAAAAAAAAAATTATAAAAATGGTAGACCCTGAAGGCCATCCGTGCAACTTCCCGCTAATTTCATACCTAGGTGCTTAGAATAGAACTAATGATGTTTTTGAGCTCTCCGAGCTCAAAAATACAATATATGTGTTGTTTTGAGCTCTCTGAACTTAAAGGGATGGCTTTTCTATGCTTTTGAGCTCTTCGAGCTCAAAAGTCTGATAGAAGTTTGACAAAACACAATTTTTAAAATTTTCAAACTGCAATAACTTTTGAATAAATGAATCGATTTTTACGCGGTTGGCAGCATTCGACGCAATTTTTTAAGCCTCATGAAAAATCTGTAAGTTTAGTTTGATCGAACCAGGAATTTTGGAGTAATTCTGAAAAAACATTTTTTTCGGTTTTCTTTCGTCAACTCACGAACGAATGAACCGATTTCGACCGGACCGGCGGCGATCGACGTGGTTTTTTTATGTTAAGAGCTGATTAGTTTTTGGAATCGATCGGTAGAGCTGTTTGAAAGTTATTCCAAAAAATGTCGGAGTTATGTTAAAAAAATCCTTGTTTCCAAATATTTCGTCGAGGATATCTCTCGAACCAATTAACCGATTATTACATTCCAAAAAAACCACTTTCAAAAAAAATTTTTTTCCGATTTTTTTTGAGATTTCTCAAAATCTATCGGTCTGAATCGATTCAAATTCATAGGAAATCTAAGTTTGAGGGAACTCTTTAGAACGCCGTTTGGTAGATTCCGATCGGTTCAATCGTTCAAAAGTTATAAGCGATTCACATACTTACACACACACACACACACACACACACACACACACACACACACACACACACACGAATACATACATACATACATACATACATACATACAGACATAGTGACAACCTCGCGGGGATAGTCAGGGAAGGTTCCTGTGATCTTCAAACGTCGAGATCTGATGAAAACTCGATTTTTGCAAAACGGGGTGAAAACAATAACTTCCCGATTTTTGAAAATCTTCGATTTTCTTAGCGGGAAGTGAAAAATCTTTGTTATCAATAACAGTAAAAATTTAAAAATTTTAAACAATATAGTACTACACGAAAAAGAATTTTTTTGAGCTAATTGCGAAAATTATAGTACCCTACTGAGAGGCAAAGGTAACCCGAGACATGTATTAATGCAGCAACGTGATTAAGAACGTCGTTGTAAAAGTAAAAATTATCTTACAAAGGGATTATGTGAAAATTTTCCATGAAAAAGATACAAGATCTCTATTTACATAATGACGTTTCTAAACAGTCAGCTTGCAGTAATACGCGTCAGCGCACAAATTTTCTAGTACCTCTGCATACTGTTAATAAACATTTAGACTTATATAACTATTAGTATTACGATTATTTTACGCTTCGATGAAATAAAAATAATTAATTTATAATAAAATTATCAACTGAATCAAGGGAGGCTAGAAATAGCTCAAGAAATAAAAAGTTTTGAAGATCAGAAGTGAAAATTATTTTCGATATTAAAGTCTAGTCAAAAGGGTAGAAAACGATTTTAAACTCTATGTTTGATCGTTAGATAGGAACATTTTAACTGATAAAAAGATGAACCATCGTAGACCGACTGTTTTAGTTGTAATGACTTTTTCACCGATTCTCTTTCTCTCTTCCTCGTATTTAATTGTTACCTTCAGTCTATCACTAATTAATTAAATAATATGCGATTAAATAGCTTATTAAATTATTGCGATGTGAGTAGGTAACGTTCTGTTTGATATTTCCATGGCAGAATAATTAATACAATATTATAAATTATAATCAATTAATTATTTGGTTCATAACAGAGGCTTTGATGGTCAGATATGTCAAGTTATCGGGATACCTGACTGTCTACTTCAATCATCGGTTTTAAATATCCCTTGTTACACACAATACACCGATATTCAATAGTCAGTATCACTATTAATTAATAATAAAATTATTATTAAAATATTTTATGTCACTCGTCGTACCTATATAAATTTGGCTTGGTTATTTAAAAGTCTACACATATCTTTCCAAATATTCCAAATTCAAATTTGCCTGCCAGTCATTATGCACACACAAATAATCAATCAACAATAGAAACTAAAGCTGTGAGGGAATTGTAGAAACATAAAAATATTTTTGCTCCATTTTTCTTCATAGATAATTTCTTTTTGTCCCAGGAAAAAGATTGCCGATATAATAATTATACAAAAATAGTTATAGTATTTATTCGAAACAAATAAATAAAAATTATGTGAACTTTAATAGCATTTGGTGGAACCGGATTTTTTCTAAGGGATGTACTGCTACGATTAATTTAGTGATAACTGCACTTTTTGTGATCTATCATAAGATATTTATATCTTATGCAATAAACATTCGATACTACTTTACGATAACTCGTGGCGGATAGGCATAAAAAGTGGAAAAATAAAATATGGTGTCTAAATACTAAAAAGTAAATAAATAATTTTAAACCGATTATTATTGTTACAATTAATATTAAGTGTAAGGTAGTTTTTTATCAATTAATATCTATAGAGGGACTACGTGGGAGCTCTATAACCTATTTCACTACATTTTCTCTAGACTATGGCGCATGAAGCATTGAGAAACGGATGTTTATAGGTATTACGCAAGATTTTTTATTTATGGGTCATTCCACCAAATAAGAACATTTTTACGGAGCGACCCTCGCGGATAATGTTTAAAATTTATGGAGGTGTTCTCTATAATAAGAAATAAATTCCCTACAAGTTTCAGCCCTTAATATGCAGCGGTTCTGGAGTTATGATTTTTTGAAATTTTGAAAACAAATTTTTAACTTCCCGCTAAAAATCTCAGATTTTCAAAAATCGGGAAGTTATTGTTTTTACCCCGTTTGGCAAAAATCGAGTTTTCATCAGATCTCGACGTTTGAAGGTCACAGGAAGCTTCCCTGACTACCCCCGCGATGTTGTCACTATGTCTGTATGTATGTGTGTGTGTGTGTGTGTGTGTGTGTGTGTGTGTGTGTGTGTGTGTGTGTGTGTGACTATGTGACTCGCTTATAACTTTTGAACGGTTTAACCGATTTCATCGCGGTTGGTGCCATTCGAAAGGGCTACGCTGAACTTAGATTTCCTGAGAATTTGAACCGATTCGGACCGATAGATTTTAAGAAATCTTGAAAAATCTTAAAAAATAAGAAAAAATCATTTTTGAAAGTAGTTTTTGGAATATCTTTAAACGGCTGTATCGATCAACTTCAAAAACTAATCCGCCCTTAAGCTTGAAAAACCACGCCGATCGGCGTCAACCCGATCAAAATCGGTTGATTCGTTCGAGAGATAGCGTGAACGAAAGAAAACCGAAAAAAACCGAAAAAAGTGTTTTTTTCACATAACTTCGTCATTTCTTCTCGGATCACTTTTGATGACATAGCATAATTTATAGAGCTTAAAAAACCGCGTCGATTGCCGCCAAAAACGTAGAAATCGGTTAATTAGTTCAAAAGATATCGTCAATAAAAGATTTGAAAACAAGTGTTTTTTTAAAATCACTGCGACATTTTTTTTTTTCATTTTTTTTAAATATCTTCGAATTGGCTCAACCGATCAACTTCAAAAACTAATCAGCTCTTAACTTTGAATACCCGCATCGATCGCCACATAGAGCGTCAGAATCGGTTGATGCGTTCGTGAGATATCGTTGTCGAAAAAAATCGAAAAAAGTGTTTTTTTGTAATAACTCCGAAATTTTTCATTAGATCAATTTTTTTGTTCTAAATTTTTTATAGAGCTCAAAATAACACATAAATTGTATTTTTGAGCTCGAAGAGCTCAAAAACGTCATAAGTGCAATTTTAAGCGCCTAGGTATGGAATTAGCGGGAAGTTGCAGGGATGGCCTTCAGGGTCAACCGTTTTTCTAATTTTTTTTAACTTTTTTATTAATTTTTCTGATGAGGAAAACTTTTTTATTAAAATCCACAAAAAATCTTATCTTGTGGAAAAAATTTTCAGCTTTTGAATGAAAATATCCATTTTATCATAAACACATCAAAAGACCTTTTAAAATCCAATTAAAGTGGAAAAATTGATTTTTCTCGGTGTGCGGTACAAAGTACATCCAATTTGACTTTTTTTTTCTGAAAGATCAGAGTTTTTTACACAAAATATATGGTTTTCACGATGTGCATATTTTTTGTTCAATCACAATTGAATTAAACGTAAAATCTTTATAATTAAAGTACTTTTATTTTTGAACTTCTTTCAGATGTTGATACAGTTTTAATAAAAGCATATCCAATTTCATCATTTATTGGTAAAAGTGTGCAATGTCTGTGTACCCTTTACCGTTTTTGATGAAAAATATCGTACGTCTAACACATTTTTTTTTGTCTAAATAATCATCATTCGTTATGAAAGTAAAATCAACGCCTGTAAAATTCTTGATTGCCCAGGAATGAAAATCTTGTGGTGTCAGTATATGTTTTTTATTTTCCATTTGCAATGAAGCTCTATAGCAGCATGTCGTTTTACTGAACCTGCAAGCCCGTCGCATGGTCTTTTGCCATGGGCAGTCGCAAAAAAATGCCACTCAGCGATGATTCTAAAGTCAGCATAATGATAACATAAATTAGTAAATGTTTTTAACTTCCCGCTAAGAAAATTGAAAATTTTCAAAAATTGGGAAGTTATTGGTTTTACCCCGTTTTTCGAAAATCGAGTTTTCAACGGATGTTAACGTTTTGAGGTCCTAGGAAGCATCCCCAAATGTTTCCGCGGTGATGTCCGTATGTCTGTATGTGTGTGTGTGTGTGTGTGTGTGTGTTTGTATCTGTGTGTGTGGCCGTATGTAAACCTCTTATAACTTTTGAACTTGAATAATTTTTGAAACTTAGATTTTGAATACAATTTGGACCGATTCAAACCAGTAGATTTTGAGAAATCTCAAAAAAGCTACAAAAAAAAAAAATTAGAAAAACGGTTCACCCTAAAGGCCATCCCTGCAACTTCCCGCTAATTCCATACCTGGGCGCTTAAAATTGTACTTATGATATTTTTGAGATTTTTGAGCTTAAAATATAATTTGTATGATATTTTGAGCTCGCTGAGTTCAAAGAGATAATATTTCTATACATTTGAGCTCTCCCAGCTCAAAAGTCTGATAGAAGTTTCATAGAACACTATTTTTGGAATTTTCAAACCGCAATAACTTTTGAATGGATCAACCGATTTTCACGCGGTTGGCGGCATTCGTCGCAGTTTTATTGTCCTCATAAGTTGTTTTTAGGTTTTAATTGATCAAACCAAAAATTTCGGAGTAATCCCGAAAAAACACTTTTTTCGGTTTTCTTTCGTTCATGATATCTCTCGAACGAATCAACCGATTTTGACCAGCTGGGTGGCGATCGACCTGGTTTTTTATTGTCTAGAGCTGATTACACGGAAAAAAAAATTTCGTTCTGGTAACCTAAGTGTAGAGTTACCACAACTATCAACAGACTCGATAGAGTCTGGCGCC
This sequence comes from Cotesia glomerata, assembly GCF_020080835.1. Lineage (NCBI taxonomy): Eukaryota > Metazoa > Arthropoda > Insecta > Hymenoptera > Braconidae > Cotesia > Cotesia glomerata. The sequence goes on along the minus strand of NC_058158.1, from coordinate 25,565,284 downwards.
AAGTTCCGTTTTCAAGCCAGACTACCGATACACAGTTTACTATTCGTTGTAGAGTTACAGTAACATAATGTTATTTAGTTCTGATAACTCAATGTTGTTGAGCTCTCAGAGCTCTACGGGATTGTTCTCAGAGCCAAAGGGTATAGTTGGGAGCGCCCTACGTTGCGCAGTAGTGGAGTGCGCTGACATATTTCATAACCTTCTAAAATTACAAACAGAATTATTTTGTTACTCATCTATATTATTAAAAATATATGAGGACAATTAAGTTTCCAGTTTATTTATTTAAGGAAATAGGTTTTTTTTTTGTCAAATTGAATTTCGTTAGAACAGTTTTGTATTTGTGGTTTTTCAAGGTTCATTTGCAGTGACTGTTAATTAAATTTATTAGTTGAATATATTGTGATAAGTAATAAGTTATCGGAATACATTCAAAAGACCCCATTTAACACAAAATAAAATTTGTTTTCGTTTATTTATCTTTTCTTGTGCATATACGGTAGTGATTATATGTCCAATATTTATTAATATAATCAAGAAAATAAGATAATTTTGTGACAACCATATTTTTATTTTACAAATAATTTTTATTTGTAATATAAGTTCTATTATTACTTTATTTCTATTATAATACTATTCTTATTTGTCATATACAATTATTGTTGGAAATATAAATTCGTTCTGTCGCATTTATTTATTAAATTATAAATGCTCAATCGTAAAAAAAATTATTAATCAGACTGCCAAAAATTTGTTATAGTCTCAGAACGATCCTGTAGAGTTGTGAGAGGTCAATAACGTTTAGCTCTCAGAGCTCAACGATGTAGAGTTGCAGGAGCCAAACGGTATTGTTACCATAAGAAAACGTTAACCTACTGGAACTTTTTACAACTAACTAACTACTATAGAGTTCCTATAGCAAAATTTTTTTCTCCGTGTAGTTTTTGGAATCGATCAGTGGAGCCGTTTAAAAGTTATCCAAAAAAAACCACATTTAAAAAAATTTTTTTTCTTAGTTTTGTCAAGATTTCTCCAAATCTACTGATCCGAATCGGTTCAAATTATACTCAAAATCTAAGTTTGGCCAAGCCCTTCCAAATGGCACTAACCATGATAAAATCGAATCAGCCGTTCAAAAGTTATAAGCGGTTCACATACTTTCACACACACACACACACACACACACACACACACACACACACACACACACACACACACACACACACACACACACATAATGACAACCTCGTGGGAGTAGTCAGGGAAGCTTCCTAGGACTTCAAAACGTCGAGATCTGATGAAAACTCGATTTTCGAAAAACGGGGTAAAACCAATAACTTCCCGATTTTTGAAAATCTTCGATTTTCTTAGCGGGAAGTTAAAAATTAGGAAAACGGTTGAACCTAAAGGCCATCCCTGAAACTTCCCGCCAATTCCGTTAATACCTGGCCGCTTTTTTTGAGCTCTTCGAGCTCAAAAATACAATCTGTGAGTTATTTTGAGCTCTCCGAGCTCAAAAAGATACCTTTTCTATGCTTTTGAGCTCTTTGAGCTATGAAATTAGCGGGAAGTTACAGGAATGGCCTTTTGGGTCAACCGTTTTTCTAATTTTTTTATTTTTAGATTGCTGAGGTGCTCCATCTGAGAAGTAAAAAATCCTTTTAATAACAGCAAATTTTTCTCTTAAAAAAGAAATCAATTGTTCTTGAAATAAATAAATCAAAACTGTGTCATGTTTAAGGCAATCTGAGATACCAACCAAGCCAAAATGCTGAATAGTTTCATTTTCGTTTTAGTAAACCACCATTGGAAATATAGTAGCTTGGTCATTATTCCAATGATAGCCTTGGGCAGCTGCCTGCACAACAAACGCAGTTTTCTGCAAAGTCAAAAACTACCGCTAATTCGCCACTCTTCAAATTTAATTTCACATTAGAGAAAAATCGACTTTGTATTTTCACTATAAAATCATGTTTTAAAAGTTTCTCAAGTTGCGTCGCTAAGGTATCAATAAAGTCATCGGAATCTGAAATAACGTTTACAATGGTACATCGATCGGTTGATGTCCACATTTTCAATTTCATTTACATCAGATTCTTAAAACGATGCATGAAAGTAATTAATGATTTCTTCATTGTTTGGACATCTATTACAACTTCTGAAGAAGCACGATTCCGTTGGATTATTACAAACCAATTTATTCAATAAATTTTTATAAATTGATTAAGTTTCCATAATCCAATCAGTATTTCTCGCAAATTTTGGAAAATTACATCCTAAATAAGAAAATGGAATCGTAGTTGTGAGCACCATCTGCATCGTATAAACTCAATTTTTTAACGAGCAGTTTGAGATTTTAAATATTTAACAGAAAATTATTTTACTATCCCGAATAATCGTATAACACTTAGCGGATATAACGTTTAATTTAATTGTGATTGAACAAAAAATATCCACATCGTGAAAACCATATATTTTGTGTAAAAAAACTCTGATCTTATAGAAAAAGAAGTCAAATTGGATGTACTTTGCACCGCACACCGGGAAAAATCAATTTTTCCACTTTAATTGGATTTTAAAAGGTCTTCTGATGTGTTTATGATGAAACGGATATTTTCATTCAAAAGCTGAGAATTTTTCCCACAAGATAAAATTTTTTTTGGATTTTAATAAAAAAGTTTTCCTCATCAGAAAAATTAATAAAAAAGTTAAAAAAAATTGTTTTTCAAAATTTCAAAAAATCACAACTCCAGAACCGCTGCATATTAAGGGCTGAAACTTGTAGGGAATTTATTTCTTATTATAGAGAACACCTCCATAAATTTTAAACATAATCCGCGAGGGTCGCCCCGTAAAAATGTTCTTATTTGGTGGAATAACCCTCATATAATAATTTTTTTCTGTAAGGTGGTGTTGAATTTTTTTTTTTTTTAATATCTACTCACATCTAAAATATCATATCTATCGTTTACATTGTCCAACTTTTTACTGTTTTGCTAATATAAAAAATATAGCTACTTTTGTGTTAAAGAAAGGACCTTTATAATGTTAAATTATTTTATTGAATACGGTGAATTGTATTAATAACTGGAAGATAAATGAGAACAGTACTTGTGAGTAAGAATGATAAATATTTATAGATGAAGCAAAAGTCCTTTCAGGTTTCTCAATAATTGTTTTATTTAATAGCAGGACTAAAAGGCCAATGCGGGCAAGGAAATGGTTATAAGAACAATTATAATGATTCTCATACCTTTGACATCGTCATCTTCAATAGTAGTGCTGCTGTCGGTTGATTCCTTCACTTGAGACCCGTCACCCTTCTTGGTAATGATACTTCGAGCTAAAGTACGCAAATGTATTCAATCAATCACAAATGTAAAAGGTCAACTTTTAAGGGTATTAATCACAAAATATGATATAGTAATAATTAATCATTATATACGATTATTGAATTAAAACTGTTTTAATAAAGTGCAAAAAATTAAATAAAATTTAAAAAATTCTGAAATATAGCTTTTTATTTTGACATATAATTAATGAAAAATTGCTAATAATTATTTGAATAATCAAGTTGATTTCAAAAGGATTTTTTGACCTCATACAAACTGGAAAAAAATTATTAAATAATTTACGCGTCAATGTTCTATAAACCAATTGAGGTAATTTTGCCTCGAGTTGTACTGAATGGATTTTTTTTGTGACACGTGTTATATGAATATCTATGAACGAAATATCTCCGGGCGAAGTTCAATTGCACACGTCAAACCGGAAAGTGGTTGAGTTAACTGTTTCATTTTATCTTTTTGTTCGCTGGTCAATCATTAGTCTGGGAATGAACACATTTTTTTTCTAGATTGATTTTTTTTTAACATTTCAAATAAAAATATTTTTGATGAGATTTTATCAGTACAAATGATTTAATTTATAAAAATTATTTTGTTGTTTATTATTATCGGATAAAAAATTCTTAATTATTTTGTTAGTTACAATTTGTTACTTTTTTTTTTTATTTAATTTTTATTTAGACTCGGTTTTAATAGCTGTGGTCATATCGCCGAATTTTAAATGCGATAAGTGCGCCTCTGACCACTCGACTAACGTTGGCGGTTAATTTGTTACTTTGAAGCCACAAAATTGTAATTTTTTAACATTGTAAATTATTTAATTAAAGGTATTATATTTTTGTTATAAGTCAAAATAAAAGCCAATTTCTTCATATCTACGGTAATTTGTAAAACGTCCTAAATAAATAATAAATCAATAGGTAATTGTTACAAAAGTGATTAATTCATTTTTTGGGAAGCATTTTAAAACTAAAAAAAAATAAACAGTAAAATAAAATCAAAGTCAGAAAAAATAAAAACAAAAGTAGTACTTATTTTCTATATCACTATAAATAGTGAGAATAATAAAATGTCGAGTATAATTGATGGAATCGTAAGTAGATTGCACTAGTTATAGTCAGACGTAACGTAACAAATTTTTATGTAAGCAATATCGTTGAATTTATGTCAAGTGGAAATTTTAGTGCACTAAAATAATAACAACTTTCAACGAAACTGATATAGATTACCAGAACTATCTATAAATAATATTATTACTCTTTATTGTATGAATAATTATTGCCATACAAAATAAATAATGGTTTACTTTTTTCAACAATGGGTGAGCAAATATTTATGCAGTTAAAATAATAATAATTATAATTATTTCAAGGAAATAAAAACTTAATAAAGGGCAAAAATAATACAAAAATTGTTTTTACGAAAATATGACGTGCAGTGAGGTAGTTGCATGCTTTGCATTTATATGTTTATTGTCATGTACTAAGATGCTGTTTTTCCATTTAATTTTTAATCGAATTATATTAGAGTGATTCTGATTTTAGTATTATGTAAGTAAAATGCTGTACATGCAAATTTTATTTTATTATAATATAAAATTAAAGTAATTAATAAATAAAATTAATAATGAATTGCGTTATTTTTAATTAATTTCATGAAAGTAACAAATATTAAGTTATTGAATTTTTTTTTAGTATTACTCGGATAATCAAGTAATTACTTCAGTTTTACTTATGAACGAAATATATTTATAATAATTAACAAAGAAAAAAAAATTAATCAAATTAAAAATGATTTATTTTGTAAAAAATTTAACGTCTACAAGTAAAGTTTCCAGATATTGTTGAGAATAAAGAACTATAGAAACTATTTGTTTCCAATATACCGCTTCCAATAATAATTTTATCTGAGTACTAAAAATAAACAATTTATACGGTAACTCGAACTAGAAAATTTCATAAAAAAATGTTATGTTTTTAGGTCAACAGCATTGTAAATTCAATTTCCATTCAAAAATTACGGGCTGCATTGTTACTACAGTTTTTAAATTGGTTTATTGAGTTTAAAACTTTTGAGTGAGAATGAATTTGAATAACAAAAAAAATAGTCCACACATTGTTTATCGGTTAAATAAATTATAAATAAATAATCCAGCATTCACTACGGGAGTAGTCTAACTAGGGCAATCTCAATTACTCTAAGAACAAGTTGGATAACCCACTTTTTCTATGCCCTACTAATTTAACTCATTTTAGTATACGTAAATTGCGCTATATTCTTTTACTCTCATTGATTTTTAGTAAATACGATTGGGAAATTGTGGTATTATTTTAACTATAACTATCACTATTTTTCTGTAATTTTAGGTAACAATACTAACTAAAAGCTTAATACCTATTGAAAAGCTTAAGTCTAATTATTATTGTAATAAACAAATATAATCAGCGTAAAACAAAAACTAAAATAAAACTTGTATTCTGTAAAAAAATAATCATTTTTTATGAAAATAATGTAAAAATACAATAAAATTAAACAAAAAGAGCTTAAAATTATAATCCAATCAATTTTAAAATAGCAAAGATAATAATCATAAATTAATCTGATAAAATCACCTTGTTATAATATTAATTCTTTTATAAATATAAATATAAATGAGTGATTGTTGATAAATAAATCATTTGAATTATTTTTTTTTTAATGAAAAAAACTTTCGTTAATCCTACAGCGCTGATTATATTTGGTTATATATTCTTCATTTAAAATAATGCAATGATAGAAAAAAAAATTGCAATAAAATTGTTAATGATTGTTTTTATATCTTAAAATATTTACTAAAAATTGACTATAATTTTTGTAAAGTATATAAATACATATTTTTAAATATGACTAGAGAAAATTAAATCCGAACAAAAACAGTTTCACTGTAAAAAATCGCGCCAAGTCCACGTTCATAAGACTTTTAAGAAAAAAAAATTTTTTTTTCTTTACAAAAAGATATAAAATCAAAATATTAAAAAATCCAAGTAACCGATATGATTGTATATAATTTTCGGAAATTAAAAAACATTTTGTTGTAAATTTAAAAGTTAAAGATATAATTTTGGAACGTATTTAGTGTGCGTGGTTGCAAAATATTTTACTTTTTATAAAATTCGTAAAATCTATCTACTAAGACTGAAAAAAAATTTGACATACACAATGACGCACACCAAGTACGTTCCAAAATTATTTCTTTAATTTTTAAATTTACAACAAAATGTTTTTTAATTTCCGAAAATTATATACAATCATATCGGTTACTTGGATTTTTTAATATTTTGATTTTATATCTTTTTGTAAAGAAAAAAAAATTTTTTTTTCTTAAAAGTCTTATGAACGTGGACTTGGCGCGATGTTTTACAGTGAAACTGTTTTTGTTCGGATTTTAGTATTTTTGTAATTATAATAAAATTGACAATTGGTATCAACTTAAATCTCGCGTTGGCTGCATTTTTTATAACAAACTATCCTCTTGAAGCTATATTTTATGTAGAAATAATTCTAGCGCACCCTGGCGGGTGTAGGTGCAAGCTGTGAAATATCTTTTTCTAACTGTAGTTTCCTATCTATAGAAGGATTACCATGGATTCTCGAATTATTTAGTCTGTGGCATGTCACTTTCTCCATAAGAAAAAAGTCAGGATCTAAAAATCTGGGTCGCTATAGTTTGTGCCAGTGAATTTAATTAATTTTAAATAGAATTTATTATTTTCAAAGACCATTATTAATTAATATTGATAATATAACATATAACGTATTATTATAGAGTATCATTGAAGAAAAAAAAGGTTTGTAGAATGAATAAAATTTTGCAACCTGAAAATATCGTTCTGCTTACGGTAAACACACTTGGTAGTCTGGCGCTCCGTTTACAACGGATTTGAACGGAACTTGGCGCCAGATTCTACCGAATCTGTGGATCTTGCTTCTATGAAAAATTTAATTTCTTACTAATTAGTTTTTCTAGCTTATTCTTCAAATTCGCAGATTTTATGAAATATTTTCAACAAAACCTTCAATTTTATCAAAAAAGCACATTTGTAATATCGTAGTGAAGCTAAATTTTGGCATTTATTAAAAAAAAAGGTGATGATTAAATATTGATCAATTTAAAAGTGTAGAATCTTATAATTTTAGATTTTATTAGGTTTCAATTAAAATAAAATTCACTAAATCCATATTCATGTGTTCGAATCTCAATCCTAATACCACTGTAACATTTGTAAAGTTATAATAAGATGACACTTTAATAATAAGCAAGTAATGTCACGGCAACAAGAACAAAGAGAAGTAAATTTGAAATAGTTGATTAAGGTACAGAAATTTGTACTACTTCAATGTCAAACCGAGACTGAATTGCGTCATTATAGCTAGAGAGAAAGGTTTGGGTATTTGTTATCTAGTGATCCTCTTTACTATTCAAATTCACATACTCAACAATATTCATAATAAGCTGGTACTGAAAAGGAGACAATTAGTAATTATGATTCAACTGTTGATATTCTGATGTTTTGAATAACATCAAGACATGGCAATTATTAAACTAATAACTTCCTTTAATGTAAATCAATGTTTAATTAACAAAAGAAGTTATTATCTGGTTTATTCAAAACCTCAAACATTCTAAAATTAAACCATAAGATGTTCCTCAATTGATCAATGATTTATCAATACTTACTTTTCTTATTAAATAGTCATAATTATAATAATTTCTGAGATTAATCATAAAAAAATAATTTACAGTTGACAAGCCTCTAAAATTTATTAATTTCAATGAAGAAATTAGTAAAAAAAAAAAAGTTCAATTGTTAAATTTACTATAAGTAATCTAAGTGAAATTAGATGTTCAATAATCAAAATTAAATATTCAAATACAACAAATTTACAATTATAAATTATAACTATGGATACAAAGCAAAAGCATAATAATTTGGACGTCAACGTCTCAGAAATTTGTCTATAGTGTCAATGAAAAAGTTTAAAGTGTATTAGAATATTTAGAAATATTGAATAATAAATAGAGTATATAAAAGATAAATATTTATTATGAAAATTCATATGAATTTACTATAAAGCAGATAAATTAAATATTATTAATAAATAAACAAAAAGCTATCAAACTTTAGTTGAGTATCTCCGACCCAATTCACGCTCAAGCTATAGAGAATAATGAAAAAGCAGGACTATGGTAATATTTGATGCTTAAAATTTTTAATGAGGATGAAGATGACTTTTCGCCATTATCTTATTTTTTATGACTATGATTACGTAGGTCTTAAGTTTATTAATGAAAAATATTCATGGATGTTCTACCTGAGAAAGGCAATGTTTTTTGAACTAACACTCTTTAATATACATAAGGAAAAAATAAATTCTTGTTCAATAAATTGTCTCATTGTACTTTGTAATTCAAGCGTTAAAGATAAAAAAAAAAACTAAATTTTCATTCTGAAATTTTATAAGCTGCATTATGTCTAAGAATCACATAACAAACATACTTTGATAGAGAAGAAATAACAAGAAAAAAAAATAAAATGATCAATTACTTGATTCTATTTTTTACATCACGTTAATGTTAGCAAGAATCAAGTTTAAATTAAATTTAGACTTAACAAATTTAAATTCCGATATCAATGCATTACAAATAGATAATTGACATTTTTCAAGTTCCCACCTTTGTTCACTTCAATCCAAAGGTTACCTCACAGTAAAGTAGTAAAAAATAATGTTCATAAAATAGTAGGTTAGAACCTTTCAGAGCAGTATCGTCTAAATATAAGTCTCAATATTTTTATACTATTTATCTATAAAAACGATAAAATAAAACTGCGATAAAGATAAAAGGACATAAAGAAATAAAAAAAAATATTCAATGAAAAATTTATAATTTTTATCTAGACTAAGTTTCGCATACTGCGAAATAAATTGAATGAACTGAAAAAACTTAATATGATTTGACCTAACCCTTAATGTTTTTAATTGAATTTGCTAGAAGATTGATTTCTTTTTCTTTAGCATTCAAAGTTTTATCAATTCAGAAATAAAGTAATAATTGTAATATTCAAATAAAATTTAATTTAACAAAGAGAAATAAATACAAAGATAATTTAATATGAATCGAAGAAAAGAAGAGAGAAAGAGATTTTACGAGATAAAATAAAAGATATATTGCAACTATACGTTGTTATCAATAAACGACGTATTCTCTTGAATTCAAGTTACGTTCATTATTCTACACCCCATGTAGATGAAGAGTTATTCATTTTCTTTTTCTTTATATTTATCCCTACTGTGCGATAGTAACTGGTTATACTTTTTCCCTTTTCTTATCAATCAAGCATGTAATATGATAATGGTTACTGTCACTGAGGATGTGATAAAAGCGAAAAAATTATAATTTAACGATCTGGTGGCAAAAAATGGCCTCGATAATTCCCGGTTAATTGCAAATCAACTGCGACCTTATCTTATTAAAATACAAGGTTAATTATAACGTCATACTGAAGTTAATTCGATCGAACTACACTTTTATTGAAATATTGAACTATTTTTATCCGAGAAGACTACTTAAAATTTTTCTATTTTATGTACATAATATTTATAACTATATTCAAATTCAAATGTAAATAAATTATTTCAAAAAATCCGATACAACAAAGTTATTTATGCCATCCATACATATAAATACAAAACTATGTACGTGTAAATTTATGTAGGATAACACACATATGTCGAGAATAATAGTAGAGTTATTAAACAAGAATGGGTGTACACAAAAACAATAGTGAAGCACTATTTCTATAACAATATTACTAATTTTATAGTTTCTGAGTAAAACACACCAGCTTCGAAAATTAAAGACCGATAACGTGACATAAATATTCTGGTGTGTAGCATCACGCAATCTCTAAATCAATGTAAAATACCGGCCAGTATATGGACTATTGTCCAAAATATATGTCTATGCGAGTATTATAAATTTTATTTTAGAGATAAACTATTGTTAACAGATTCAACATTTTAAAAACACACACCTAGCTAATACTTATTAATTAAAATGAAAAATTTGGATAAACGTTATTAAAATAAGGACAGTGTAGTTTTGTTCATTTAAATTACAATATTTTTTCAACAGATCTTTGTAGTTCTTCAAAATTTAACGAAATTATTATCCTACAATCATTTAGTTACATGCTAAATTTTATTGAATTTTAAACAGTTATATTGACAGTACTACCGTACAGAAAGGGACTAATATATTAACATTATTGTAAAAATTTAAATACTATTTACAAATAGAAAATGCAAACTCATTTCAAAGAAAATTATGTGATAGTAATAATAATATTAATAGTAATAATAACGCCCTTCAAAAGCCAAAGGAAATTTTTTAACAGACAGATAAGGTAGAGTGCCAAAAGGGCGTGAAGTTCCGTTTGTGGCCACTTTACGTCCAAATCGATATATATATATATATATATATATATATATATATATATATATATATATATATATATATATATATATATATATATATATAACCCCGTAAAGTAGATTTATATAATTGTGAAATTTCAAGATTTTATAAATTTAATTTTATTATATAATATGATTAAAAAAATTTTTTACGCATTAAATTGAATTCAAAGTCACCAAAACCGATTCTGCTATTTTATTATAATTTTTGAATTGTCAAGTGCTTTTAAATAATATTTCTGTGAAAATACTAATAATTATTTCTTCTGTTCTGTTAGCTAAGTTTCCTTTAAGATTTAAATGAAAATTTATCCCTTCAAATTTCTATCAACTAACTTATATCTTTAAATATTTGTATCATTAATACAAATACAAAGAAAAATTCTGTACATTTTTCGAATCACTAAAATACTTTTTAAACTAAAAACTTTTGGGAAATACTTTTTACAGTTGAAATAATAAATTTATCAACCCTATCATGATTCAAATAAATTTATAATCATCAGATTATTCCGATAATGAAATTATAGCATGTTGATTAAAATTTGAATACTAATCAGCGCAACATTAATTTCCCTCGAGAAGTGATGTCATTAATTGAAAAAAACTTTTAAATAATGTTTCTTTTTGCTTTTAACATTCGTAACAGAAATAAAGTGATTAAAAATTAAAATATATTCATGGACGCTGTGCGACAACAATTATATGGCTTGGGATAAAAGTGCAATTAACGAGATGCAGTAGGAAGACAGTGTTAAAAGCACTGCATCATACTTTGCAATAAAGAGAATATATTAACGAATTAATAGATACCGTTATTGATACATATGTACTGATAAATATGTAAGCTAATGTAACAAGTGACACCAAATTAATCGTACAAGTGACATATGTACATGAGTAAGAATTATTTTAACTAAATACTAAACATCAATAAGGAGTGAATATGAGGACGTGTATGAGGTTGATATGCAACAAAAGAGGAACGAATTAAATACAGGTTCACGAGCTTCATGTAGCGTTGAAGAGGGCCGGAGATACTCACCCTGTGCATCATACTTACTGGAAAAATTCCTCGTCGCAATCATTGTGGTTAAAATGGCACCCTGTTAACAAAACAAACAAACATTTAATAAAACAAATAAATATTGTTTAAAAATAATACGAAGCATCAATAGTTACGGTAATATTAGTATTCTTATTGATATTAAAAATTGTTATTTTAAAAAGTTTTCACGTTTAAAAAAATCACTAAAATAAAAAAAAAGTGTTTTAAATATTAATCTCTACCGTTGTTTGTTGACTATTAAATTCACATTTTTCTTCGACTGGCGCAATACAACTATCAATTTTACACTTACAGCAAAAATTAAATAAAAAACAACCGTTTTTACACAAACATGGACTTAAACAAAAACGAGGAGAATTTATGGACATTTGCGCTAAAAAAATATTCATATTTATTTATACAAAAATAGCAACAAATCTAAAACAAATTTATATGTGTAATAAAAATATATCTTCGTACACTCAAGGCAAGTTGATAAGTTAGGTTTTAGTTTCAATAACAATACACCGAACACCGATCGGTTGACAATTCACCTTGTAATGCCGATAGTTTATCATAAATATGTATAGTATGCTAGACGACTGTGTAAATTGAATAATTTTTATAGTTATCGGAAGTGGAAACTACACTCGTAGTATTTTTACTACCAAATATAAGTATATTATAACGTATATTATACACGCACGAAAATTTATTCAAATCCGGAGAGTTTATTTGCTGTAATATAAATGTATATTTAAATGTACTGATGTTCACTAATAATACCTTATTATGAATAAGTGTTATCATGTATCAAGCCGTTTCTAGATAATTTAGGTGAAGGCTTCATAATTGTTTAAACGATAGTATTAGCGTCGATATTTAGTTGTGCTTATAATAATTATTGATGAAATTTTACATCAAGGGTAAAATAATAAAGGGTATTTTATAATTAATTACAAACAAACTTTATGTAACTTGTCAATTAAGAGTATTTGAAAATTATTCATTTAAATTGGATTTAATTAAATGAATCATTATTATTAATTACGTTTAATTCTATTAATTATAATTTATAAATCAATGCTTAAAGAATGAACTTACTTTTAATTTGCGCCTTGCATTGAATTTCTTCAAGCAATCCACAGTCTCTTGCCTGTGTACCACCGATGCAACACGCTCACGTTGCTGAAAAAGAGTAAATAAATTATTTAAAATTATGATCATGATGTAAAATTGATAAATAAAAGCAATCGACAAATTGAAACACGTACACAAATCCATGGGTGTCTAAGTGCATCACTGGCAGTTATACGTCTCGATGGGTTTACCGTTAACATCTGATTGATGAGGTTTCTCGCTTCGGGTGTTACAGTATCCCATTCCGGGCTTGGATACTGAAAAATTCATTACCCAAATATAAATACAAATCTATGAACAGAGATAATCTCTCGAATAAACACTTAATCATTTAAACGGCCTGAATAGAAATTACCACCATTTACCAGTAAAATCATGAAATTTTAATTTGAGGAGCCATTTTTCATAGAAAAAATTTGAACTTACGTCATATGCTCCGGCTTTAATTTGTCCGTACAATCGATGCTGATCTTCATCCCAAAATGGAGGGTATCCAACAAGGAGGATGTAAAGAATAACTCCACATGCCCAAATATCTACAGGTTTACCATAAGGTTCTTTTTTAAGAACTTCTGGACTTAAGTAACCAGGCGTACCAGCAAAACCTTGTAAATCAAATTATATATTAAAATAAAGTTAATTAATTCACAAGAATAAATAATTTTGGTCTAAAACAGTCAAATTTTTTTTATGAAAATTCAAGATTGGGCTACGAAATTTCACTATTTGAAAATTATACCCTGCCAAGTTAATTATTTAAGTGAAATAAATTTCTAAAATTGGTCAAAAATATGCTTGTATTTTGGAAAAGAAAAAAATTTTTTTCTCAGGATCTGAAAAATTTTATAAAGAGCATTATAAAGTCAAAAAAAAAAAAAAAAAAAAAAAAACAGAGTTAGAACTAAATTATTGATTCCCAGATTATCGAATAAAATATACTCAAAATAATCAAAAAAAAAAAAATTAATATTCGAATGTCGTACATTTTTTGTAAAATATTAAAATATTCATCGGATTATAGTTTACATACCATACCACGCCTGTGCGTCGCCCTGTAATTCAATGGCTAATCCAAAATCTGCTAATTTCACAGCTGCACCCTTCGCTTTACTAGCGAGGAGAAGGTTCTCGGGCTATTGTTGTTGTTATTAGGTTGAATGCAAGTTAGAGTATAATACAGTTAATAAAGTTTAAAACAAAACATTTTTTATTAAACTTTAACTATATTTTATTAGATAAAAAAATTACCTTGAGATCTCTGTGGACAATTCCATTGTGGTGGCAGTGATGGACGCTTTCTAGAATTTGCTGTATACAGTGGGAAGCATCGGCTTCACTATAAAATTCTCGAGCGACGATATCTTCAAAAAGTTCACCGCCTGTTACTCTGAAATCGTATAAAGATTTCGTGGAGATTAACTCTTGAGCAAGATCACGTCAAGTTGACCCCCCATTTTTCACTTGATCATTAAAATTAAGTCTATATATTTTTTTCTCAAGTAGTCACTATGAAAAATTAATCCACCAAACGATTTTTCAAAATTTTCATTTGAACAACAATTTGAACAAACAATTTTTTTTACAATGAAAATTTTAAGTACTTTTAATTAAAAAATAGATTACAAATCAACCGTTAAACATAAATTAATAAAATTTTCAGGATTTATTGTCAAATATCTTTATTTTATAAAAATATTAATAGCTCAAAATTATTTATTTATTATCCTATTATTAATTAAATTTTAAGTTAACTAATACAAATTTCAGGAAATGCTCGTGATTTGTTTAAACAATATGAATTTATTTATCACGGCGCACCTCGCGTCGGGCGCTCGAAATACATCGCGCAGCCAAGCGTCTCAAGTTATATTGCAGCTTCGGTCAGTTATAATTAAAAATAACAATTAGAAATATTATTATTAAATAAATTATTTTTTTAACAACATTATGAATAATACAATACAATGATTTTTATAATGAATATAAGACAGAAAAAATTAATAAATAATGAAATATAAATTCTACAAAACCGTGTAATCTATTTTTATTTTATTGTAATAATTTTAGTGAATAATTTTTCACTTACAAATCGAAGACAAGGTAGTGGCAATGCTCTTCTTGAATACTTTCGTGTAATCTCACTGTAACAATAAAAATAAATTAATGTTAAAATTTTTCGAATATAATATTGTCAAAAAAATTTTTAGCTCAGTAAGAAAATTCATTTGAAATTTATTTTTTGTGTACAATTGATAATTTAATTTCTTTTAAATTTTATAATTAATTTTTGTAGCCCAAGAATTAACTAATTCTAACAATTTTTTATGCCATGGATCTAATTTCTATTAAAAGTTTAATGAGTGATTGCAGTTCCGATGATAAACTACCTTTAATGAGTAAAGTTTACGCACATTGCATGTATTTTAAAAAGTTTATGTTCGTATAACTTTTAAAAACATAAAGCTGAAATAAAATACTTAAATTTAGATCAAAAGATTCTAATAATATGAAATTATTCCTCTTTCGCAATTTGAAAATCAAATATACTTTATACGTAAGTTTTATTAGATTTATGCTCTCTACACAATTGTAAATTGTAAATCATATATAAAGTACACAAGTTCCATACAGGATGCAGATATGAATCCTATTTTATGTATAATTTAAGTGTACCCCATTTAGTTTACAAATCTTATGTAAATCAAATTCAAATGTATATGCTGCTAAAGTCATTTATAAAAGATTTGTATTGAAACAACTATTTTCAAGACATTGTGAAGAAAGATATGTTTTTGTTGAGAGTGAAAAGATATGTTCATATAAAATATTATACGAATTATTATATGCTTAACCGTACTGCAACAAAACTTAATTTGAAACAATAGTTATGAAAAGTTTAATAAACAAGATAATTAAAATTACGAATTTCTGCATGTATTACGAATAATAATATTAGGGAATAAATGACATGTATCTGTGAGAAAGTATGTCATCACCACTGGGTGCACAAAGGACTCGGGTTGTAGAATCTCATTTTCATTGTTGTTATAAACTAGCCATGTATGAAATTAAATTTCAATTCATGATAAAATTTGGACATTATCGTAAAAAGAATTCACCTAGTTATAATATAGCTCAAAAGTAACTTTGGAGAATTGAAATTACACTTAGAAAGTTGTCATTTAATCAACAGTGAATGAAGAGTTGAAAAATTTTTTTGTCTTTTTTTTCTCAATTCGCTCCAAAAAATCTGAGATATTTTTTTTTGCTTTAAATTTAAAAATAGCTACGATACCCGAAGCGATCAGTTTTGCCATTTTCTTCGAAAGCAGTGAAAAAATATTTTAAAACAAAAAAAATGTATTTCTATTTAAAAAAACTACCCACTTTACTGTAGATATCTCCATCTGCAAACCTTTAATTAAATAATATAACAAAAAAAAAAGAGTAAACAATTTTAATCTATTTATATTTCATATCAACTGAATTGGAGTACGATCATTATTACTACTAATTGAAAAAATTTTCATTTCATCATTGAACGTTTGTAATATAAATAAAATAATTCAAGCTACCAATTATTAGTTGTTATCCATTATGTTCAAATTTTTATATAACAAACAATAATCCATTCTGAAGAGTATATAATTATAAATAATTAATATAATTAATACTGATGATAATGTTTGAAAATAAACTTTATAAATACAAATAGTAATTTTTGAAGAATTATTTCGCTCCGACGTTGATTTATACCAAAAACTATCAACAAGAAAATCTTAAAAAATAAAAATGACAGTTTCATTCTCTTCAATTTTCAACGTTAAACAAGGTAACAACGAATTGAAATTAATAAAGATAATAGATATTATGCAACATAATTTTTTACAGGTGGTGCAAGCTTTAGAATATTTTCCTGAAAACGGTCTGTATTTGAAGAGCTGTGTCCTTAAAATGCTAGGTATGATACACCTACATTCATTAAATAAAAGTACAGGATTCTTTAAAACTATTACCAGCTGGACTGAGAAGTATCCTGATGTCATTTCAACGTCTTGCTACGTTAGTTTTAGGAACAAAAAGTTTAACGCAACCGTTGGAAAATGACATTACTGAGAACAACGATGGCGTCTACTCCAAAAGCACCTATACTACATTCAACTCAAGTTGGAACATCGTATTTATCGATCCTCTCAGCCACACCTCGATGTCATAGGGTAAAGCTACACAATAATAAATCGATCCGTTATCATTATAATTTTTTTTTTTTTTACTATGTCATAAAAAAAGTTATAAATTATTTGCTTTTCTTGAAATTTATAGTTAGATATTACTCAAATATTGTATTGAAATGCGAATCATTCTTGATAATTTATGTCAGTGTTAAAAATCGATATCTGACACTTATAATTGGTAACTTTCGAGCAAAAGTGAATGTCTGCATATTTGATTGCATTGAAAATTATTTTTAACTTTCCGCTAAAAAAAATTGAAATTTTTCAGAAATAAGGAAGTTATTGGTTTCACCCCGATTTTTGAAAATCGAGTTTTCATCAGATCTCCACATTTTTAGGTTCTAAAAAGCGATTCCGACCGTTTTCCCGAGGATGTCACTATGTCCGTATGTATGAATGTGAAATTTTTTCAAATGTAGTTTTTTTGAAATAACATTTAAACGGCTTTACCGATCTCTTCCAAAAACTAATCAGCTCTTAACATCAAAAAACCACTTCGATCGCCGCCAAGATGGTCAAAATCGGTTGATTCGTTCGTGAGATAATGTTGACGAAAAAAATGATTTTTTCGAATCACTCCGAAATGTCATTTCTGATCAAATGCATGTTCTTACTTCTTTTATAGAATATAAAAACTCGCGTTGATCGCCGTCGGATCGGTTGAAATCGGTTGATTCATTCGTGAGATATCGTTATCGAAAAATTAGGAAAAAGTCGTTTTTCTTATATAACTTCAAACTTTCTTCTCGGATCATTTAGTAAATTAAGAAATAATTTTTTTCGTGCTTGAAAAACTGCGTCGATTGCTACAAACTGCATCAAAATCGATCGATTCATTTGAAAGATATTTGTTTTTAAAAAATTCCAAAAAAGTGTTTTTTTTAACATAACTTCCAAATTTTATGTCGAATCGTTTGGTAGGTAATAAATAATATTTTTGTGCTATAGAAACTGCGTTGATATCTGCAAGTTCCATCAAAAACGATCGATTCGTTTAGAAGATATCGTAGTTAAAAATTTTTAAAAGAGTATGTTCTTAACAACCACTTGAAGAGTTCGAAAAAAAATAAAAGTTGTGGTCTTGAGCTCAAAGAACTCAAAACTTCGAAATAGATAATTTCTCGAGCGTTTTGTACATAGCGGTATAAGTTCCAGGAATGGCCTGCAGGGTCAACCGTTTTCCAGATTTTTTTTATAAATAATAGCTCGAGCGAATTTTTAATTGGATTCAGAATCAAATGAAATTAAAGCTTGAATTAATTTTTGAACTCATATGGATTCATCTACGTTAAAAATATCATCATAAAAAAAAATATAAAATTAATTAAATGCTCAACTGTCTACGTACGTTAAAAATATAAGAGTAAACAATTTTAAGTAATGAGAACATTTAATGAGCAAAAAAATTCTTCAGCATACACGATACACATAGTTAGCAAAATCCTAAATAACATGTACTTAAACTAAGTACATATTTAGTGGAGTTTAAATTTACATACTCAGTAGATGATACCATACTACTAAACACTTTAAGTGACTTAACTTTTTCTGAAACACATTCTCACATCAGCGAGTATTTTTGACCAGCTCAAAACCACATGTCTAATAGTGTCTGTCCGATAATGAAACTTTCTCACATGTACATAGTTAGTGAACTCTCGTTTTTTAAAGTTTAAGTTGACATCTCGTATCATTACGTGATGAAAAGCCTAGTTTATACTTTTAAAGAAATAGTTTGTGCACTAAAAAAAAAAAAACTAATTTACTCTAGGAAAATATTTTCTTCAAAATTTTACTCCTGTTTCGAGATATTCAGTTTTCTTAATTTAAGTAATTTGCTCTTGAATTAAGAATATGACTATCTTGGATAAAGAGAGAAATTCTTAATTCAAGAAATTTGCAAGATACACAGTAAAAAATTTTTCGTCATTGTGTAGAGTGTTAAAATTTATGTGTTGAATATTACACTCTAGTGTGTAGAATTTAACATTCTAGTGTGTTAAATCATTAAATCAACAAATGAGAGTGTTAAATTCTACACACTAGAGTGTAATATTCAACACACAAATTTAAACACTACACAATGGGGAAAAATTTTTTACTGTGTATTTTCACCCAAGAATTTTTTTTATCTCAAATTAAGAAAGGCGTAACATTGATTCAAGATGTTAAGAAGACCAAAATTTCTGAAATTTATATTATTTTCTACACAGAAAAAAAAATTTCCTGACTGGAGAACGAAATTCTTGATTCAAGAAAATTTTCGGGTGCCTGAAGGAAACCGAAGTTGTGTTGGCCGAAGTAAAAATTTTTCTTGAAATTCTATTCTTGGTGGAAGTAATTTTTTCTTAATTCAAATTATCATAAATACTTGATACAATAAATTTTTATATTTGATCAAGATTTTGAGATATTTTAGAGAAGCAGTGCCACCTACTTCAACTGAGAAAAAAATTTTCTCACCTTGAGAAAATTTTTCTCTTGAATATTTGATACCCATTCTATATTATTTTAGCGTGCAATTATACATATTGAATGAAAAAAAAATGATTCAATATTATTTCATCTTCCCATTTAACATGTTAATCAATAAAAATATTAATAAAAATTTACTTCTATCGAGATATTTAATTTTTTGGAGCAGAAAAAAGAAATTTTCTCAAGACAAGAAAATTTACTTCTATCAAAAACTAAATTTTTTGGAGCAAGAGGCTGAATTTTCTTAAAACAAGAAAATTTTCTTGACTTAAATAAATTTTCTTGGATCAAGATACGTATTTCTTAAAGCAAGAGAATTAATTTTGTTGGAATAAGTGAAATTTCTTGTGTCAAAAAAAAATTTTTTTTTTAACTCAAGAAAACAATTAGGTAGAAAAATATTTTCTTGGCTCAAGTGAACCTTTTTTCCTGTGTTAACCTTAAAAATAGCCCACAGAAATAAGTTAATTTTGCTAAACTAACTAGATAGTATTCAGAAAATTATGATTTCGGTAAATTCCGATACCCAATCAGTTAGTTAAGAATTCTAGCAAATATCTAATGGCGGTCTTTTTTAACTTCCCGCTAGGAAAATTGAAAACTTTCAAAAATCGGGAAGTTATTGGTTTTACCCCGTTTTTCGAAAAATCGAGTTTTCATCAGATCTCGACGTTTTAAGGTCACAGGAAGCTTCCCTGACTCTTCCCGCGATGGTGTCCGTGCGGCTGTATGTATGTATGTATGTATATGTACACGGAGAAAATTTTATAGTAGAGTTTACTATCTAGTTATGGTAAAATCTATTAACTGAATTCGATAGTAGTAAATATTATTTAAATAACTATGTAAACCATCTGAATTGTAGTAGTTACCATCCTGATGGTAACTACTACTACTATTATGGTAATCAGTAATAATAGCTATTATTATTTTAACTAGTTACTACTATTATCAAAATCGTAATTCCTAATATAACCTAATGGTTACAGTTACCATCAGTAATAATAATAGCTGCTATCTAAGCTAGTAAAAAATATTAAAAAAATTAAAAATTTGCGTTAGCGTGGATGCATTTCTGAATGAACTAAAAGTAGTTGTAGCGCAGTGTAGTACACAAAAAATCGGGATTAAATTCGGATTGAATGTATATTTAAATTTTTATTTGTCTAAAACAAGTTTCAACGCCAATTTTTTCAAAAAAAATTTGAAATTCCCAAAGAAATCAAAATTTTCAATAAAATTCAAATTTCAAAAAAAAATTTTAATCTTACAAAAAATTTTTAAAAAACATAATTTTCAAAAAATCCAAGATTTTCAAAAAAAAATTTTGAATACAAAAAAGCTTTAAACTAATTATTAATCATAATTATCTATTTATTTAAATTAAAATTTTCCCTGTAACAATTTCAATTAAAGAGAGCATACTCTTTGCTCCAGTTGATGGTATCGTATTTTGAAATGCACCGAATCAGCTTGACTACATGTAATTTTTCTTCTGCATTGAATTAAATGATATTCTTAAAGCTAGCAGATGAAATAAACTCATTGACCTGTTTAAGTTATACATTCTGTTGAAGAAATTCAATGCACAAATTATCAAAACTAGCAACCTGCAGTCCCTATGTGACTGCCAAGAATTGCGAACTATAATAAATAAAATTTTGCTTAATTGTATAATGATTTTCGTTAAAGTGTACTTTACTTTCTTAACTATTGACATTTTTAAAGATCTAAGCTCATTCCGATGTTACACTTATCAAGAGCTTTTATTTGAGTACCCACATGAATTTTTATATATTTTTAATATATAATATATATATATATATATATATATATATATATATATATATATATATATATAAATATATGAAAAATTGATGTGGGTACTCAAATGAAAGGTCTCGATGAGTATAATGTCGGAGTGAGCTTATATCTGTAAAAATGTCAATAATTCACAAGATATAAGGTCATTTATTAATTATGAATCTAGAGATAGAATATTTTCTGTTAATGATATTCTCTTAATAATATAGATGATAGGATTACAATTAATTCCCCGTACTGAAAAAAAATATACGCCGCATATACGGGGACAAAAAAAAAGTATGTGGCATATATATTTTATATGTGCGACGTATATGTGTTTTTGTCAGCATATATGCGCATATATATTTTTTCAGTGTGGGTCAATTATAATGTAACCATCAAATGATGTTTCATTATTTTATCTTGTGAAAAAATATTAATAATTGATAATAATAAGACTTTTTTAGTAACCCAAATCTTGGATAATTGCTATTTTGATAATTATAGTCAAACATTCAAAATAATCAATAACAGCTCTAATATTTGGAAATTTTTATCATATATGGATTTAAACGATTGTGTTGTTATTTGTTTTAATATTTTAAAGGAAAAAATGTTCATAACTAAAATATGGATGCAAATAAAGAATTAAATTAAATAAATTTATATTATTTTTTCTTTCAGAATTTTTACAATCTGAGATGGTTACAGTTACCATCTTCGATTATAGCAGTTATAATTTTTAATAATTACAATTATCATTTTCGATAGTAATCGTTACCATTATTAATAGTAACTAGTACAATTATCAATGATAACACCTATGTGTGTGTGTGTGTGTGTGTGTGTGTGTGTGTGTGTGTGTGTGTGTGTGTGTGTGTGTGTGTGTAAACTTCATATAATTGTTGAACGGGTTGGCCGATGGTATCGAAATAAGTGGCGATCCAAAGAGTATCATGGCCATTAAATTTCGTAAAAATTTGAATTGATTCGGTTCGCTAGACTTTGAGAAATCTCAAAAATAAAATTTCCAAAAAATCATTTTTTCGGAATAACTTCTAAACGGCTCCACTGATCAATTCCAAAAACTATTCCGCTCTTAAGTTTGAAAAATCACGTCGATTGTCACCAGTCCCGTCAAAATCGGTTGATTCGTTCAAGAATTATCGAAAACAAAAAATTTCGAAAAAAGTGTTTTTTTCACATAACTTCGACATTTCTCTTTGGATCGTTTTTGATGAAATCGAATAATTATTAGAGCCCACAAAACCACGTTGATCGCCACCAAGAACGTGAAAATCGGTTAATTGGTTCGTGAGTCATAGAATTGAAAAAACTGCGTGGAATACTGCCAACCGCATGAAAATCACTCATTCATTCAGAAATTATTGCAGTTTGAAAATTCAAAAAATACTGTTTTATTAAATTTCCATCAGACTTTTGAGCTCGAAGAGCTCAAAAGCTTAGAACAGCTAACTCTATGAGCTCAGAGAGCTCAAAATAACATACAAATCATATTTTTGAGCTCGAAGAGCTCAAAAACGTCATAAGTGCAATTTTAAGCGCTTAGATATGGAATTAGCGGAAAGTTGCAGGGATGGCCTTTAGGGTCAACCGTTATCCAGATTTTTATTTATTTATTTCCTTTATTTAAACCCAACAGCTTACAGCCATTAACAAGGTCACTTTATACAATAATTAATACAAGATGACGCTTATAATCTATTCATTAATATTATTTCAGTATAGGGGAGGGTGGGGCAAGACGGCCCACCTAAGCCGGTTTTTATTTTTTGTGGCTTTCTACTATCAAGTGGATATACTCTCGTCCAACTTTGACTCAATTCACCGGAATTTTTCCAAAGTTCCAAAAAAAATTTTTTTTTTTTCATGGCAAAGTTGTTTCTCACGTTAAAAATGTTTTTATTTCTCTCCTGGACATCTGCATTCACTTTTATATTACTCAGAAAAACTATTGCTAACATAATACCAATCGTTCCCTTAGTTTTACAGAAAAAAAATTGAGTGAAATGATTTTTCCTACAAACCTATTACCAAGTACAGTACCGATAATTACATTTGTGAATATTGTGAGGATTCATTTATAATAACTCTAAATGATATATCTCACTCCCACAGGGGGTTGCGGGGGTGAATGTCAACAATGAAAATTTAAAATTTCCGAGCTATAGCTCCTATAAGGTCCAAATTAGGTAAGAATCTTCTGTATGTAATGGAGAAATGATCTAAGAGCGGAATTTATGACAATCTACTCCCAATATGGATAGCGGGGGTGGGTGTTAACAATGAAAATTGTAAATTTCCGAGCTATAGCTCCTACAGACTCCAAAATTCGGTAGGAGTCTTCTATGTGTGATGTAGAAGTAATTTAAATGAGGATATTACGACAACCGGACCTAAATAAGGATTGCAGGGGTATATATTAACAATTAAAATTTCAAATTTTCTAGCTATAGTTCCTACAGACTTCAAATTTGGTAGAAATCTTCGTGTATACTTATTTAAATAGAATTCGTAAAAAACATATTAAATTTGTTTTCTATAAAAAATGGATGTAACTTAGATAATTTTAAGTAACAGAAAAATTCGTCGCACTTGAAGGTACATAAATTTCAACTTCACTTATTTTCTTAGCGGGAAGTTAAAAATACTTCAATTAAAATTCAAGTCTAGATCTAAAAATGCAATTCTATAAAGTGCCCAGCGAAGCAGGCGGGTAACAGCTAGTGTTATATATAATAATAATTGTCCTGTTGGTTAATGTAACAAATTAATTGAATTCACTACGAATTGTAAATTAATGAAATAACTTATCTTAATAATTGTTATTTTTCTATTAAATAAAAAATTTGTTATTGTTATTTACAATTTCTTCAAATAGTCTATTTTGCCCTAAATCTATAAAATTAGCTGAAAAATATGATTTTTACTTCATTAATCATGATTTAATGCAGTGTTAATTATATTTTAAAATTAACAATGGTTTAATTTAAATTGAATATTAGAGCGTTGAAAATTTAACTTCAACGATAAATTCAAAGTATAAAATTTAGCTGAGACAAGTTATACCAACAATAGAAACGTTCCCTCATCGAATAAACACGATCGTCAATAGAACTAGAGACGATTTCTAAAGACTGACGATTCAACTATAAATATGACGGTCTGTATAAAAGAAACGATTGGACGATTACTATTATTGATGTTTAGAAGCTCGAAGATCAGTTGAACATCACCATGTGATGAATAAAAGACTCCAGAAAGGGGACGAAAAATAAATGTATAATATTTATTATATGTTATACAGTAGTTTACGTTTGTCTATAGTCTTATAAATGTGCACATATACCTGGCAATAAGTCTTTAGATATCTACATTACATATATCTCGGATAGCTTAACTGGTAGAGCCCTTGGCGCGTAACCGTGAGATCTGGGTTCGATTCCCAGTCTGGGCTGTCTGATTATTTTTTTCAATTACGGAAAAAAAAATTTCCACTGAGTAGGTCCCCCCTTTTCCCTATCCGTTCTTTCCCAACTCCCTTAAAATTTGCTTTGATATGGCTCTTTACCGTAAGATGGACGGTGGCGTTGTTTGCTCGGTGGGTCTTATATACGTGACTGAATAAAGTAGTCAGTACTTGTCTCGGATAGCTTAACTGGCAGAGCCCTTGGCGCGTAACCGAGAGATCTGGGTTCGATTCCCAGTCTGGGCTGTCTGATTATTTTTTCAATTACGGAAAAATTCCCACTGAGTAGGTCCCCCCTTTCCCCTATCTGTTCTTTCCCAACTCCCTTAAAATTTGCTTTGATATGGCTAAATATGTACATTATAATAACCCAGTTAACACAAGAACAAATGATTTTTTGAGTAACTATCCTCTAGAATTTTTAGTTTAGTTAATTTCAGGAAATCATTACGGCTTTTGAAATGATCAAAATGAAGAAAGGGAAGAATATATTAATTACGATTTATAAATCATATGTTTTTTAAAAATAAATTTGCATTGTGGAATAAACTCATAAATTTAATAAAGTTGTGAAAATTTTGCACTCAATTTTTAAGTTTATTATTATACTTCAACATATTAACTTTTCAACAACTTACTAGAGTGTTTTTTCAGTAAATACTTGAACATCGGCTAAAGTTTTTAATTAAAATGAAAAGAGCATAAAAATCGATTGAAAAAAAAAATGTCTCAAATGAACTAAAAGCAGATGCAAGTTACTTAGTTTTTTGTCATTCTGTCCGTGACTAAAAATGCTGAACTCAGCCTTTATTTAATCTAATAGCCAGATTTTAATATAATACAATAAACTATATATACAATTGTATTATCTTTTGTTGTAATTTAAAATTTATTGTTGTGATTAATGTTATCTACTGAAATATATCTAATATAAATAATCTTCTTTAAGTTAAGTAATTGAATATTTATAAGACTCACATATAAACGTGGCTCGTTAACATTGCTCCCACTTCTCTTTAAAAGACATTCCGCATTGCAGAAGTTGAAAGAGGTATTTCGTCACCTCCCAACTTCATCTATTTACGAGACATTTGTGTCCTCATTTTGTTTTTCGGCGATGCAATACTTTTACGATACAGAAATACTTATTTTTTTTTGTTTTTTATTTTACTATTGCCACCCTTAAAATCCACATGAGAATATCGAACCGGAAGCAATTTAGAACAAAAGTCACATTGTGGTGACTTAGTCAAATAATGGATTTGAGGATTAAAAAAAATTATATTGAGTTTATTTTTAGAGTTGAACAATCAATAATTTAGATTTTGAGTGTTGGCTATATTATTTCTGGAACAACAAAGTTTAACTTTGATAAAAATTAATATAAAAATTTAATTTTAAAAGATAACGTTCAACTCAGAAGCTTAAAGTTGGCATAAAAAATGATTATTTTTTTCAAAGCAACCGGCTGTTGAAAAAATTTTCTAACAACTAAATTTAGAAAATGTTCGTTAACCTTTTTAAAAATTTTTCAGGAATTTTGATCTTTGTTATTATGAACAAAAAAATTTTAATGTCATTGTTCTCAAAACAATGTCTATTTATATATAAAATATGCTCACTAATAGATAAATTAGGTGCTAATGTAATTTATTTATATGTAATTACCGTTACGTCCTAAATCAGATCTACAAGTATTCAGTAATAGCGTTTAAAACACCGAGTATAAATAAGTAAAGACGTTCTAATAAAAGAATGGGATTAATTTCACCCATTTTCCTTCCTAAATATCTGTACTCATTGGTACTAGATGTATAAAAAGTTTTTAAATAAAATATTTTGTAAAAAAAGTTTGGAAATTTTAAATATAAATCACAAAAATTTTTAATTAAAACTAAAAACAGAGGTTGGTAACTGTGTTTGACAGCTCGATGAAAAGTTTATAATCAGGTAATACGTAGGTAACTGACAGTCGATCGATTTCAGGTATACAAGCTTTATCTAAGCGTATTATGGCTAATATATGTTACATACATGTGAGGTCATTTTATGAGTACCATTAGATATTGCACTGAAAAAAAAGTTTTCGGCTCAGCGCCATCTACTGTATAGTAACGAGTGTATCGTTATGAGTACAATCCGTACAGTTACGAGTAGCAATCTAGATAGCGACCGTCACAATCCATTTGGGGGCCGTTCACGATACTATTGCTACTGTTAGTATACAGTTTTCCTAACGTCAATATTTTAATAGATATTTTTAAGTTCTATGTAAAAGCATGTTTAAGTTTTTCAGGAACACACGGAACAAAGGCTAGTATTTTAAATAAATTTAATTAACGAAAGTTGAGAACATCAAAATTATCATGTCTTTTTAAGGAACAGTAAAATTATTTTTGAAAATCTATTAAATTCAAATTCTAATCAATTTTTGTGATTGAATTGTTTTTATAAACAATATATTTTTTATAGCATATGAATGCATTATGGCAATAAAAATTATTTGAAATTAATCAGTTCATATCTTCAGAACAAGGGGAACATTGTATTAGATGTATAGGTCTTAAGGTATTAACTAACTCATAGAGACAATTCCGGTTAATTAACTCTGTACGTGCAAAATATATCATTTCACTTTGGAATTGATGGTTATCAATCCTTGTATTGATTACTAATCAAACACGAGTATCCACTGACATTCATAGAAAACAATGATCATGGTCTACTATTCATCAAAAATGTGCGTTAATCATAAACGAAATAGCTTTTACAACAACAGATTTAATTAATTTCCGACGATAAATATCAATAAACAACGTGCATTATTATTTAATTGACTTTAATGATAGTTTAGATGAACACAGAACATAAAATGAAGTAGTTAGCCATTACTGATATAATACCTTCTACTGCAAATTGTTTTTTTTATTACACGTACAGTAATAAAATTATTTTTCATACTTGCAAATAAAAAAGGACCATTAAAAATGTTTTATGACAGTAATTTACTGTATTTGGAGAAGTCGGATAAAATAATGATCGACCATAATTGGAAGAGAACGATCCACTAAAATGAGTAACTTATTTTAATAACTTTTCTGAAGAGCAACTATTATATTTTGAAGAGAAAAGAAAGTTTTAAAATCTTCAAATTACAATCGTTAGGATGTAACAATGATTGTGATTTTTTTAATCGTTTTTAACAATAATTTTTTTTAGCAATCAAATTCATACTGTAATCACAATTGAATTTTTTCGCTATAAAACAAATAAGATTTTAGAATCTACCATTTCTTATCTGTTGTTAAATAATAAAATGTTATAATAAAATACTAATCAGTGTTGATTAATGCTCAATTCCGAGAATGTCAATTGTATAAGCGACTACTCTGGAAAACTAACAACCATCTATTGTCAGAACAGCATGTGGTTATCGTATCCGTGCGTCGACGTCAAGTTTCAATTTGAATTTATCGACACTGACGAATCAGGATTAAGCTATTGTTTGTCTCATGGTCTCTTCCCAGTTGTCCTACGATAATATACACTGACGATGAAATGCCCACCAATATACATATTGAATTAGCTGTTAGCCTGTGATAACTCATTGATATTCTTTATAATTGTAATTATATATGTATATTATTTGTGTATACTCACATTTGAATGTTTTAGTATGCAAACAATTATTTACGACTTCTGAAATAGATAATACTTCCCAGCGTAACGAATAGATGTTGATAATAAAATTAGATTATATAATCCTATTGAAATCATTAATCTCTCAATACAAAATTTGATAATCCAAAATTAACTCCCGGAATCTTTACATGATTAATTAAAAAAAATTTATAATTTCAGTGGTTAAGTAAACAATATTTTCATAATTTATCAACACTGGATTCCCATAGCTAATCACTTTCAAAGTCATCAAAATAATTCAGAGAAAAAGGAAAATTTTATCATTGGAAAGGTCTTGTCCTGAATTTGTACCTTTTCAAGGTTTCATATGGTTTTCAGCAATTGTTAATTGATTATAAGTTTTTGGAATAATTCTAAATAGATTTAAATCTTGTATTTGATAATTTGTTTATTTATTTATATTATTGTATGACAAACATTAATCTATACGTTCTTTCAAAAGTTTTCAATATTGCTTTATGCTATTCTTTCACGTAAAAAACAATTTCAAAGTTATTTTTATCATCATGTATTAAAAATAAAGCTTATAATTTTTACTATCAATAGATGTTATTCATTTTTTATTAAAAATATTATTAGCACCGTCAAAATTTGAACTTTTTTCATGAGGAAAAAATTTCTTCAAAATTTGAATTTTCTTTTACTGAAAAAGATAAATTGTTTTTTCGAATTTTGAATTTTTTTAGTCTACAAAATCGATGTCAAAAATAATTAAATTATCATACAAAATTAATAATAATAATTATTACTATAAAAACTATGAAAAAGAATTTCAAATGTAAGTTACTCTAAAGTTAATTGCGTAACCCCAATGTAAGGTTTACATAAAAACAATGACAAAAAACTTACCAATATTTGGATGCTGTAATTTCCTACATATCCGGGCTTCACGTTCGAGTTTTTGAAAATCTGCAATAAAAACATTATAATTGTAGTTTTTGGTTATAAATAATTTGAAATGTTCATTTTTATTTTCTCTAATATGCTGAAATTTAAGTCAAATTCCAAACATCAGTCGTAGTATCTTTATCGTTTATTACAAACTGTAAAATCTTAATCCATGAGTACTATTAGTAAAAACATCGTCAACAAATGATAAGTGTAGGAGCAACCGTGGAACCCGAGATACCGTCCAAAAATATCACAAGCAAGCGTACTAGCATAGCTCGGCCTCGGCACATGACGACAACGTAGATAATCTTTTCGAGGATTGCTGTGGCCATTGACGAACCGAAATAACGTGAGAACCAACGTCTCGCGTGACCAATAGTACCTTTCATATCGCTTTACATCGTTCAGGCATTGGTTCAATGAACGTTAATAGAAAATTATTATATTTTTATTATGCATGTTTCTATAATCATGTTATTTATAAATATTTCATGTTTACTAGGGTGTTTCAATTTTAGGCGACTTTTTTTTTCAACGAAAACAGGCTGAAAACTTGCATGAAGGTGAGAACAGAAGCCTGTTCAAAGCAGAGCTCTTAAGGAGGTATTACCCTACAACGGTTCTCAACTTTCAGAAAAATTTCCCCCCATATGCCCCAATGTAAAGCATTATAACTACAATATGAAGTAGTTGAGATGCAGTACACTTTTGCGCCTCCTCTCACATGCGCAGAAGTAGAAAAATAATCTCACTGCGTCTTTTTTTTGACTTGGCTACGTTGCATTCTCGCTCAGAATCATTTGCCCCTTGAGACATGTGTTGTAGAAAAATTTAATGTTTTGAAATAATTTTGAGGTTACGTATAGTTGGAGACTGCAAATAATAAATAATGACTTCGCGGTTAAAGAATGGCAGATTTTACTTTAGCAATATTTCGATCGGTCTTGAGTGACAGAAAAGGTCCTGGTAAATTTAAATTAGAGAGTCTCAGTCAAGATTTTTTAAAAAATTCAGATGATGAACAACAATCATTTCATGATGCAGCTTATGACGTTCTAACTTTACAGAATTTAGTGGAAATATTAAATTTAAAAAATAATTTATTCACTTGTTATAAAAAATGTGACGTTTATTTGCAAGAACTATCTGATGCAAATAAAACAAAACATAATTTAAAAGTATTAACAGACTTGAAAGATATTATTTCGTTGAATATATGTAAAAAATTAGCTATGAATGATATTTTAGTTGATTCTTTGAAACAAATATTTAAACAAGGACTTGATGAAGCTATCGTGCAATTGTTTACTGAAAAAGTAAATAACAAAGTAAGAATAACAAAAAAAAAAAAAAAGATATTATAAAGAACGTCTTAGACTTTTTAAAAAAATTACCAAAAAACTCAGTTAAGAAACCAAAAAAAAATAATTTTAAGAAAGAAAGAGTTTCTAAAAAAGAATAAAATAATTAGTAGAATTAATGTTCTTCTAAAGTTAAAAATAACTTATTTTAAATAAGTGCCTTTATAAAATATTTATTGAAAAATGTACTTTTAAATAAATAAATATTTATTATATTAATATTGTAGCTATATTCTTGATTTATACTATTTATTATTTTACATATTTATTTTTCCTATACAGTAAATTTGTGCTTAACCTATATCCATTAAATTTTTATAGTTATTTGAGTCTGTTGGGCTTCTACTGTATTTTGAACTTCCCGCGCAGTGCAACGTTGCCAAGTCACTATCTCTCACTTATTAGGTTATAAGAGAACGCTGGAAAATCATTAAAAGTAACAAACTTTGAACATTGTTTATAAAAAAATTAATACCGCTCGTTTATGTTTTTTTTTTCAAAAAAAATACTTGTTATAACTTCAATTAAATATTCTCAGTTTTTTAAAAAAATCCTAAGAAAAGTATGGTTGTTATTCAATAAAATGTTCGCTCTAACTACGGTCATTTTAAGAAGTTTCACGGAATTATCAATTTATTACTCTACACGGAGGGAAAGATAAGTTTGGAAAATCAGAAAAGTGCACGTCTTATAACGCTCATTTATCACAAAAAAATCTGGAAAACGGTTGACCCTAAAGGCCATCCCTGCAACTTCCGCTAATTCCATATATAAGCGCTTAAAATTGCACTTCCCGGGAAAAAATGATCAGGACTGATCAGACCTGTTCATATCTGATCAGGCCTGAAATTAGACCTGAGCAGACCTGTTCATATCTGATCAGGCCTGAAATTAGACCTGAGCAAGCCTGTTCATGTATGATCAGGCCTGAAATTATACCTGATCAGACCTGTTCATGCCTGTTCATGTCTGAAGCATTAAATACGCTCAGACCTGATCAGACCTGTTCATGCCTGTTCATGTCTGAAGCATTAAATACGCTCAGACCTGATCAGACCTGTTCATGCCTGCTCATGTCTGTTCATGTCTGAAGCGTTAAATACGTTCAGATCTGATCAGACCTGTTCATGCCTGCTCATGTCTGTTCATGTCTGAAGCCTTAAATACGCTCAGACCTGATCAGACCTGTCCATGTCTGATATCTAGCCAACACTGAGAGACAATTTTATTTAATAGTAATGAAATTTTATTACTATTTAATAAAACGTTTATTTGGCTAATCCCAAATAAAAATTTATTAAATATTAATTAAATTTCCTTAAATACTAATAAAAATTTTATTAAATACTAATAAATGTTTCTTAGTATGTAATGAATATTTATCTACATGTAATATAAAGAAAATTCATTAATCAACTAACTAACAAGTATTGATCAGTAATTAATTGAATAAATAATTAAGTAAAATTGAATTTTGTCGGAACTATATTTTGAAATACAAAGTCTACAACTGTTGTTATCCGAGTGGATGTTAATTTTTATGCACTTAAATTTAAAAATTTCACAAATGAATCGATAAGAGTTAGACATTATTTAATAAAATGAAAACAGAAGCAGAAAACCAGACAATGTAGGGACGCATTTGTTAAAAATAAAGACTATGATTTCATAAATTCAATCGAATATTTATTTATTTTTATTATTTAAAATCTCTACATGTGATTCGTCATGAAGTAAACAAATAGGTTAGGTTAGGATGTCTTGTTAAAAATCTTAATACTATTTATTAAAAGACTTTACTGTGAAAATATATTTGAATATATTATAATTAATTGATGAATATTAATTTTTTTTTTTTTTTTTGAGATTATTTTTTTTAATGACTTAATATTCGTATTAATGACAGCAAACGAAAGCGTCGTTCGTGGTTATTTTAATAAACACATATTAGTATTTAAGAAAATTTTATTAAATACTTATGAAATTTTATTAAATACTAATATAATTTTATTTATATGAAATATAATTTTATTAATATTAACTAAATTTTTTCAAGTCCAAATAAACTGTTTTATTACTATTGAATAAAATTCTCTCTCAGTGTAGAACCATATGTTAATGGAGCGAAAAAAAATACATAGCCGTTCCGAATAAATCACTGTAATATATGATTAATTATTAATAATTAATAAATTAGGTATAGAACTCCGTTAACTATAAGGATAAATCATGTATAAAATTTGAATTACTTGAAGTAGCTCGAAAGATACTCTCAAGTTAAGATGAATCATTTGGTCAAGAGGTAAAGTGTCAGTCTGAAGAGCGCGAGGTGTACGGTTCGAATCCCCGTCGGCACCGATTTTTTATGGACCTGATCGAGTCAGACATGAACAGATCTGATCAGACCTGAACATGCCTGGCCAGGTCTGATCAGACCCGGTCATTTTTCATACCTGATCAGACCTGAAGACTCATGCCTGTTCATGTCTGATCAGATCTGATCATTTTTTCCCGGGTTATGAGGTTTTTGAGCTCTTCAAGTCAAAAGTCTGATAAAAGTTTCGATTATTCGTTAATTCATTCAAGAGTTATTGCACTTCGAAAGTTCAAAAAATAGTGTTCTTTGGAACTTTTATCAGACTTTTGACTTGAAGAGCTCAAAAACCTCATAAGTGCAATTTTAAGCGCTTAGATATGGAATTAGCGGAAGTTGCAGGGATGGCTTTTAGGGTCAACCGTTTTCCAGATTTTTTTGTGATAAATCAGCGTTATAAGACGTGCACTTTTCTGATTTTCCAAACTTATCTTTCCCTCTTCGTAGAGTAATAAATTGATAATTCCATGAAACTTTTTAAAAATTTAATTCATTAAACTCGGGTCATGATTTTCTTACAGTAAATGAAATAAAGAAGAAAAAAATTTGATACATGAGTAATTTTTTTTTTTAGCTTTATGAAAATGTTAGCGCATCAGAACCAATTTTACATATAAAAATAATTTTTAAGACAGTAATAAATTAATTTGTATCAGTTTAATACTTGAATAATCAAAATTTTATACATTTAGAAGTTTACGTCTGAATAACTTAAGAACGGCTGTCTTTATGATAAAAGTGTAAGAGACCTTTTTTGTAGAGCGTTGAATTCTCTACAAGAATATGCTATGGACTTATTTATATGAGGTACGTATGCCGAGCTAGAAAAATAAACAAAAAAAAGAATTTTTTTTCTTATGTTATTTAAATGGGAAATGAAAAATTAGAGACAGACACCTCTAAATATCAATATTAAGAGCTCCGCATTGAACAGGCTTCTGTTCTCACCTTCATGCAAGTTTTCAGCCTGTTTTTTCGTTGAAAAAAAAAAGTCGCCTAAAATTGAAACACCCTAATGTTTACTCAATTATTTAAAAATAAAAACAAGACAACCAGGCAAATGGATTTTTTAAGAAATTTCAATGTCGTGATTTATTCACTAACTTCATTTTCCAGTTATTCATTGTTCCGAAAATTATATCCTAAAAAATGCCATCTTGTTATTTACATAAATTGCAAAAATTTAATAATTTATTCCATGAAATATAATTTTTTTCTACTTAAAAATTTCATACATTCTTTTTGTTAAAGACTTTTAATTAAATGAAGTTAATTTTTTTGAGATAAATTTGAACAAAGTTTTTTTTTATTATTTTTTTAATTTCCTGCCGAAAATTTGTAAATTTAAAAGAATTCAAAAGTTATTATTAAAATATTCAATTTTATTTGGATACTGCAGACAAAGTGTTAATTTTTGGATAAAAAATCAAACGATCGATACATGTGCATAAAAATGACTTTTGTTTTAACAATTAACATGTAGATAAAAGTAAAGTAATATACTAATGTAATTGAATTTTTACAACTATGATAAGTAGAACCGTGCATCTGAATACACAGTTCGTTCATTTACATGAATCAAATTATTTTAGCTGAGTTTATAATATTAAATAAATTGAAACTAAAGTATATGGATCACCGAGGTTTCGGCCCGACCCCCTTCGATTTCGCTGAAAATTTTTTATCATTTTCTACCCTACCAAAGACATTTTTCTGAATTTTTTCAGATTTTTTTACCCAACCCAAAAAAAGTTACGAATTTTTGAAAAAAACCGCTCTTTTTTTTAAATTGCAATAACTTTGACACAAATTGACCTTTCGGCACTTTTTTTTTTTTTAATTTTTGTTTTTAAATGTAGTTTTCAGAAAAAAATACAAAAAATTTTCGGAAGTCACGATATATGAAATATTTCAGTTTTTTAAATAAAACCGTCATTTTTTCGAAGTCTGTAACTTTCGATTCTCAATTTTTTTGTCTCAAAAAAAACTTCAACTAAGACAGTATTTAACCCCGCTATTCCCATTCTGTGCCGACTTTCCATTCTATTTTTTTTTTTCGATTGAAAATAAAAAAATATCTAAATATGGCTTATTTTTTTTGACTTTGCGCTGAAGTTTTTTTGGATTGTTTTTAAAAGCTCAGAAGTTAAATAAAATTGGATAAAAACAGCCGTAAAGTGTATTAGGGGCAAGGATTAAATTTTTTATTAAAGTATTGTTTTTACATCGTTAAAAATCTAAAGATTTTAATTATTTTCCTCGGTTTAGCGATTGTTTTCTTGAATTCTTAACCGTAAAATGTTGTGTCGATTCATCCGATGAAGAAAAAGATTTAACTTTTACCACAGAATTTAGTAATTGTGTAATTTGATGAATTTTTTGTGTCGCAGGTATTGGTTTAGCACTATTGAAGCGTTCCTTTAATTTCTCTTTCAGTAATTTATACTCTTCAGTGTTCAAAAACCTAAAATTAATATTTGGTAAGTTTTTTAAAGCCCACTCAAATAATTGTAATTGTGTTAAGATTTGTAGATGAGGTGGCAATTGTAGAGTAGTACGTGCGGCCATTCGTTTCAAAGTACCACCTATTCCATCACATGGTCCTTTGCCGTGTGCCGTAGTGAAAAAATTCCACTCTACTGTTATTCCGAATTCTTCATTATAATGAGATAAATTAACAAAATGTTTATAGTTTGTATATTGTTGTGGCGCGCCATCTGAGAAGAAGAAAATTTTAGGAACTCCAGATGACAAAGATTTGATGAAATCGATAATAATACCAGAGTAGAGATGAACAGCAATTGCATCATGATTCAAGCAATCAGAAATGATTGCCATACTCCGATGAGTAAGTTCATTATTTTTTTTTATAATAAATAACTACAGTATAAACCGTCGCTTGGTCGTTATTCCAGTGAAATCCTGGCGCAGCATCTTGAACAACGAACGAATAGTTTTCTGCAAAGTCGACTATGACTATGAATTCGTCTTCTTGTAAGCATTCTTTCAGTTGTCTCAAGTATGCTGCTTGCTCTTTGGCAATAAAATTGTGTGGTAAAAGAGCCTTCAATTTTTCACCAAAATCATCCATGAGGGTTACTCGTGGAGTAGAGACCCATTGCTTATGATTAACTTCATCAATTTCATTATTTTCCATCAGAGTTAAGAGATGTTGTTTCACATTTTCGACGCCTGGACAAGAAGAACAATTGTTAAAATAACATTCAGCTGATGGTTCTTGACATACGATAGCACTCAAACAATTTATAGTTGTATTCGTCCAATTTGATTCAACTTCTAAGCTTTTAAAAACAATCCAAAAAAACTTCAGCGCAAAGTCAAAAAAAATAAGCCACATTTAGATATTTTTTTTTTATTTTCAATCGAAAAAAAAAAAATTAGAATGGAAAGTCGGCACAGAATGGGAATAGCGGGGTTAAATACTGTCTTAGTTGAAGTTTTTTTTGAGACAAAAAAATTGAGAATCGAAAGTTACAGACTTCGAAAAAATGACGGTTTCATTGAAAAAACTGAAATATTTCATATATCGTGACTTCCAAAAAATTTTTTGTATTTTTTTCTGAAAATTACATTTAAAAAAAAAATTAAAAAAAAAAAAGTGCCGAAAGGTCAGTTTGTGTCAAAGTTATAGCAATTTGAAAAAAAAGAGCGGTTTTTTTCAAAAATTCGTAACTTTTTTTGGGTTGGGTAAAAAAATCTGAAAAAATTCAGAAAAATGTCTTTGGTAGGGTAGAAAATGATAAAAAATTTTCAGCGAAATCGAAGGGGGTCGGGCCGAAACCTCGGTGATTTGGCATGGAATGCCCCATATACTCTTTAATAAAATTACCCTTCAAAATTTTCCATAATTTTTTTTTGTTTTTTTAAAAATTCATTCATATTGGAGTTCGGTAACTTTAATATTTTGTAATACGAAGATAAATATAAATAGGTAATAAACGTGTTGAATTTGATTTAATAATAGCCTAGAAACTCTGGAGTGATTCGCTTCGGTCAAAGTCACATGTCAATATTTTTAGGAATTTTAAAACTGTTGGTTTTAAAAGAACCTTGATTTCAAAAATACATATCAACTTTTTCATTACTCAATATAAAGCAAAGTATAAGCAATGTAACGACTTAAATAATGAGAAAATCTTTTTTTACTGACTTCAAATGTATTAAATTTTCCATGGCGAAATCCTAAAAATATAGACGAGCCACGACCTTTGAGAATAAAGTTAACAATAATTCTTTAATAAGAATTAAAGAATTCATTTGATATAAAATTCTCTATATATTTTCGCTATTATAATTTGTTGAAAACCAAATTTTTAAATTAATTACAATAAAGAAGTTCTACAAAAGTTGTCTTGGTGTATTTACTATTTGGATAATTATCTTGGGCTACCCATGTAGGAACTGCCAGAGTTGAATGATGGGGTCTCCAAGACAGGGTAATCAACCTTGGCCAACCCAACGATTACCTGAGCCTGGGCCAAGACTGGACAACCAAGTCTTGGTTATTTTCTTAACCAATATATTTTTTCTTAAACAAAAATTGGTTTAGTAATTGATCGCTACAATAAAAATACATGAGAGCGTGAAGTTAGTCAATAGTCGAAACTCGCAAAAAAATGGGACCTGATTCTATTCCTTATAGGCTACAATTAAAGGCGCGCGCGCGCGTAGCGCGCTATTCGAATTTCTAGTTAAACCAAAAACCGAAGTCAAATCAGCTCCTTGGGAGAGAAACGGAGATTTTTATTTTCGAATATTTAACGCTTCAAAGTTAACTTTCTTGTAAGGAGATGATTCAGCGATCATACACCTCCTATGGGAGGTCCTCAACACTACTCTTAATCAGAAAATTATGTATGGTCATATCAGACCATACCAGTCGATATAGGCATGTCAAGGCCAGATATGTACATATATGGAAATATCAGAACATCAGAAATTATGTATGGATATGTCAGAGATTTGAAAAAAATATCATAGAAAAGTATGATAAATTTACTATATAAAACCGAGACCATAAAATAACAGGATAAAAATTTTATGATAAAATTATAAAACTAAAAACAAAATTATTGAAAAAAAAAAGCAGACTTGACAATGTTCAAGTTATGAGGTTGAAGTTGGATTATCTTAATTGAATACATACAAGTAAAAGTGTAAAAGGTAATGTGGGTGTAGTTGATATATAACGCCTCAGATGGAAATTCATTCCTACACGAGAAACCGATACAATACGTTGAAAAGTAGGAGGTGAGGGAAGCGTGTCAGCGTCGGCCACACGGTGCAGTCGCCGGTGATCGGGTCGAGCGGGCACTGGGGCAAGGTCGTGACGTCCCGAGAACTCAAGAGCCGCTGTATGCACCCCTTTCCATCTCGTTTGCTGTCTCGTTTTGCCTCTCTTTTACAAACTACCGGTGTGCCCGGTCGTACATTTCATTTCCTCATCTAATTTCCGTTCATATCAAATTCGATAAACGGAAAGTAGTCGATTTTAAAACTATAACCTTTTACTATTCTTCAATCCAGAGAGAGTTTAAACAAATAAAACGACTGTGTAAAAATTTTTCAGTTGAATTCTAGTATTGCAGATACTTAATAACTACCTTGTGTTTTCTAAGCGCGCATCCATTTTTGAGTAAAATCTCCACTACGAGATTATACATCGAATGTACACTGAGAAAACAGTTTGTTTGGCTCAAATGCGCAGATTTATTTGAAATAAATTAAAAATATGTATTTAATGTTAACAAATTTCTTCCATTCAAATATATATTACTTTGAATCAAATACTACTTCGTTTTGGTTTATTTAACTGAATCGACTCATTTATTTCATTCAAATAAAGATTTTTTAACTATTAACAAATCTCACTTTAAGTAAATTACGCCTGGTGCCGCTGCGGTCGCCACTGTTATTTCTCGACGTGATTTTTAAAAAGTAAATAATGAAAATTAACTCATTTTACAAATGGGTTTGTTTAATTTTTATAGAAATAAATAAAATAAAAAAATATATATATATGCTTAGACAAATATATGTATTGGAATAGTTAACTATAATAGACATTAATAATTATGATGCTGAAGTTAGCAGACATCTGTCAATTTTTTAAATTTTTATTACAGATCAACGATAAAAAACATATTTAAAAAAAAAATTTGCACTTGCAATTTTTTTTTAATTTTTAGACGTGGAATTTTTTAATTAAAATTTTATTATTATAAAAGTCTAAAAATTTTTAGAATTTTTTTTATTGGAAAAATTGTTACAAAAGAAATTTTTTATTAAAAAACTTCATTCGTAAAAAACTTGAAAAATTATAAATGCAATTTTTAAAAAATATTTTCTAGTTCAAATTTAATAAATAAATAAAAAAATTAAAAATTAAAAACGTCGACTAATTTTAGTATTATTGTTAATTACAGTATAATTAATAATTCCAAAAGAAGTGCCCATTTAACCCCAAACGTTCGATATGTCTACTTTTACTACTTTCCTAATCTAAAACTAAAAATCATTGCTTTGAGTAAATTCAAACATACCATTTATTTATAGTTAACAAATCTGATTTGGTTGAAATATATCATTGTTAGCACCTAAGAAATATTTTTTAACTATAAACAAATCTGGATTTCATTCAAATATACTGTAACTTTGTCTCAAATAAATCAATTTATTTGTATCAAATAAATATTTCTTGTGATATTTAAATAAGAGATTTATTTATAGTTAACGAGTCTCATTTCATTTAAATGAACTGTTTTCTCAGTGTGAAGAAAAGTATTCTTTAAGAAACCAATAATCAATAAAACGGAATACTCTTAACGTTAAAAGACTATTGTTTTTTACGCATAGGTCATAATTCGATTAATCTAATATCATAATAAGGTATTTATCGAATAAACCATTTTTGCCTCGTTGATTGATCTTATTATAACGCAAGTTTGGCTTCACACTTTTATATTAACTATACATTTTAAATCGCATGGATCATCTCACTTTAAAGAAAAGCTTTTCTACTACATTCGACAGGTGTAAAAAGAAAAGCAATGTATAGTATAAAAATTCGATAATACGAAGATATAAAATGTTATAATAATTTAATTTCCAAATTGACTGTTGAACAAACCGTAATACGCCACAAAGTTATGAGAGAGTTAATAGTACAGCTTACAACAGAATTTTTGGCACTGCGTCAGAAACGTCTCCTGTTGTTTTTAGACACCAGACATTGGAGAAGCTCGAAAACACAATATGAGTTTTCAATATTTATCAGCATTTTTCAATCAACGACCTTATTTCATTTTTATTGTCAAAAATACCTAATATTCTGATCATGAACCATTTACAAAATATTTCGGTTGATTTTTTTTTTATTATGATTTATAATCAAAAGAATCAGAGCAAGAATTATTGAGTAGAAATGCAGAAGTCATAACATTTACCGTGGTGCCGGATTTAATCCGGTAATGATAATAAATCATAACTGAGAATTTAGTAACTTACCTCTTTGCGATAGCTTTTTTGTATTAATCACTTTTGCAGCAAACTCAAGTCCTGTGCTTTTTTGTACACATCTCCGTACCACCGAAAATGCACCCCTTAAAAATAAAAATAAATTAAAATTATTGGAGTATATGTAAATATTTATAGTTCTGTCATAATAAATTTGAAAAACTGCAGTGTAAGGAGTTTGTGAAATTGTAAAATAGTTAATTTCGATACAAAGCAAATAAAAATATTGTGTTGATGATCATTGATGTCCTGAAAATTTTTTAAATTGTATTAAGCAAAATTTCTATGAATTGTAAGTCAGTCCAAAAATGTCAACTCTCATTCCAAAAAAGTATTCAAATAAACTAAATAGTTGATGGAAATAGATATTTATGTAACTTTTACAAAATGGCGATTTGCAGATACTTGAGATGTTGCGACATAAATCTAAGGTTTATGGCGCGTGTTTACGAAAACATGAGTGTAAACTTTGACGTAAGAACCGAAGGCAAGTGCATTAAATTACACAAGTTTAAACTTTTATAAAGTTAAGTCTCAAACCTTAGATAAATGTTAAACCGCGACTATTCAAATTACCATTCTGTCAATGAAAGTCATACTATAATTTTTGTTTTAAAATTTCGGCGAATGAAGAAAAAAAA
Source organism: Cotesia glomerata (assembly GCF_020080835.1). Classification (NCBI taxonomy): domain Eukaryota; kingdom Metazoa; phylum Arthropoda; class Insecta; order Hymenoptera; family Braconidae; genus Cotesia; species Cotesia glomerata. Next base: position 25,523,720 of record NC_058158.1, on the reverse strand, counting down.
TTGTTGTAATTATTCATGAACAAGCTTTAGAGATTAGATAGATATCGAAAAAGTTGAAAAAATTCTATTCAATTCCTGTCTCCGGTTTAAAATTTTTAAAAGCTTTGGATTATCGAAAATTCAAAAGCTTCTTATGATTAACATTTTATTTAAGCAAGACGTACGACTAAATAAAAATAATAAATTTTCAAAATATTTCCCTAATACTTTCCTGTATGGTCGATTGTCCTTTTAAATTTTAGTGTAGTCTCAACAGAACGAAAAAGTTTGCAATTTGTGAAAGGGTGCTACCACGAAAGGTCATTCATTGTATGATAGAATTCAATAGAAAAGTATATTTATAAGAAAGTTTGATGATAAATTTATAAATTCAATTTAATATGTGGTACACAGTACTTCCAAATATTGAAGAACAAATTTTCATCCTAATCACGAATGTATGTAGATTCAATTTTTTATATTTTTGAAGTTTAGAAATATCACAAATGTTTATATAGTTCTGAACTTGTTCATTTTTGTAAATCGGCAAATATGTACATTTTGAAGACGATTTTTCCCTTAAAAACTTAAATCCTCTTGACAGAAAAATGTGTCATATCTGACATTTGTTGAAAAAGAGAAAACTGTCATGACTTTTGAAAAGGATTTTCGAAATATTTAACCAATTGGAACTGTCAATACGCATCAATAAATAAAATAAAATGAAAATAAGCTGAAAGAAATACAAAATAATGTCACTAGGGAAATCTAGCGGACAAGTTAACGAGGAAGCTTAATAACTAGGCCATATTAAGATGACATATAGAGATAGAGAAAAAAAGAAGAATAGAAATAAAGAGTTGCCTTCAAAGGGCATCAACCACTACACACTACTTCATAACATTTAAATCTATCCAATGGACAAATTAAATTTATTAAGTATAAACAACCTTTAGATACTTGTTCATTCAACACATCACTCTATTTTTATTTCACCATTATATTACGATCAATAATTATATGATGCAGGGATAACGTTTTTTTATATTCTAATTATTATACAACCTCAAGTCTAACATATTCTAAATGGTTAAACATCAATTCAGAGCATAATATTGATCAAAGCACGTATTCTCCCTAAGCAAAAACGTCCTTCGACATCTCGACCTATTTTTCAGATTCTACATCGTTGATGTGATAAAAATACGTAAGAACCTCAGGTCTCCCTTTTTTTACTTTATTCTTCCCCACGTGTTTGTATTGTTCCCTTATAGGTCACCATTTATATAAATATACATTTGTACCTGTTTATATTATTGATGTTATTCAAAATCCTAAAATATCAAACATCAAAGTGACTGCATAAATTTTCTTTAAAAATTTGGAAAAATGGCTCGTTTGAAATATCATTCAACTTTGAAAGTATTAAGTATAATAATTTTTATCAAACACGACTATTTTTTGTAATATGCGCTTAAAAATTAATTTATAAAAGATAATTTTTTAAATTATTCATACAAGAAGCCAGAATCAAATCGCTTAGTGTTTGACAATGTAGAACTTTTTTTTATACACACTAGAAAATTAGCTACAAAGAATCCGAGTAACTGCAAAAACGTAATTTCATACTCTATGAAGCATGTCATGTTTCTACCACTTAATGCATCAAAACTGATCAAACTATGACGTAGATCAATTGCATTTATTTTTTGATCATGAACAAATTAAGCTGCATAAAAAATCTTTTATGCTAAAAATATTGATTTCAACGGAAGTATTATTTAATCAAAAAGCCAAGCTTTAGGTGTAGAATTGAATAAAAACCTTAATTTCGATATTTCATAGAAGTAAATTCATTCTAGTCACGGAAACCTGACCTTTTTTTAAGCTTGCTTCTACTGTTCATTTTATTCATTCTCCAAGCAATAAATATAACCCGAGAAACGGCCATTTTTTTAGTGACGCAAATTCAAGTCCTAATTCTCTTTTTTTTTTTTTTAATGGAAATTATTTTTTATTTCGGACAATGCTACTACTACTACCACTATTTTTATTTTATACTTTATTATCAGAGATAATTTACCATAATTTTTAAAAACAATAATTATAATAATTAGTAATCGGCTCTTTATAAATTATATAAGAATTACCAAAAAATTTTAAGAAAAGAATTTTTAACAGAAAAATCTTAGTTGAAAAATATTACGTAAGATGTGAGTGATTCATTTTTGAGAGGAATTCTTCAGTACACTTTTTCAATGTCATAATTATTTAAAGAGAGTATATTATTCAAAGTTTATTTTCATTTAAAAGATTTATTTTTTCAGCTATAGTGCATTCTAGTGCATTAAGTAAACGTGAATCTTTACTACTCGAGTATTATAAGAATATCTTTACAATATTCTTCTCGGTTGTATAATAAAATTAAAACAAGTTGATGCCCATGTATATTTATGTATATATTCATATAGTACCTATAAATACTTTAAGAACGATATGAATCGTCAAACTTAACCCTCCGTTGGTCAGGCTTTTTTTAGTGTCTCTATTGCACTTGAGCGACTTCCTATAAATCGAATAGTTTTCTATGAGGGAACCTCTCATAGTACCACTAACAGAAGGTTAAGTGCATATAATTATAGAAGACAATTTAAAACCAATAAAAAAATAATAAATTTAACATCTAAAAAAATAAATTAATTAAAATTGACTCAATGTACATATAATATTTAATCATTATTGTTGACATTCCATTCTCTGCTATTTTAAAAAAAAATAATCAAATAAAAGTGAAGTGAATTTTTCAGCGGATAAAAAGTTATAAATACATTAGGCCTAAAAAGAGGGAATAAAAATGGTCTTTGCTTTCTTGAGTAAAACAATGAAAATTAATTTCCCGACAGAATTCCTCCCCATTACCGAGTTCCCGCAAGTAAGCTCGGAAAGTGGTTTCTTATACGGTATGCATTATATTAGACACCACTCTTGAGAATTCTAGTATACATTAAGAAAAGTCAAGGACTGAAAAGACCACCGTACTATCTTTTGTAAAAAACAATTAAAATAAAAAAAAATAATCTAAAACTCTAATCTTAAAAAAAAAAAGATAATTAAATATATATGGAGTCAAGACTAGGCTGAGTTGCTAAAAAGTAGGTCATTGAAATAATAATTTTATTTAGAAGAACAAGTAACATTAAGTCACTCTAAATACGTTTATCAGATTGTTAGAGTTGTCACACGCGGTCTGAAGAAAGAGAAAGAGAAAGCAAGGAAAGGATGAGGAAGCCGCGAGAGAATACGAGCGAATGACAGTCAGTGCATAAATTTCTCAAGGCAGAGCAAATTAAACGTAGTTATGCAACGAGGCCGAAACGATAAACTTTTCTGTGCTAGTAAAGTTCTGAGAGAGTGTATGCAAAACGAGACAGGGGTCAGCTATAGCGTCGCCTTTGTTCAACTCATCTACTCCCTATTCGTTAAATATTTCTTCTCCTCTCTTCTACTTGCCTCCTTTACTGCTCTTTCTTTTTGACCTCGGTTGCTACCTTTCAACGGAGTGCGTTTTTCGGTCGTTCTTGTGCCGCGAGGATCGATGAGCCGTGCGCACGTCTAGTCGCTTTTATCCAGGCACTGGATATTACGCGCAACCTGGGTACTAGTAAGTGGGAGCAACTGAGAAAACATATAAAGGATACAGACACTGGCACACTTATACATGTACCAAAATTTATATAGGTGTAAAAGGATAACAATTTTAAAGCTCCACATTTTCTTACATCATTCGGTCAATCGATAAGGCTTTTCTTCTGCCGGCTTTCCACGTGCGAATTATCAACGTGTAGTGGGAATGACCTTTGCGCTCTTTGGCTTTATGCCGATTAAATAATAGAAACTATCAGTCAACACATCTTTCATTTATTTTAGTATTTTAGCTCAGAAAACATAAAAAATGTGGAGATTTTTAGTATTCTTGAAACAAGTCGGTAATATCTTGAATCAATGTTACCGTCTATCTTAATTTAAGAATAAAATTCTTGAGTGAAGTATGGACTATATATTTTAAAAATAGTAAAGGGCTTTGTTTAATACTAAAATTCTTAAATGAATAAAATTTTCTCTTCATTCAAGAATTTTATGTTCTTGATTTAAAAGTGAATTTCCTTAATAAAGAGAACTGAATATCTTGAAACAACAGTCAAACTTTGAAGAAAATATTTTTGAGTAGATGTATTTTTGAGTTTGAAGAGCTCAAAACTTGGAAATAGATCATTTTTCAAGCATTTTAAATTCGTATGTAGGGGGAAATTGCAGGGATGGCCTGCAAGATCAACCGCTTTCCAGATTTTCTTAGTGCAGTAAAACACAAAAGAGATACGGTAAATTTATCGAGTTGTTGCCGTATAATACCTTAACTTTACCGTCTAGACGGTTAAACTATCGCATCCGTACGGTATTTTACCAAACAATATGGTAAGTATCAGTTTTACAGGAAATCGATTAACTTACCGTCAAGACTTAAAAATTTATCATATTCTATACCAAAAAATTATAAGAAGATAACTTATAATACAACTTTTTTATCGAATCCATTTTATACGACTTTCAATTTACTATGTCAGTAGATTTTATATACCAGTAGAGAATGTGTGTTTCTAAACACGAAGAAGAAATATTGACTAAACCAAGAAAATATTTAGAAAAATAAAAAATTTTGGGACGTAGAAATTCTTTCGTAATTTCGCTTTTCGCATTTCGTGAATATTATCTTGAATCGAGAATATTTATATTGCAGCTTAAGCTTGAATCCCATTGTAAATGTCATTAATCTGAAACTCATATCATAAATTCAATTCAATATTCTGGTATTGAAAAAAATATGATTTTAGAATCACAATTTTTCCCGTGAAAAAAAAAATCGAGTGAAAGAGGTTTAAAAGGGATATACATAACAATCAATAATTTGAATGGGTTTTTTTGGCCTTTCCACACCTTAAGCGAGAAGCATTGACTGTGCTCTATTATTATTGAGTGGCGTGATTGCAATGCACCTGGTTTAATATTGTCTATTGTTTAAAGGTCGCACTAAATTTAATTGTTTCAAAAGAAAGTTTCTCAAAACAAAATATTCAGAATTATATGATAAGTGTATTTTCAAATAGATTTATCTTGTATACGTATATAAGATAGAAAAAAAAATACTATCCCAAGATTGTTTATGGTGCCATTCAAAAGGACATATGCCCGTTTATCGTCGCGATTGAAGTCGTTAAATGTAATGGATTAAGTTAAATCTTTTTAAATGTTATCATCTATCTTTTGGACATTCACAAAAATCTTTTTTTTCATAAGGTATGTCATTTTTTTTTTTTTTAATTTTTAACTCTTGAAAAAATTTTAAAAACCGTTTGTCCCAAAGAATGCGTATATTTTATTTTCATAAAAAGGGATTTTATCATAATAGTAGCGAATTTAATTTTTAATGCAGTGTAATGAAATTTTATTATCCAAAAAAAAGTTACAATTCGTATCTTTTTATGCACTTTAATAAAAAAAAAACTTGAGTGTATATTTAAAATTTTTTTTCTTTTGAAAAATGAAGAATCAAAAATGTATAAAGAACTAAATTAAATTTACAATATCAATTGTGAAGTGAAATTCACTTAAAAGTTGACAAAATGAGTAATTGCGAATCTGAATTAAACTGGCGACCTGTAGAAGAACAGAATCGAGTCAGATTGAATGACAAAGAGCAGTACAAGGCAAGATACCACATCGTTTCCCTCGAGTAGAAGACGAAATAGGGTAGCCATAGAGCAAGTAGGGATGCAAGGTATAATAGCAGAAGAGCTGAAGAGGTGGTGGAGCAATGTGCTTTAACCCCGGTCGATAGTACTTTGCTAACTCGAACACGAAGCCGATGTTGGCATCCCGTGTAACCACCACAATGTATTCGATGATCTAAACTACCAAAAATTATATTGTAAAAAACATAAATTTGTAAAAGGTAAGAACTTGATGCTGGTTTCAAGCTTTGAAAATGGATTAAATTTTCGATAATATTTGAAAAAGTTATTAATTTGTTTACAAAATCTGCTTCAAATTTTGAGATTATCAAAAACATCAGAACATCAATACGTAACTACAAAATAAATGAAAAATTATATAAATTTCACGAAAAAATTACCACAACAAAAATCAAATTATTACTCTTTAAAAATTATCAGCTGATTTAAGAATGCTATAGAAAAATTCATATTAATATAAAAAAAATTTTACTCAAGTATTTTTACAATAAAATTCTATCAAAAAGGGGATAAAAAAATTATTTATTTTTATGTAAAAACCAAATTTAGAAAAAAAAACACCTTAAATGTGGGTTGTAGCGATATACAAAGATCGAAAGAATTGATAGTAACAGTCCCCTTAAATAATGATGTCTAATAATAATGAATAAAAAAGATATAATTTTGTGATGAGGCGTACAATGAAATGGAAAAAGTTTGGTCTAAATGAAATTAGTGTGACGTGGTTAATGGATAGCTCTAATATCATAAAAACCTGAGGGATAATTTGAAATGATCATGAGATCCGACCCTTCGGAGACTGATCTCTATAGTACTCTCGTTGATCATAACCACTAAAGCTACCACTCCCGTGGGGAAAAATATACCGTCGATCCAAAAACTGTAATGGAGCCTCATCGTCCCTAATTTGATCGCGTGTTAAAAGATTATTCAAACGAAAAAAAGAGAAGAAAACCTACTACTGTCATGCATCACGAAAAATATCATATATATTAGTGATTGATCTACAAACATAATTATTACTGTATGTTAATGTTTTTCATAAAATGGATTTCGGAAGACTGACAGATGATATTTTATGAAAATTTTTCTACTACACGGAAAAAAATAAATAGGTGTTGCAACATGATACATTCATGTGGTAGCAACATAAATAAATCATATTTCAGTAACAGGACAATCCTGTGATAACAACATGAAAAAAACATGTGGCAACAACATGATTTTTATATCACCAGCAACAGGAAAATCCTGTGGCAGGCAATAATAATAATATTCATTATCATTCAAATTTTGTTACTACACTATAAAAATTTTCCGGAGTGAATGCAGAGTGATTTGGGAGTAAATGCGAGTGTATGATTCACTCCGAGACCAAGTGTTTCAAAGATTCGAATTGTTTTGAACCTTTTTTTTTAATAATTTAATTTCCGGAGTAAATTTTACTTCTATTTCACTCCAATTGCTCATAGTAACAGAGTAAATTTTTCATATTCTTTATATGTATGATATTTGTAGAATATAAAATATAAAAAATTCATGTGGGTATTCAAATGAAAGGTCTCGGTGAGTGTAATATCGAGATAAGCTTATATCTTTAAAAATAAAATTAGTTGACAAGATACAATTTCATTTGTTAATTGTTGACATTTTAAAAGATATAAGCTCATTCCGATGTTACACTCATCGAGACCTTTTATTTGAGTACCCAATTGAATTTTTTAGATATTTTTAGTCAAATTTACTTCAAATTTACTCCCGAAATTACAAAATTTTGATAATTATTATTATTGCCTGCCACAGGATTTTTCTGTTGCTGCAACACAAAAATCATGTTGGTACCACATGATTATCTTGCAGCTTTAACAAGAAAATCATGTTGCTACCGCAGGAATATATCATGTTGCAACAACTATTTATTTTTTTTTCCGTGTATTGTTTCATAATATATCGTACTTATTAGTCGTACTGCTACATAAATATAAAAAAAGGACTATTAATATTTAATACTTCTTCAACCGTGTTTATTATTTTATTTTATTTAAATAAACAAACCCAACAGCCTAGGGGCCATTAACAGGGTTAATAATACAACAGTTAGTATATAAAAAAAAAAAAATTTTGATTTATAACAAGATGACTTATAGCTAGCATAGTGATTTCATATTTAATAGAATATTAATATTAATTTTAATTATAAATATTCTATATTATAAATATTAATATTAATTATAAATTTAATAGATAGATTGCTAAATGAGTAGACCATTGATGTGTTAGCAATTGCAAACAAAAACAAAAAATAATAGTAATTGATAAAATTAAAAAGTAAAAATAATAATATTAATAATAAGAATAATAATAATAATTATAAAAGTTGTAGCAATTGCACATAATTAACACCATCAAGTTGATAATTTACCAAGTGATGCTGTTATACAGCCACTAAGTTAGTTTGACAGCACCAGGTCTAAATAATTATTTGATAATTAGTAACAAGATTGTTTTGTTCAAATTAAAGAAAATTATAAAAGTCATTTAAGAGCGCAAATCTTGCATCATGTAATATACGAGCCTGGTGCCTGATAAACATACACGGAAAAAAAAAAATTTCGTTCTGGTAACCTAACTGTTACTAACTGAGTTACTACAACTATACATAGTTTACTGTTCGTTGTAGAGTTACAGTAACAAAATGTTTTAGTTCTGATAACTCAATGTTGTTGAGCTCTCAGAGCTCTACGGGATTGTTCTCAGAGTCAAACGGTATAGTTGGGAGCGCTCTACGTTGCGCAGTAGTGGAGTGCGCTGACATATTTCATAACCTTCTAAAATGACAAACAGAATTATTTTGTTATCCATATTATTAAAAATATATGAGGACAATTAAGTTTCCAGTTTATTTATTTAAGGAAATAGGTTTTTTTTTTTTTGTCAAATTGAATTTCGTTAGAACAGTTTTGTATTTATGGTTTTTCAAGGTTCATTTGCAGTGACTGTTAATTAAATTTATTAGTTGAATATATTGTGATAAGTAATAAGTTATCGGAATACATTAAAAAGACCCCATTTAATACAAAATAAAATTCGTTTATTTATCTTTTCTTGTGTATATACGGTCGTGATTTTATGTCCAATATTTATTGATATAATTAAGAAAATAAGATAATTTTGTGACGACCATATTTTTATTTAACAAATAATTTTTATTTGTAATATAAGTTCTATTGTTATTTTATTTCTATTATAATACTATTCTTATTTGTCATATACAATTATTGTTGGCAATATAAATTCATTCTGCCGCATTTATTTATTAAATTATCAATGCTAAATCGTAAAAAAAAAAATTATTAAACAGACTGCCAAAAATTTGTTATAGTCTTAGAACGATCCTGTAGAGTTGTGAGAGGTAAATAACGTTTAGCTCTCAGAGCTCAACGATGTAGAGTTGCAGGAGCCAAACGGTATTGTTACCATAAGAATACGTTAATCTACTGGAACTTTTTACAACTAACTAACTACTATAGAGTTCCTGTAGCAAAATTTTTTTCTCCGTGTATAAGTATTGAAATCACCAGTTTTAATGATCTTACAGCTAATATCACTCAAACTCTCAGATAACAGATCCAAAAAATTACTAAAAAAAAATACAAAAAATAATAATTCAAATAATACACTTAATAGTTCGGTAGTAGAATACTCGAATGGATAGTTAATGATTTTTGTTCAGGCCCAGAACTGAAGTTCGGGCATGCTGAACAATAATCTGTCGAGTCCCTCTGGTCGCTATCCGCAAATCCTTCTCCCCCGCATACATTATTAAATGTATGCATCTATAGACAATGATTATAATTAAAAATCAGAATCATTGTACAACTAGCGGACCAGTGCGAATATTTTGCATAACATTCTAATCAAATAACGAATATTAATTTTATAATGTGAAAATGAAATATATTTGCATTTACTTATTTTCACATTATAATATGAACATTTGTTTATTTATCACGATATTTGGAGGAATCTTATGTTGATTAATTTATTTAATTATGTTTATTTACATATGAACTCAATGGCGTAATCAATTCGTTCTTTGCGGCAACACACCTATAGCCGAAAGCTCTATCCACCCAGTTACATAGTTAAATGTATTCTTAACAGGTGGCGTTACAGTTTTTTATAAAAATTTTTTTTTAATTAATTTTTCACACATTTTTCTATAGTGGCCACCATAGACTTTAATAAAGTATTTGAATTTTTGAGTTTCGTAAAGAATTAGAAGAGATCTAGCCGCACCACGAAAAATTCCTTTAAGAAATTACATATATAATTATTTAAACGTTGAATTTACGATAAGCTCATAATGTATTCAAAACAATAGTTATTTTAAATTGTTTAATAATAAATCTAAAACGCTAGTATTATCTAACATTCTTTATTCCAATACCAATCTTTAAAGAAAGAAAGTATAAGTATTACCAAGACGCATTGATTTTTCCAATTTATTATTTAAGAATAATTATAACCCGTCATTAATAGCAATAAAATAAAATTGTCAAAAAAATGTTATATGTTAAATATTTTTAAACATTTTCGTTGTAAAAATAGATAAAAATTAATCGTTCGGAAAGAAAACGTTTAAGAAAACTAAAAACTGAGTCAACTCACCAGAAAAAGAAAAAAAACTATAATTTTCTCTCTACCACAACTATAATTATTACTATCACAACGTAAAAGCTATTATGTATGTTAATATGTGAATCCTAAGGTAAATACAAGTATTTCTTATGTTCGGTTAGATAATGACTATTACTACACGCTAACAAAGGAGAGGTTACAAGCTCAGCATATAGATTTGCTAATGCCGCAAGGAATATTCCGACTCGACATAGAATAAATGTAACATAGGAAAAGTTTTATGATAACAAGGATTGTTTTTATTCTAACTTAATGATACAGCTGATTTCTATTCGAAACAATTCTCTAGAAAATAATAATACAGTTATAAATATCATTGTGACTTTTGAACATGCTTCTAATACGTAGTATTTTATACACAGAAAAAAAAATAACTTGATGCCAGAGAAAAATTCTTGAACCAAGAAAATTATTATTTAAAATCAAGAAAAATTTCTCAGATCAATATTTTTTTTGCTTAAATCAAGACGATTAAGCTCTTCAAAAATAATTTTTTTGGTTCAAGCATTTTTTTTTGCATCAAGTTGATTTTATTTTCTGTAAGTATACGTAACAGAATCCTTTAACGTCATTTTTACCAATTTTAAGCAGTCTGATTGATTTAAAAATTCACACAAATATCAAGGAACCATGACAATATAATGATTTTAAACTTTATTCTTATGTCTTGATCAGGATAAAAAATGAGTGATTTTACAAGTTAAACATATACCATCGGTAGGATGACTGAATATTCTTCTTTTAAACAACTAAAATATTACACTTTGACGCTTTTAGTTTTTAATTTTCCGAAAGTTTGAGAATAAATTATAGTTTAAAAAACTAAAAAACATATAAATTAAATTAAAAAATAAATAATTTTTTATATGCCTAAAATAACAATTGAGTAATCAACAAGAAAAAACAGTTAATTTATTTTATTCTTCATTTTTTTCGTTTTTAAAAAAGCGTGGAGGTATTTTTTAAGATATTTTCATGGAACTTTACTTTTACAAAGTCTATCAGTAAAATATTTACAACAATTAATATCTAATATCCCCTGTTTTCTTCACGATAAAATGAATTTTTTCTTTAATCACTCTATTCTTTTAAGCTTATTGAAAATCAATTGAAAATTGTTATCTATTTTTTAGTTAGGTTTGCAATTAAAGCGTTTTGTTGAATTTTTTAAACTATAAGTTATTACGTATAGCTTAAGTTTTATAAATCATCAGCGGAATAACAAAAAAGACTCATTTGAATTTTGGGGATGACCGTAGTTCATGCCATAACGACATTACTCTAGATTAATAATCTTTTTTATTTTTTTATTTCGGATTGCTAGAAGGGTTGGAATCGTGGGCATGGTTGCGGGCCAATTTTTTGAGCCCCCCCCCCCCCCCAACTTCATCAGCTGCTAATTTTTTGAATTTTCAACTTTTTTGATTTTTTTTCTGTATTCTTATAATGTTAATAAATAACTTATAAAAAATGGATAGTAAAAATATTGATTGCCTTTTTTTTACACTTCAAAAAATTACCTGAAATTCATGCTTCTAGACTAGAATACCCCCTTGTTATTCGTATTTTCGGAAACTATTTTCACATTGATAATTATTTGTAGCGTGTATAACAAAATATTTGAATGACATGAATAATTACTCTTTATTAATTGTTTACCTCAACACTTATCATTTTACTCGACATTTTTAATTATAATAACAAAAAAAGAACAATTTAAGAAAAATAATTATCTATTTTCCGCATCGTAAATAATGAAGAGAAAATTTTTAAAAATTTGCTAATTACATGTGATTTTTATAAAAACAAAACTGTCAAATAAATATGATCTTGATTGATATATTTTATCGAGCATATTATCGTTATTGACCTCATAAAATTTCTTAGTTATGGTTCCCATAATTCTTGACCATAATGCAACACAACAAGGCTAAAAGCTATCAAGGGTTACCGAGTAAGCTATATACTACATTTACGAGGAGACCGCTGCAATTAATAGCCATTTTCAAAACTATGCATGCACAATATTCCCTGAAGATTGATCGGATTAATCATGATGTATAATATCCAGGATTATATAAATAAATTGAATAAACATCAACATATTTATTTAAATGTTTCCAATTGTCATGATTTTATCCCAGCAAACAATGATTTAATCCTACAATAAATATTTGAGAACTAAACAAATAAATGAAGTAGGTTTAAAATTCAAAGCACGCTATTTTAACAATATAATAACGTGAAATATTTATATTACTTCTATATAAATTAAAATTAATTTTCACATTAAGCTCTAGATACATCAAATGCAAGTTAGTATTTCAACACATTTTAACAATGAACTACACCGAACTTCAGATAAGAGTAAGGTCATTGTTATGTTATGACCATCTACAATAGAAAAAACTGATTAAACATGAGTTACTGTTATTGTTAATACGTAGCGTAATAATATTATTTCAATAACTACAATAATAGCGCAGTACATAGTTATTGCGTTCCGATAATAGCTAAGCTCGCGACCACGAAGAAAAGTTTATGTGAATACATGAAATTACAATCAAGAAAACAGCTGTTAACTGTAAATTGCGTTGTGAGTTATGCTAATTGAGCACTAATTTCAACTTGATTAGTCATGTCTGGAACATTCTTTCTAAATGGAAGAAATAACTTTTTCCCTTATAGTAAGAAGAAACCGTTTAGTCGAGAAAAAACCATTTTTTTTTTCAATGAAGACTATATTATAATAAAGCAAAACCAAATAAGTATAAGACGTTTGTTAATTCAACAATCACTTGAATTAATTTACTCAACTTTATTATTTAAGGACATAAAATAAAACTAAGTATTGATAGCAATCGATATATGTATTCCAATAAATTATCGACGTAAAAAGCATTTTTTTCAATTTAGTGTCTTCTTATTAAATTAAAACTAATTAATAAAATTTGATCAAAGAACCAGTTTAAGATATATGTATAAAATTTAAAACATTGATCATTAATTTATTACCATGTTTAAACAGAATTTTAAATTTCCCTATTTATTCTTGGGTAAACTAACACTGTATTTGAATACAATTTGTCGCACAAAGCGCATACTTTATTTAAATCCATTAAATAATTTCAACATTGAAACTGATGAATTATTCAACTCAAATACTTTTTACGTATATATTCAAATAAAATAAATCATGCCTATTTGCATGATGCAGACCAATACAATCATCTGATGAAATCATCAATTAAATTCGATTCTTCACTATCAATCTTTAATATAATTGAATCGACCTAAGAAGGTATCAAGCATATTTATCAGTCTCCTCTTTGCAACCAAGTTCTTGTTTGACGTTTGATCACATCAACGTACTATATAAATTGTAAAAGAGATTCAACACGAAAATAAAAAAGTAGTGGATTACTTAATTAATATTTGCATAAAAGTTTGTAATTTAATAGCAAGTATTAAATATAATTTTCAAAATAATAAATTTTCTTCTTTTGATAATAAAAACTGATAAAGAATGTCAGGTCAAATAATTAGTCCTCCAGTTTCTCATCGTTAATACAATGTAGACACTATCGTATTCCTCGAGACTATAAGTAAATGAGTTTACTTTAAACTTGAAGGAGACCTACGACGAACAAGTAAATAATTGTTTACGATCAGTTTCAACAGAAAAAAATACCACGGAAATTTTTTTCACAATTTGTCTTTTGACAAATGGTTTGCATGCCTGTGGAAGAATAATTTTCCATTTTGATTTAAAAATTAATATTTATTTTCTTTGTATATATATATGGCTACGGCATTGACGTACCGAATATTAAATCCGTCTTATGTATAATATAAAATCGATGATATTACTACTTGAGCAAATATTATTTTATTTTTATTAAAGAAAAGAAAATAATTGAAGGAAAAGAAAATCAGCTTATCGAGTGAAAAATTCTTTGATTCAAGATTCCCTAAGAAATCTTATGGAATAATATAACTGGAGAATACGACATTGCGGTATCTACCCTTCTAGAAGAGGTGTGGTCATAGTTTTCAAGTCACCCAACTGAAAGCTCGGTGGAATACTAGATAAAATTGTGCTTGTTTATTGGTATGTGCTCTAAGACTTACACAAATACATTTACAAACAAAGCTCAAGAGTAAGATCAAAAGAAATAATAAAGTCTTAAGAGCAAAGACTAAATTTATATTTCCATAAATTCTTATTGTTTGAATTTAACCATACTTTTTTTTTCTTATTACTTTTATTTTTAGATTTATTCTCTCAGCTATATTTTTGCTCTTATTATTTTTATTATATTCCACTGACACACTATAACCACCTGCCGTCGGTCGTCGCGCGAGCTGCTTATCGGGAACCGGCGTATCGATTCTACGACAGGTTCCAGGAGTGAGACGACGATGTGACTGCGATGAAATGATAGAGTATCTATTTTCCGAGTTACTGAGTATCTACGTGTAATTGTTTTTGCTACAATAAAGATAAAAGTATGAGTACAAGTATCAATATCTGTTATAGTGTAAATTTACTTTGTAAAAAAAAAGTATTGTTTTTAATAATAAAAAACACTTATTTATAAATATAAATAATGACAATAATAGCAGCAGAAGAAGAAAATATACTGTTTAGTTAGTAAAATTTAAAATGCGTGTTCAAACAACATTATAAACATCACAGTTGCTTCATAAATTATAAATAATGGGATACAATCCAATTTATTAAACGTATAAGTATAATTAATGTCAGTCTGGACATCTTTTGATCATCAACATTAGTGCTACATAATAAAAACTTGTATTTTTTTAAGGCTTAAATTTTCTTCTCTTACTCGAATAAATAATAGTATTTTATTATATTGAAGACAGTAGCAGACATCAGATAAATTTCATAATTTTAGACTTTAATTACATGTTATTTAATAAAAATTATTTTTAAAAATGGACATACTATTTTTTAAAATATTTTTTTATTGATATTTATTTGGTATAATTGAAAAAATAAATAATGTTTCAAGTGTCTGGTGTCTTCAGTATGATAATATTTTTTTGAAAGTATTTAAAAATATAAAAGTAGTAGAATTTAAGAACCTGAGTTTTGATATATAAATGAAAATATAATATTGGCTTATAAATATATTTAAAAGTAAGTAAATACGAATATAAGTAAATAAGCAGAGAAGAAAACTCGTTATGGCAATCGCGGGAAAAAAATGTCAAGTATAAACGGAGTACTTAAGAAATGATGAAAGACAGTGGTTTAAAAGAGGGGATCGGTGGTATGTATGTGTAGGATGATGTACACGCGGTTGTATCTAATAAACATAATAATAGTAATAGTAATAATAATAATAATAATAAATCGGTGCATGAATGTATTGTATTGTATAATTACGAATGTGGTGTGTATGACAGATACTTACTTGCCGAGTTCTTCTTTGAGATCGTAGTTATCACTGAACCGCGTGCTGGCCACTGGGGCAGCCATATCGATAAATAATTACTCAGTTTTATTTATTTCACTGGATAAAAGAAAAAGGCAGCAGTACCGTCACTACGCTACGAAAAGGGAAAGAGTAATTTAGCCCGGTCAAATCCGATCGATAATCCGTGCGTGGTGATGGCTCTCGAACGGTGTTTCTGCTCTCACGAACACGGTTGACTCTTCAGGTATCGTAGTCTGGT